>NC_088100.1:130933584-131233584 GCF_036370855.1 Dromaius novaehollandiae
GCTGGTCAATAGTTTCTTGTGCCAAAACTACGGTCTGCCTAGTGATTGAGTCGAGCCATGGTCACACGACTGATTTAAAATAAAAGATGTTTCAGCCTAGGGTACCTCTAATGCCACAACACTGTGAGGGCAAAAAGACCTTGTACAAGGGACATTTTAACTTATTCCATGCTTATTTGGCATCTGAAATACATTTCCCAACTTTCCTTATGGTTTTTAAGCTTGTTGAGTACTCTGATAAAAAGGGGGGGGGGGGGAACAGAAAAAAAGAAGGAAGAGGAAAGGAAGCAACAAAAATGCTTGCGTATTTAGATAACCCCAGAAGCACTAACTGTATGGTGTGACCGTTACCAGGCACTTCGTTCACCTGGGCAATGGCAACGGGCTTGGAGCTGCACAAGGCAGTACCGCGGGGGACCGGCCACCAGCCAGAGGAGAAACGCAGGCTCCGCCGAGCTCGAGAGCTCGCAACCCGAAGATCCGAGTGCAATGGCACCGTTACAGGGGAGACCACGTTTTATGAGGCCTCCGAAGCAGCTATGGACTGGTGTCATGGTGAACATCAAGCCATAATAAGCAAAACGCTACAGACAAACTTACTTGGTTAATGACCAAGTTGGAGAGTAAATATAAATAACATTATGTACACTTATGAGTGTAATCAAACAGCTGGGCTTTGAGTCAAGCTAACACTAACATCTGGTGGGCAAACCATTGCGTTCTTCTTATATTAAAGAGCAAAAGGCATTTTCTTCAAGCACCAAACACATGAAATTCGAGAGCCAGGAGAAAGAAAAAAAAAAAAACAATAAAAGAAGTCCTAGCCAGTGAATTAAAGGCTTGACCATAAGTGGACAAACAAAGGAAATTGCCTTCTATTACAGGTGATAAAAATTGTACTCAGCTTCTTTTGATATATGTCTTTCTCAAAAGTCTTGTGAGCACAGCCCTCTTCTGGGCTCACTTGTGTGTGTGTAACCACTGGAGACAGGGAATAGCTGATTCCTTCAACTGTGGGAAGAACCCAGTTCCTTGGGGCTCCGAGGGACTTGGCTGCAGGTACAATCATTCACTGCCTTGCCCTGGAGGAACTGAGCTGCTGCCAGCAATTTGTCAACATAATTTGGTCTTATTGTTTTCCTTCTGAAGTTTTATCTTATTTTCTTTTCCTAAATTAAATACTTATTCATTAGAAAAGAAGTAATACGTTATGTTTGAAATGTTCGTCAGATTTTTCTTAACTCCTCCCTTATAAAAGCCTTCCCACAATCCTCTTGAGGTTAGTGGCCCACCATTTAAGGAAATACTTGTGCACACTACAGGGAAGAATTTGAAGAGGAAAAGGGGCTGCTAAATAAAGTCTTTGTATCTGCTTCCTAGAAACTGAACCCACTATTTAGCAAAGATTTGCTTTTTCCCTTATTTATCGTTCTGCTTGTTGGTTATACTTCTGTGCCCTGACCTCACTTGGACCAAACATTCAATACACCTGCTCAATATCTTAAGCATATAATCCATAGTACTGACGCAAAAGCTGAAGCTACAGGATAGAGATCCCTAGTCTTTGGAATCCACAAGCTGTATCCCACTTAATTTTTGAAGGGCAAGGTTAGTAATAATCCTCAGATAACTTGTTCCCCACCCAACATAAAAGAAAGTTTTTGAAGTCTATCTTTTCACTGGGAAAAAAGCCTTGAAAAATATAAACTGATGAGTAGGGCTGAATATATGCTTTGGTGATGTTAAAAATAGAATTCCATATGTTTTACACGTTACACATGCATACACTGTTTATTCCATTCTCTGCCAAGTGCTGGCTTTGGGGCCATGAAGTCCACGGTCATGATGCTTTGATTCTGCGGCAGGACCCGGACCACCCCATGGCTGCCCACCTGAACATCTCCTCCCAGGGCTAACCAGGCTGCCAGGCAACCACCCTCCGACGTAATACAACCAGAAACGAGGGGGTCAAAATGATGACGCATGCAAGGGCCTTAAAATGCTGTAAGAGCCACACTTTTTAGCGCCAGTAATTCTTCTGTAATGTTTCATGCAACTCTGATTCAGAGGCCAATTAATTTTAACAAAACAACAAAAAAGGCACAAGCATCAGGTTCCTATGGAAAGAGGTGCTTCAGGTCTACATAAATAAGGTCGTTCCAATGACAGACACACAACAGCTATGCCTGCAACTAAGCAGCACGGTGAGTGGGACCGCTGCACAGATGGAAACCTTTCCAGTGTCAGAAGCGGCAAGGCCCGCTGAACTAAAAAACTGAAGAAACTCCACACAGAAGTATTGCTCTGACCTGGATTCCCTTCCTATCCCTGAAAAAGTCACAAGCTTTCTATCTTTAGTTTCTCCTTATACCAAATGAGGATAGGACTATCCACTGACTCCTCTTCTTCACAGCATCACAGGAAAAAATAACTAGCAAGCTGTCTTCATGAGGGCTACATACAACACAGGACAGTTTCTGAGAGAGAAAAAGAAAGACCAGCTATGGTACAAATGCAAATATCACAGAGTATGAAACCCTGGAAGTGAATGGGACTTCTGCCACCAGTTTTCGCAGGGCCAGCATTTCCCCCGAAGGGGCTGAGGCATGCCTGACTAGCACAGCGCAAAGAGCTTCAAACCAGCATCCACCAGGCACGCTTCAGGACCGGCAGCGTCAGCTCTGTTAAACAGCCCGGCTATCCCGACTCATTGCTGGGCACGTCCAGGCCCAGAGAAGGAGAAAAGGTCCTTGTGCAGCACAAGCCGGGCCATGGACACACACCGGTATGGGTAACACCATGGAGCTTTCCACACCATCCTGCACTCTCAGCGTACAGAGGAGAACGCAATATGACGGGGGAAAGAGAGCCCAATTGCCCCAAACAGGCTGAATGCAAAACAAAACACGAGCTCAACAGGACATGGAGACAGAGCTTTCCAACAAAAAAAGAAAAATGAGAAGCAGGAAGCATAAACCACAAAAATAAAGGAGAACGAGATCAAAGAACGGGTGGGATGTAAAGACAAGGAGGAAAAGGAAAAATGATTAAGCTGGAAGACAATTTTAGGTTAGCTAATTTCATCTTTTCCTGTTCTTCTAAGTTATTATGCTTATCAGCCTTGCACCGCCTAGTCAGGGAGAGGAGGAGATGGCATGGCTACTCCAAACACTCATGCAGCTTCTTTGGACATGTTTGCTCGAAAGTTGGAGGAGAAGGCTCTGCCGAGAAGCAGCTCTTCTTTTCGATGAGGCATTAAAGCCCCACTAGCCCTTCAGGAGCAAGACTTCTGAGAAGCAGCGTGCGCGTGTGCTCACGACTGCGTGCAAACCCTGCCGCAGGCACGGTCCCATCTCCTTCCGTGTGGCCTCCGGCCAAACATGTTGCACTTGGGGAAGGTCTCAAATCCTCCTGCGCGAGGCTCTGCGTGGACACGCGTGGGCAGCTAGGCTTTCTCTTTGAGAGAGGACTAAACACTTGACGCAGGAGCCACCCCTCCGGCAATAAGAAAGGTGAACTTCTGCTCCGCAGCGGAAGGCTTGGACCTTAGGTTTCCTTCCTTCCATTCGTGGTGGCCCTAACGGACACCGCCAAGTCCACACAGCAATGGAGTCGATCACAACGTGCCTTCCATTTGATTGACTTTGCTCCATTCCTCGTGATTTATCGTGGCTAAACAACAAGCGCTGCCTGCCCTGCCAGTTTAACTGAGTTCAGCTGATGGCAACGCAGGGTTTTTGTCTCCCACACAACAAACACTGACCAGTACTTTCTGTTTAGGGCAAACCTACAGTATAAACCCGTCTCCTCCCTTTGATAAGGGCCGTATCGCTAGATAATACTAATCTCGCTCCCTTCTGCGCCACACGGAAACACAGCTTCACAGTCAGTGCGGATAAAACCACGGCTCCACGTAGCTTTTTTTAAGCAGACTGTCTAAGAGCAGTCAGAAACACGCCCAAAGACAGCCCCAGCCACCAGCACTGTATCCTGGAGGGCGGTGTGCGAGATCCGGAGGGGTCTTAAGCCTCCCCAGCTCCTAGCGAATTCAATAGGATTGAAGCATTTTCAGCATCTCTCTAGACCAGGGCAAAAGGCCTTCAGAGACAAATGGAGTTTCCTGTTCAATATTTCATGTAATGATTCCTCCAAAGGTGTAAACAGGAAAAATGCCTCTCCACTTAGCCAGAAAATGAGTGTCTGCCTTCCCCGCCTTTTATTGCGTTTACGTGTTAAAAGTCATTTAGGAGCGGATCTGCCAGATGCCCAGGGCTGACGCAGACTGCACAGACCGTCAGCTGGCTGGGTCCGGTCCTTAACCTCACCTGCCCCGGCAGATTCGGTGCCGCTCATCACACCGGCCAAGAGGAACGCCAGCCCTTGCCCTTCCCATGCGCCAGGCCCTGGAGACGCCCGTGGCCGGCTCTCCGTAGCAGGGTGCCCAGCAGCCCGAGCAGGGCTGCGGGAGAGGCAGGGCAGTGCAACCATCGCCGCGCAGCAGTCGTGCTTCCCTCCGGCTCCCGCGCCGCTGAAACGTGCAGCTGGGCTCACAGCCATCGAACGGTCTTTCAGCCCGCCGACCGCAGCCGCGCAGTGATTTGGATTGCAGCGCGCTGTTAGCGGCGTTGGAGAACGCCCTGATGCCGTTGAGCCGCTCAGCACCGCGGGGCTCGCCGCGGCTAGGCCTGGCTGCGCGCGCGGCACCGGCTAGACGAGGGGCTGCCGGCTGGAGAGCACCCGCCTCGTCTCGCGGGCGCCGCCTCGCACGTCCCGCGCTGCCCTACGCGCTGCCTGCTCTCCCCGGCGGGCTCCGAGCCGTGCCGCGAGCCCTGTGATTCACATTTTCCAGCGCTCATGGCCAAACCCGGCAGCTCCGCCATCTTCTCCCGCCGCACGCGAGGCAGAAGGTGCCGACCGTCCCGGCTCCTCGAGCCGCACGCCAAGAGCTCCCCGGAGCCGCCGGGCGCAGAAACCCCGCGGCACCGGCCGGGGCAGCCAGCGACGGGGGACCTCCCGGGGCGGCTCGCTCCCCCGCTGCCCCGCCCCGTCATGGAGGGCAGCACGGAGGCACGGCTGCCTTCCCCCGACACCCAAAATGGCGGGGGTCGGAGGCCCCTGCGGCCTGGCTGCGCCTCCCCGCGAGGGTTTGGGCGGGCCGGGCCCCCACAACCGCCTCACGCCCGTCACACAACCCCGTTCCTTGCACGTAGGTGCTGCTGCTTCCTTCCTTCGGTGTTTCGGTTTATCCCCCTTCCTTTTAATCAGCTTAAACCCCTTCAATGAAAAAAAATAATAGATCCAGGGAAGACAGAGAAGGGGCCAACACCAAAGCACAAAGTCACCAAAAGAAGCAAAGCAGCTTTCACCATCCAGCCTTATATTCAGCGTGTCGTTTCCCTGTGACACAAACAGAAAACATTTTGTTTTCTTTACCCTATTTTTTTAAACTATCCACACAGTGAATTAATAAATTACTTTAACACAGCATTTCTTATTCTGATATATGTATATCCCGTACCATGCTGTCACTGTGTGACATGTAAGTTAAGGTACTGAAAATTACACTGCACAACCCTCCTCGCTGAAAGCAGAACGGGCAGGAGAGAAACTGAGCTCCGGAGCCACCAAGCAACTGCTTCGCCCGCAAACTGCAGGGCCACAGCCGTGACCCCACACCGTCCGTGGGGGTTACATCGACCAGCCCCGCCCGACCGTATCACTGCAGCAGTTCTGATCCGATCTCAAGCATTTAGACCGTGGACCAAATCCTGCCTAGACTTGTGCCTGCGCTCACGAGAACAACATCCTAGCACCGCGCGTGCTAGAAACGCGCACGCCCTCGCTCGGGCTTCAAGGGGAAAAGGAGAGGAAACACCGAGATCCTTCCCGGGAGCGTGATGGGCGCTGGAGGACACGGTCGCACGTACGGGGCCGCTCCTACGCAGCCCCACCACGAAGCCCTACCGCCGGCCCCGCGGCCAGGGGAAGAGCACGGCGGTGCTCACGCCGGCGGTGGAAACCGCGACAGGAAAACTGGTTTGGGGACGGGGAGGAGCTGGGGGGGGCACGAAGCAGCACTGCCTGCGGGCACGGAAGGACGGGGAGGGAAGAGCCGAGCGGGTGACGCGCTGCCCCAACGCAGGCGCTGCCGCGACGAGGCCCAACGCGAGTGCAGCCGAGCGGCGGAGGCCGACGGCTGAACAGCAGCGCAGCGGTGCCGTCACCGAAACGTCACCGAGACGCAGCCGCGCGAGAGCGGAGGAGCCGCGCGGAGCGAGGGCACGCGACGCAAATTCCCCGAAGCACGAGCCGTAAGGACGCTGCCCGCGATGAAAAAGCCCGGCCAAGGCCCTGCTCACGCGAAGCGCCGCGCCGCGAGCAGCCAGGCGGCCCGAGGCCACGACCCGGGCGCTCCTTCCTACCAGCTCCAGCGCTGCCGCCCCGCAAACGCGACCGGCAAAGCAGCGACTGCCGCCGAGGTCCTGATCCGCCCTTCCCCTCTCCTGGCAACTACGCGGCCTTCGCTGAAACGACTTAAAGCCAGCATTAAAAAGCACGAGCGACAATTCGACCTCCTCCGAGTAAAAACTTACACAAACCTAAACACAGAATTAATGAAATGAAAATTGCATGGTAACGCTTGCATTTCCTGAGCTTACTCCAGCTGCAGAAATCTTAGATTGCATTAATGCAGCTTTCTAAATTTTAAATACAATAATTTGCTGCATTAAGGGCCCAGCAACTTTAATGGAGGCAAAATTAGGCATTTATGCCATGCCCATACGAGAGAAGCTGGAAAAACTTAAATAAACTGTGAATGGCAGGATTAATACCACAGCTTTTCATTTTCTACAGCTGTTTGAATACAGTACACTGCCTGTAATGGCATCAGCTGTTGCCTTACTATTAGTCAGTATTTCTGAACTTAAAACAGGCAGTTCCTTTAACCAAATCAATAATTACCCCTCTTATTGTTGGCCTGTTTATTTCAGCAAAGAGGATCTGGATACATATTTGCCTTACATTAAAAAACAGAAAAGCAAACTGCAAACTAAACTATCTGGCTCAATTCAAAGCCAGTGACGCTAATAAGAGAATTTTAATTTACTACAAAAGTAAGCAGACACACCCTTCAAGACGGAGCAGCAAGTAACCTAGCTTTGGAGACTGCACAAGAGGGAATATCGTATAGATGCTGGTACAGTCCTTGAAAAAAATATCTCACCTCAGTTCCGACTGAAGAGGAAAGACAGTACTTTGGGGAAAAGTAATTCTGCATTTCTAGGAAAGTATCCAATAGCAAATTGCTTACTAACGCAAAACCTCTTGTAAATTTTATTATGAATGGAACGGGCAACGGCAAGAGTGCAACACTGCACAGCACTTGCTCGTACAGCGTAGTGAGTATAAAGTAAATAGATGTCTTTTATAAGCTCTAGTACATACCCAAAAATAATTCTGACAAAAACTCAACCTCGACAAACTTCAAAGAATAGAAAACAGCTGCCAAAGCTATCTTACCATTAATTTTTTCCAGGTAAATTAGTTCTCTTGCAAGTTAATTTTAAATCTTTGGTTTCATGGCCAGCCAGGAGTTAGAAACTTCAGCTGAAAAGAGCTAATCTAGATTTCCTCGCTGCCTTTAATAACTTGCTTCACCAGTGGATGTGCTTGGAAGAAACTACCTGTGCCGGGAGCACTCGAGGACAGAAAATCACAACCTGGGGAAACCGAGCGGGCAGCCTGCTCGAGCTACGGGCAGGAGGACGGACGCTGCAAGGGACCTAACGCTACATTTACAGGCGAAAAGCGCCCACGCTGCGGACCAGCACCCGGCCGCTCGCCCGTGCAGGACGCGGGCTCCCAGCTGCCGCTGAGCGCGTGGGACCAGGCGCAAGCAGGGTCGAGGCGCGGGAACGGGAGCGCCTGGCTTCCCGGAGAGGAGGTGCCGGCTCAGCTGCTTCCAGCTGAAAGTCTTGGGCACTGCAAAGATTTCCACGCACTCAGAGCTGGAAGCAATACTGCTTTTAACCGGCATAAACAACGGCGATAGGACATTGCGCCGTGCAAGCGGCCTTATTGAGTCTGCTATCCGCAGGACCAGGCAGTCCGATGATGAACGCCCGTGTTTAACTGCTGCTGCGGAGATGAATATGCATAAGGAAACGCTTACCTAAACCTCACAGGGAGCAAGAGCCTGGCAGCGGGATCCTCCGCTGAGCACCAGCGTGTGAGGACACTCGGGAGAGGCAAATTAACGAAAAGTGAATGTGGATGTTCTCATTCAAAAGAAAAGTGGCCTACTCCAAAGGGGATTAGGCTAAAGTGAACTAAGGCCACTTTACTTCTGAATGAGAGCATCCACACAATAGTGCAATGCACTTTAACTAATGCACTTTAATTTTACACCCAGTCAATTTGTCTTACCTCTCCTGAGTGTCCTTGTGTGGACAAACCCAGAGATTCATCGGGTTTTGAGGCCAGAAGGGACCATTAGATCAACCCAGCTAACTTCCTGCATCTTCTGGGCCACTGCATTTCATCCAGTTACCCTTTTAGTGATCCCCAAAACTCCTGGATGACATGTAACATAACAACTGATAACCTCCGTTTGGGTAAAAAAATTCCTTCCAGAGGGATATCTGGCCTTGCTTGGAAGACATTCCCAAAAAGAGAACCCACCATTTCTTTTGGCAGCCCGTCCTAACATAGTCAAAAGGAAGGATGCCAAAATTTAGGTGAGAATTACTTTCCTTCTGCCTCTAACTTCCCCACTTCCTGCAAGTTAATACAGAAACAGCAGTCTCCGTATAATAACTTTTAAATCTTTTTTTTTTTTTTTTTTTTTTTAAACAGGTCCTTTGTGTTGAGGACGAATTCCTATTCTTTAAATTCACCTTCTCAATTTTTAAATAGTGAACGTGTGCTGGTTTGTCAATTTTTAAATACTCAACGCTTGTTGAGATGCCCACTGACTAAGTTTAAGCCTTTTTTTAAAAATCCAGTAACTGCCGTAAACGTATCATTGGCCACGATGCCGTCTTTAAGATTCAGTACAACACACAAAACACGTAGGCCTCTGACCGTAATCTCTACGGTGCCTTTAACCTTTTAGATATAGGCTCCCCCTCCGCTAAAATAAATAAATAAAGGAGCAACGGCAACAAACAGCGACGCAGCCCGGCACATCGAGCCCAGGGAACTGATTGGGATCTAACACGTCAAACTCCCCGCGCAAACGGATCCCAGACCCCAACCACCTCGGCAGAGATGAGAGCTACGGGGACGGTTCCCCGGGATTTCGCCCAAACTGAAAAAAAACCCCAAGCTATCGTAAGGGCATTGCACTGCAGGAATTACACTTTCACCCATGTTCCTCGGTTGCGTTAAATCCCGTGGGCTTTCTTCCTTTTGAGAGTAATAAAAGAGAAAAGGCAAACACGTTAAGCACTCACGAGAAGGCCTGAGCAGCAGCCAGCAAGTTATCTTGAAGTCACGTTACAAAAAAATATTAGTGGCAGGTTAGACCCAGGGATGTGAATCGGGGACAGAAATATGGCCAACCAAAAAACACAAACTGCGTGCCTTATTGGAAGCTGGAGTTACCCTCTCCAAATACTATTGTCACAGCAGAAAAAACCACAACACATATAAACACAAATTTACAAATTTGCCGTGCGAGTCCAAGCTGGTTAGCAGCAACCAGCAGAAAGAGACGGAGGTAACGCGCCAAGGACGCGAGACAGCGTTGCCCCGCGCCACCGCGAATCCTTCTCGCAGACAGCTCCTACCAGCAACGAATTCCACAAATGTTCAAAACCACTACAGGTTAGTGCAAAACAGTCCTGGGCTTCCTTGTTTTTAATTTGTTTGGATTATAAAAGATAACTTCTAACTGTATGTTCATGTGACCAAAAAAAACCCCCAAAACACAAAACATACAACAAAAAAAGAGTCCCTAATTTAATGAAGCTGTGCACGACTTCCACTGAGTTTTAAGTTGCTTTTTAAAACAATATTTATTAGCATGACCTACAGTTACTCATTTTGATCGAGCACGATGTAATCTTTTTTTTTTTCCCTAAAGTCACGAGCGAACATTGCACACTCAAGGCTCCAGCAGCCCTTCCGCACGCCTGTGCGTAGATCCCATTAACCTTCCCGATACCCGCACATGAGCACAGAGGGAAGAGGCAAACCTTAAGCCGTAAAGACTACACATCAGGTAAAGCTTCCTTCTTCACAACTGGCTCGAATACCTCCGAGCGGCACCCTGAAATACCAATCCGCGCTTTAGAGCTGAGCTACGTAACACGAAGACACCGAGAGCTCCCATTTGCAAGACCGCATCAGGATATGCTCGCAAGCACTTACAGCAACCTCCAAGGTTACTCGGGGCTTAAACTCTGAAACAAGACTATTGCTTGGGAAAATGATTCAAAAATTAAAGAACTTCAGTTATGCTTTACAACAAAGGTGACAACTTTGAAAAACTTTACATGAAGTTAGGCGTGCTCATGCCACCGAAGAAATGCAGCAAATACTACACATGGAAGTAAAAACAAATTTGGGTTCTTGCAAGATTTAAAAAAAAAATCTGCAAAGACTCTTGAATTCAAAAGACATCATAGTTTAAAGAAAATATATTTAGTTTCTTATCTATTTAATGGTATATTTGGTTGTTTAAAGAAATGCATATCAAAGAAAGGCTTATTTTACTAGTATGATTTCAGTCACCGTGCTTCTGAGGGTAACAAGTCCTGAATGTATCAACATGCTCTATCTTTACATTAAATAGGCTGCTAAAGTCAGACATGGTAACAGCTCCTAAATATTGCAGCAGAAGTATTACCCAGAAGAAAAAAAGGAAAAAAAAAAAAAAAAAAAAAAGGATTCCCTGGCTGAAGGTGGCATGAAGTCAGAGGAAGACATCCTAATTTCGAGTTTTTTAAATGTTACTTGATTGGCTCTGGTCAGAGCCCTACTTTGCCATAACTCTTATTATACAGCTACGGAACTCCACTGTGCACTCTACGCACCACATCTATTATTTTGATGCCTGTTCCTCCAATATCAGAGCATATACGTGTGTGTGTGTGTGTGTGTATATATATACACACACATACACACACACACGCACATCCATAAGGCAGCAATATTCTTAGCTTTCTTTTTTCTCGAAGCCAGACCTAGTTTGAAAATACCTGTGAAGAGACTCTAAGTAAAATAGTGTCTCTCAGTCATTTTTTCCCTGCAGCATTGTCTTTGTATTGTCTGCAAGGTACAATTAATATATTTGAAATATTTGGGAAAGTTATTCCAGTCATAACTTGTCAATGTCCTAAACAACCCATCAACCTTCAGATATGCTATATATTGTATTCTGGTTTATGATTTTTTCTTTAGAAAGAATGCTGAATTTTGTGTCATTTTTCCATTTGTAAAAAAGCTGCTGCCTATCAGCATTTTGTTTAGAGAAACTCTGTAGCTGTATGCATTAAAAATCTATTGCAACATAAATACAAGTGTTACTTTATTATATACGTGTATATATATATGATATACTATAATCCAAGAAGGACCATCTAAAATGTCACAGTTGAAAACATTTAAGACTGTAACAAAAACGACTGAGACTCTAGTATCAGTTTACTATCCTTCAACAATTTCCCTGACAGCGGAGTCAAATAATGTTGAATTATGGACCTTCTTACAGGAAGTCTTATTTCATGTTCATTTTTTGATCATTTCCCTCCTAGTCCCTATAGGAATTTGGCTGTTTGCTGCTTTTCCTTTAAAGGTTTCTGCACGCATAATAGGCTTGCACATAATTAAATTATGATTTTGTCAAGTATTACTACCGTGCATTTGTTCGAAAAATTTATTTTAGGTAAGGAAATACTGTTGCCTCAATAAAAGGCTATCGTACACTATCAGTGCACTTTATTTGAACATGTGCTGGCTATTTTATATTGCGCTTTCTTTAAAAGGCTCTTTAAAGGCTGTCTGTATACGCATTATGGTAGGGTAAGTGTCATAATCTTTTACAGTTCAGTCTATAGCACCGGGGAGTCAAGGTGAAGTAACTTCAGCGCAAACAGCCCCATGACGATAGCTTAACACAGCCGCATTACCTAAGAAACTGCATTTCTGCAATGTGTCTACAGACAGTCTTTGGTCTCTCTCTCTTTTTTTTTTTTAAACTAGGACAGAATTTTCCCATCAACATCACACAACAGCTGTGTTTTAGAGCTTTCCACCATGACAAACATTTAAAAAAATTAAACATGCAAATGTTTGAAAAGCTAGCGATTAAAAAAGGTTTATTTTGAAACTCTGCTGATTGGGCCAATAATTCAAGGGCAGTTTCAGAGTCCCGGGGCTCGCTGCCCTCGCGTTGGGTTATTCCAAGGAAAACCCAAACGGCCGCCTTTTCCTTCTGCAGCGGCGGCGGTAAGCAGCGGCGCGGCAGGTTCCCCGCCAGCAAGCGACGGGGTCAGCCTGGGGGAGAAGGATGCTGTTTTAGTGACCTGGTGCCACAGAGCGAGTTAAATCACTGAACAATGGCTCGCGTTATGGGGCTTTACTTCGCAAAATCTAGCATTAGTGTCATTGCTTTCCATTAACCGTGGGACTTAAAGGCACTGGCATTGAGGGGCCTATAAGGAAAGAATAAATAAGGGGAAACCAATAAATTAAAAAACCCTGTTAACTGTAACCTTTACTACCACAATTTAAGAAAATGCAATTAAATCCATAATAAAAGCTTTTACATACTTACTCTTTTATTACTCTCAAAAGCACAAACGCGCGCAGCCCGGGAGGCGGGCGGCCGCGCACACAGCCAGCCCCACCGCGCCCGCGGAGCACCGCGGAGCACCGCGCTCGCTAGCCGCGCCGGTGGCAGCCACTCAACACCTCATTACTTCACCATCAGGGCGCAGACGCTGCCGCCCGCGCCGCGGCCGAACCGGCACCGCGCAAAGCCGCGCAAAGCCGCGCAAACGCCCCCGCGGGGCAGCGCGTCTGATGCGCGGGGCGCGGAGCGGGGCGGGGGAGCAGCGCATTTCTGCGCCCTTCCGACAGCCGCAAGCGCGCCCGGGACGGCAGCGCGGCCGCGCACGGCAGGAGGGCGGCGCGCAATGTCCGCGCTCGCCCCCGCGGGAGGCACCCCCCACGGCCCCCAAAGCGGAGCTTCATTTCTGTAGCTTTCACTTGAATAAAATAATGATTCGTCGGGGAAACGGGGTATAAATCTTCATTTTGGAGGCAATTAAAGTGTTGATTTCATTCGTGCCCCTGAGCGCTTCTCGTCATTTGCTCCAACAGCTTTATGTACGCGCCGCTCCGCAGCTCTCGCAAACCCGTTTTCGGGTCGGACTTGTTGGATGGCAATTTTCGCTCGGCGGCAGCAGCGGGCACCGCGCAGGAACGCGGCTCCCCCGCCCCTGCCCGCGCAGCCCCCGCGGGCTCGGGGTCCCCGCGGCCCCGCAGCCGCCGCTCCGCGGGCAGCTGCGCGCTTGCTCGCGGCCGAGCCGCGGAGCCTCCCGCCCGCTTGGACGGAAGGAAACCTCCCGAGCGCGGCGCCGGCTCCTTTCGGCCCCGCACGGACCGAGCGGCTGGTAAAGGCGGAAGAGCCGCGGAAGAGCCGCGGCTCCTTGCGCGGGGGCCTCCCTGGCAGCCGCGGGGCTACACGCCGATCCGCGCCGCGGTGCGACCGCGGCGACAGCGGCGACAGCGACGACAGCGCCCAGGCGCGACACCGCTGCGGCCCCTCCGCGCGCAGCCCCGCTGCCCTCCCGCCGCAGCCCCGCGCAAGGGCGCGCAGCCCCCGCGGACGCGCGCGCAGAGCCGCCGGCCCGGCAGACTTGCGAGGCCCAGGGAAATCATTTAAAAACCCGGGTCTCGTTTTATTCTTTCTTTTCCCCATATTAAGTAAAATAAAATGGGCGCGTTTGCAGCAGGCAGGCGTGCACAAAGCAATGTTCACTGGAGTCTAAAAGCGCTCGGCCAAGGAAAACTGACAAGACGGACTAATGAACCGTAGAGACGGGAAGAAAATAGCCAGTATTTGCTAGATTTCAAACCCTCTCTGTCTTCCCCGGACCACCTATCTCGGATTTTATTATTATTTTTGTAAATGGCTCCAGCCATCCCTTTTTCTAAGCCACCAGAAGCCAGCGATTCACGGATAACACTTCTATTATTGTAAAGGGTAAATAAAATAAAGACAAAAATTAAAAGCGACAAGAAACAGGTCGAGTATGCAGGCGACGCTTTTACAAGCTCATCTCGCCAGGTCGAATCCGGGAGCAAGCCTTAATGAAGCAATAATAGCCACATTATTCAAAAATTTTCATTTCGATGGAAATTTATCTAAAAGGGACTTAATCATATGCAAATAATAAAAGGAGGCGTAGTGACCCGGCGAGCGATCTGCATACAAATTTCAGCGTGTGCAGCATTGGCGAGATCATACCTGATCTGTTAGATTTGCTGATCTTGTTATGTCTTCACTGTCCGATTTTGATCCGCCCTCTCTATCGTCTATGACCAAATCGATAGGCATTTTTCCTTTCAAACAGCTAATATACCGGTGGCAGAAATTGTCACATAATTCGTGTACCTACATTATGACAGAGGTTAAAAAAAAACGGGAAAAAGAAAGGAAGGAAAAAAAGGGGAAGAAAATATAATCAGGAATACATAAGTAAAATTGACAAGTGCAACCAGTCTCCCCCCTTCACCCCGGTGACATCAAAAGTTCTAAACAGGGGAAACACACTGCAATTATCCCCTCGAGACCTCTAGACGCATCCAGAATTAGGAATAACTTTCTTTTCTCGCAAAATAGAGATATCCCAGAAAATTGACAGTGACAAGATGATTCACAGGCTACAACATATTCAACACCCGTGTTAAATTCATCTGCTCCCGGAGCTGTGGCCATTAGAGAGGTGACCTGCATGGGTGACATTTAAGGTAAACTATTTAATTTCATCCAGTTATTTCATCATAAACCCTTTCCAAAGGGGTATGAGGACAGAAAAACGGATTTAAAAAAAAATCGTGATGCACTGCGCTGAAATACATTATAGGCATCCGTGCCCTGAAATCCCCAGTCACTGAGAGAGACTTGTACCTGAGCTGCCTCTATCAATGGGCAGATTTTAACACATTTCATGCAGGGCGAGAACACCCCGCCAGTTACGGTTAGATAAAGTGGCTAAGGCTCCAGAGAAACTTTTCAACTATTTAAAAACCTCTCAAAATGTTTATTTTTAGGAGAAAGGGAATTCTCTTGTAGGCTAGCTATCAATGACACGTAAAAAATCCTCAGGAAACCAGAGCGCGCTCCCAATTTAATGTTAGCTCGGATGACACTACTTTATTATAAATTAGCATTCTAATTGCTAAGATTTCTAAAACGGAGAGCAAAACTGCATTTAGCCCGCAATCTCTTTCTGCTGCTCGGAGGTGTACAATATTCCCAGGAACAAGACACTGACACAACTATCAACTCTGCTTTGTCTCTGCAAAATGTTACAGGACAATCCGTGCCCTGAGTCTGACCTGCAGATGGCTCTTAAAAAAAAAGAAAAGAAAAAAAAAAGGAGAGAGAGAGACAGAGAGAGAGACAGAGAGGAAAAAAAACCCTCCCAACTATCTGCAACTCAACAAAGTGGCTCTCCCCCCACCACCAAAAAAATCGCAATTTCGGGGGCTTGGCTGCAACAACAGACCCACAGGGTTTGGAGTCTCCTCTGCGGCACCCAGAGCTGCAACTATTTATCCAGAGGCAGCAAAGTCTTACAATGAACACAAGGCCCGGGCGCTGGAGAGCCCGCTTTTACAGGCTGAAATTGTAATTAAACTGCGAAGAGAAATGGACGCCAAGATTGGTCTTGACACTAATTACCAGAAAGAAAGACATTTATGCAAATTTACCAGAAGCCTGAACTTCAGCAGTACTGAAACAGAGGGGGAAGAAAGGGGAGAGACAAAAATTACCTTCTCTAATTCCAACAGATGAAACCTTAATACTTGTATGGCTTGAATCATCTGCAAAGACACAAACAACACGAGCATTTATCTCATTCCTGCATTTCTGGATATTTCCCACAGCCGCCTCTGCCATTGCAGCTTGACTTTTCTTTAGTAGTAAATAAAAAGTTGTTTTGATTTATGGCAATAACACTAAAACTTAATAGCGGTGGCTTTGTGCGCTGTTTAACAAGAAGCAATCTAGAGTTAACAAAAAAAAAATCCCTATTGCAACGAAGCAACTAAATTATACGGATCATAAACATTTCTTTAAAAAAAGGGGGCTCTAAAGCAGCACCGTGAGCTCCCGGCGTTGCAAAAGCGG
The DNA here is from genome assembly GCF_036370855.1 of Dromaius novaehollandiae. Taxonomy (NCBI): domain Eukaryota; kingdom Metazoa; phylum Chordata; class Aves; order Casuariiformes; family Dromaiidae; genus Dromaius; species Dromaius novaehollandiae. The sequence continues at coordinate 130,949,954 of NC_088100.1, forward strand.
GAGAAATACTCCTACAGCGGAGGCAAAACATTTGTTTATCCTTAAGGGGGGGGGGGAGGCGGCTTTGGGGGAGGCAGCGGAGCGCTGCTCCCCGCCGCACAGCAGGGCTCTGCTCTGCGCTGCCCGGCGAGCTGCTGCCGAGGCGCCGCGCCGGTAACTGCCCGCGGCTGCGGGGCGGGCGCTTGCCGAGAGCTGCCGCCCGGCCGGGGCTCGCTCGCCGCGCCGCGTTCCGGCACTCCGCTCGCCCGGGACCACCGCCCTGCAGCGACTCGGAATTGGCAATGATTAAGAAAAAAATCCGCGTGAGGAATTTTCAATTTTGCACCGCAAAACGCTTGTCAAAGGCCGCCACCACCTCTGCGGAAAGACATGCAAGGGGGGGAGAAAAAAAAAGAAGGGAAGGGGGGGTGGCAGGGTGGGGGTGGGGAGAGGAAGAAGTGTTGTTAACTCTTACCAAGTTATCCAGTTCAGGATTAGAGGAAAATAGGGGTTTCTCTGCTCGGATCTAAATATAAGAAAGGGGAGGAAAGGAGGAAAAAAAAAAGATTTGAAATATGGAAGCAGAAAAAGCAGACGTTATTATTTCTTGCTTCATTACACTGTCGGGTCCATTATGTAACCTTTCGTGCAAAGCCCTGACTGCTAGATTTAGTGCATCATCTAAACACTTTAGCAAGTGAATCAAATACCCCGAAACACCGCTGGAGCTGCCGCGTTGCGGCCCGCTCGCCCCGGCCCGGCTCGCGGACCCCCCCCCCCCCCCCCCCGGGGAGAGCGCTCGCGCTGATTAACTTATTGGGGGGGCGAGAAATGCCGTGATTTTCTATTTGTTTTTTTGGCCTCTTGCAGGAAGAAAAGGGGAGGAGAAAACGCGCATCTTTATCTCGACGGAGGCTTGTTTTTCTCGTTACCGTTTTTTCCCCCCTATTTCGACGCGGTTTCGCTGACCTGTTTGGCGAACACTGCTATGTCTTCATTGAAAGACTCGGAGGAGCAGACGTCGCCTCCCGCTACCCCGGGCTCCCTGGGCGTGCACGTAGCTAATTCACATTTCTCAAAAATCAGTGCTAAAAGAGGGAACAGGGGGTGTCTGCAAGAAAATACAATAGTCACACACACAAAAAAACGAAACAGAAAACCCACGCTGCAGTGCCGGAGCCGGGTGCCGGGCGGAGGGGGCGGCCGGGGGGAGCCCCGACAGCCCCCCCCCCCCCCCAGCGCCCCTTCCCTGCGCGGAGCCCGGCGGCGCGGCGGGCCCAGGCCTCCGCGTGTCGCGGAGCCGGGGGGATATTGCAATAACCTTAGGACGGCCTCAGAATAAAACCAGAGCGGGTCCAGCAGCCATTTTGAATTAACTTTCCTTGTCCTTTCTTTTTTTTTTTTTTTAAATTTTAAAATCTACGGACATACACTTTTGACTTTCATGCTTTAAATTCTCATTTTCGGCTGGAGGACTTTCTGGGAGCGGGGAAAAAAAAAACCCCAACACTAGCAAGACCCACAAACGAACCCGCTGCATCCAAAAATCAAAATCCCCGACCAAAATAACAATTAAAAAAAGAAACCCGAACCCCCCAGCACAAACCAAAACGGCCCGACGAGAGCCACAGCCGAGCCCGGCTCCCGGAGCCGCGCAGGCGGCCGCCGCACCGCCCCGCACCGCGCCGAGCAGCGCAGCGGCCGCGGCCGCGCAGCCCCGCCGGGGAGCCAGGTGCTTCGCTTTCTCCCAGCTCGGAAAGACCCGCCGGGGCAAAGGCAGCGGGTGCGTCTGGCTCCCTCGCTCGCTTAATAATTTAAATAAATGAATGTACGCTCCCCCCGTGGATAGAGAGAGATATTTGCAGTAAGGAGGTTATTTTTTTCCGGGGCTTCACACTTTTCCCCCCGCGGGGCACGGCGCTCCGCGGGGTTTTAACCAGTCCCGGGCACTTCTGAGCAGCGAGCAGCGGGCGCTGCGCTTCTCCTGCCCCGCTCGCCGCGGCCGAGGCAGCCCGTCCGGGGAGCGGCTTGCACGGTTTTTCGCAAGAGGCTCCTGGAAGTTGCCGGCGAGTCGGGGCGAGCGGGGGGGCTCGGGAAGGCTCCGCGGTGGCCTGGAGACGCAGCGGAGGGTGCTGAGCCCGGGCGGACACACTGTTATTTGGAAAGGGGGTGGGGGGGGGGGGCAGGGGGCTAAGTGCTGCCCAGGGGTGCGGGCACGCTTAGGCGGGGGGGGGGAGCAGCCGCGGAGGGCTGCGCGGGCGCGGACCTACCCGTAAATGGCATCCTTATCTCTCTTGAGGGCGTCGTTGACGGAGGCGCCCATGGCGGGGGGCATGGCGTTGGCGTGCGCGGCGTGCGGGTACTGGTGCGAGTGCAGCGGCGGGCCGTGGTTGAGGTGGTGCACGGGCTGCATGGGGCGGGCGGCGTGGGGGTCCCCGTACATGGTGCTGGGGATGCCCACCCCCTCCATGCCGCCGTAGTGGGGCAGCTCGTCGTACTGCGGGCACAGAGCGCACAGCCGTCAGCGCGGGGGCGGCCGCGGGGCCCCCCCCCCTGCTCCGCGCCCGCCCCGCGGCCCGCGGCGCCCGGCGGAAGAAGCGCGAGTGCGGGGCGCGGCCCCCCCCGCGCTAAACCACCGCCTTTGTTCGCGAGCGTGGAGCTAGCGCGGTGCCCCGGGCACACGGGGACGGGACGGGACGGGACGGGACGGGACCCCGCCGCTCCCCCTCTCCAGAGCCGGGGTGCGGATAAAGAGCTTGCACGGACCCCGACAGCCGCTCGCCCCGCAGCAGCAAAGGCAAGTTGTCAGCGGAGCAACTTTCTCTCGCCTCCCGCCCGCGGAGGGGCGGCGGGCAGGAGAGCCGAGGAAGCCGCTTTAACAGCGCTTTCCCCCCGCTTCTGCCCTCTCCGAAGCCGCTCGCCGCAGCTCCGCTGTGCCTCCAGCACGTTTCCCGCAAAACTTTCAAATGCGGCAGGCAGCCCGAGGAAAGGGGAGCCCGCATCCCAGAGAGCAGCGTGTAACAACGCACATGGCAGCGCGCTGCCGATCTCCCCTCCCTGCAATTTCAGCAAGCGACTTTCTTTTTCAAGAGCTTTGCCCGCTGCGCTGCACCTTTGGGACCGCAAAAATAAAAGGAAAAAAATAAAAAGAAAAAAAAAGAGGGGAAAAGGGGGAAAAAAACTTCTGCTTACTCCAAACTGTAAGTTATCTTCCAAAAGTGAAGCGCTCTATCATCACTACCACAGCAAAACGCTCAGAGACATGCACACATTAAAATATTTCGAGCACTGGTGACTTTAAAAAAAGACATTGGTAGGACTACAGCTACAAAACCGACAAATACATAGGCTTGCACATATTCACTTACATGCCTGCATGTCATTAATTTATAGAAAGCTTGCCTTTTCGGTGGGATGTCCGTGATAAGGACTGACAGAATCAAGAAAACGCCAATATATACCGGTTATAAGCCTACGAGCACAACCGATAAATGCTCCCAGTCCAGGACACCGCTTTGTGCCTCTGCTCCGAAGAGGAGGAAAAAAAAAAACTTTTTCGCAGCGTCTCTGTCAGCCACGTTTCCATATTATTTCACATTTGAATTCCATTTTTTTAATACGTACCCTTTGCGCCATCGGCCTGCTTGCTCCCTTCCTACTTCAACTTCTAATATATCCTCTTTAAGGCCAGTGTGAAAAGAAAGAAACGCGAAGTCCCCCCCCTCACCCCAAAAAAGCAAAAATCCCTTAGCGTCGCCAGCAATGAAAGCAATCGAGTAAAATCTTCAGCTTGCTGGATCTCAGAGAAGCGATACGGTAACTCAGCATTAAAAAAGGAGAAAAAATTAAAAAAAACAACAACAACTCTCCCTCCTTCCTTCCTTCTTTTTTCTTTCTTTCCTCTCTCCCTGTCTCTCTCTCTCTCTCACTCTCCCCCTCTCGTTTCCAAGACAGCAGCGGGGCGAAAGCAAATATCCTTTCCCCAAATCAGTTTTTTTAAAGTGCCCCTCAAACCCAACTACCAAGTCTCATGGCTTTTTGCCACTCCGGCTGTCAATCACAGGCGAGGTTGTCAAGGTGGTGAATGACTGATGATGATCCTCTGCGTGCGCTCCCACCGCGCAGGACACCTCAAATGTTAATTTTCGAGCGCGCTCACCAAAAAACCAAAAATTAAAAAATTTCAAAATTTTAAAAAACCGAGAGGCGGAGGAGGAGGAAGGGAAGAGGGGGGAAAAATTAAAAATTAAGAAGGCTCCTAAAAGCGCCGGCTCGCTCCTTTTATTACGGTCACTGCGCGGATTTTTTCCGCTCCTCCTCGGCTCGCTGCTAATTCCTCGCCGGCGCCGGCTCGCTCTGCCCCTGCGCGGCCGCCGGGCGGGCGGGCGGGCGGGCGAGGCTGGCGGAGGCGGAGCGGGCCGGGGCGCGGGCGCGGGCGGAGCGCCGGGCCGGGCCGCGCCGGGCCGGGCCGGGCCGCGCAGCGCCGCGGGGCGGGCGGGGGCCGCGGCCGGGGGCCGGGCGCTGCCGGGCGTCGGCGGGCGCCGCGGCCGCGGAGCAGCGGCGAGCGGCGGGCTGGGACCAGACTGCGGGAACCCGGAAGTAGTGGTGGCCATAACAGGTCGCGTCTTACACAATGCGCTGGGCGGCAGCAACTCCGCGCCCGGCGCAGGGGGGCGCGCCGCCCGCCCCGCGCCCGCGCAGCGCCGCGCCCCCGCCCGCGGCGGGGATGGCAGGGGCGGGGCCGCGCCGCCCCCCCCCCCCCCCCGGCCCGCCCGCCCGCCCGCCGCCGCTGCTCCGCCGCCCCCCCCCCCCGCGCCCCCGCCCCGCTCCCGGCCCCCTTTGTCTGGCGGCGCCCCCGCCCCGCTGCGCGCCCGCGGCCCGGCCCGCGGCACGCACCGACATGGGGCTGGCGGGCCGGGGGTCTGCGGGCGCCGCGCCGCGCCGCCGCTTTTCTGCCCTCCCCCCCGCGCCGCCGCCCCGCCCCCCCGCGCGCGCGCCCGGCCGCTCGCTCGCTCGCTCGCTCGCTCGCGCGCGCCGCCGCCGCCGCCGCCGCCGCCGCCGCCGCCGCCGCGGCTCCCCCCCGCGCGCCGCCGCCGAGTGAGCTCACCCGGCCCCGGCCCCCGCCGCCGCCGCCGCCGCCGCCGCCCGGCCCGCGCCGCCGCCGCCCAATCAGCGCCGCGCCGCGCCGCGCCGCGCCCCCATTGGCCGGGCCCGCCAGCAGCGCGCAAATCAGCGGCCGCGGGGCGCGCCGCTCCGCGCCGCCGCGCGCAGCCCCGCGCCGCCGCCTGCGGGCGGCCCCGCGCGGCCCCCCAGCCGCATCCCGCACCGCGCCCCGACACTGCCCCAGCCCCAGCCCCAGCCCCCCCCACCCCCCCCCGGCGGCGGCGGCTCCGCGCGCGCGCAGGGGGCCGCGCACTCTTCTGCCTCCGGGCCGCGCTGCCCCGTGCGCGGAGGTGCCCGCGCCCCCCTCCCGCCCCCTGCCCCGCGCCGGGGAAGCGCCCCGCGTGCCGGCCCCCCCCCCCCCCCCCCGCGGCCCGCCGTGCCTCTCCGCGGCCCCCGCCTGCGCGGGTGCGGGGCCGCGCGGAAGGGCGCAAAGCCGGCGCGGGGTCCGGCTGCGGCTCGCAGCGAGTCCCGGGGGCCCGAGCCGGCGCCGCCGCCGCCGCGTCGCGACCTGCGGGGAAACGCGCCTCGGTGCCCCCCTGCCCCGTGCGCTAGGACCGGCCTTTTATCGCGGCGCTGAAAATAAAGACCTCGCAGGTAAGAGCCTTTTCATCCGCTCACGCTGCCGCCGAGCAGGGAGCGCCCGCGGGGGGAGTGGAGACACCGGCGTGCGCCCGATCCCTGCATTGCTTTAACCGAGGAGCTGAACGCAGAAACGGCTCCCTGCCTCACAGGTCCCTTCCGCGAGCGGCTGCAGCCGAACTTCCACCGCTGTTACCCTCGCTTCGCCCCCGCCTCGCTCTCTTTCTCCCCCAGCCCCCCAAAAAAGTCTTTTGCTCTTGAGCCGGACGTCACTCCCAGGCCTTTATAAGATAAATTCAGAACAATCGAGCCCAAAACACTTTTACAGTGTAATTACAGTAGTGCAAATTGTTTGCCCAAACCTCATTCTGGATAAGGGTTTTACAATTAGCAAACAGTTATTACTGTTCGGGCTTGCTGAGAGAAATTGCACTGCGCACGTCTCGAGTTGCAATATACTGGCCATAAAAAGACTAACCGGGCAGCAATTAATCATCTATTAAAAGGGAAAAGTAAACGGACAGTTCCGCGCTGCCGCCGTAAACTGCTCACGGCGTTTCTGCGCCCGGCGGCTGCAACGACCCGCGCGGCGCGAACCGCTGCCTTTTTAGGCAACGCGCCTCTTTCTGCCAGAACTCGGGCTCCGGCCGCTCTTTTTCAAGACTCTGTTGACACTTGCCCGGTGCAAGGAAAAGGGGGGAAAGGAGGATTTTCTTTGAGAAAAGGGCGAGCCAGGGGCGCGCGGGCTGCGGCAGGGCGCCGGCCTCGCTGCGCAGCGGCTCCGGGGCGCGCAGGGCTGCGCGGCTGCTGCGCGGGGCGGCTGCGGCGGCACCGGCTCCCCCGGGCCGGGCCCGAGCCGGGGCAGCGAGGCCTTTGGCGGGGGGGCCCGGGGGGCGGGCGGGGAGCCGCTGCGTGCATTTGCTTATCGGGAATAAACGGGGCTCCTAATCAGGCTGCATTTCCCGGCTTCGGGAAAGAGTTGCTCACACCTGGCCACATGAAATGCCTCCTAGCTGGCCTCCCTTCTTTGCTCTTGCGTTCCTAGAAGGGATTTGCGGCGAGGGGGGGAATTAGCATCCAAGCGTGCTCTTGCACCATTAATATTCAAATTTTCCAACCGAGGGAGGAACGAGAAGAAGAGGCAAATAAACAAGAAACCGCGGAAGGCAGCATTTTAAGCGCGGCCGAGAGATAATGAAGGAATGCTTCAGATAAGGGTGGAAGAAGTGATACGTGCGGAGATGCCCGACAAGTCTCATGCAGCCGTTGGAAGAGGGGTGAAAAACTCAAAGAGCAGGACCCAAAGCAAAGCACCACCAAAACGCAGCGGGGCGAGGAGCGGGGGCCGCGAGCCCCTGGGGCGGGTGCCCCGTGCAGGGCGAAGCCGCAGCGCCTGAAGCTTCGGGGCCGTTTCGCAGCTCCCGGCTCCGAAAACAAAGCGCGGCTGCCGGGCTCGGAGTCAGCGCGGGGTCACGGCTGCTCTCCGGCACTGGCAGGCGAAGGAGGGCAGCCGGCGTGTGCGGCGAGCGGGGCCGGGGCCGGGGCCGGGGCCGGGGCAGGGGAGCCCGGGCGAGGCGCAGCGCTGCGGGCGCCCTCGCTCCGCGGAGCCGCTCGCCCGGCCGGGCCGCGGCGGGGAGGGGAGAGGAGGGGAGGGGAGAGGGCGGCCCCCGCCTCGTTACCGGCCCTGACATTTTCAGAAGTTATAGGGGTCTTTTATTAATTAAATGGAGGGCTTAATAAAATATTCCCCATAAAATTTACGGGTGTCTTAAAACTTTCTAAACACCGCTATAAATTTTTAATAAAATTAACTGGGAAATGAGTTACTAGCCCGGGCTTTTTTGTCACTCCGACTTCTCCAGAAGCAGCGGCTGCGGGGGCAGGGAAGGCACGCACACGCCGAAAAGAAAAAGGGGGGAAAAAAGCGCCTTTCGGGGCCGCAAGCGCCCCCGAGGGCTGCCCGCTCCGCCCCGCAGCCGCCCCTCGGTGCTCGCCGGCCGAGCTGCTGCCGGCGAGCCGGGGCGGGGGGAGCCTCCCGGGCCCCGATGCCCGCACGGCCCCGGCCTTGCACCCGGCCTTGCACCCGGCCGAGCCGCGATCGCGGCATCAGGCGCCACGAGTTGCGCTTTATTAATTCCCGCCGTGCAGGAGAAGCGCGGCTCTGCGCCGGCTCGTTTGCACCTGGGAGCGCCTGGATTTTCTCTAGCTGCCCAGCGCATTTCTTTACTCGCTGCCCATGTCAAGCCCTCTTGCCTCGCTATTGCTATCACTATTCTTCTCGTTGAATGAAATTAAAAAAAAAAAAAAGCTGGCTGCTCAATTAAAAAAAAAAAAATCCGGTGGGCTGTTTTGCCTGTGAAGCTTGAGCTGTCGTGCCGTCTGCTGGGCGACGGGAAAAGTGCAGCCAGAATTCACCGCAAACTTTCTTCTGGGTGAAGAGCACGGCTTCGGCGAGAGGAGTGCTGACAGTTTGGACGGGCCGGAGGCACCCGATTTCCCCGTGTGGGAAGAAGAAAAGGGACCCAGACAGAAGAGCCGTAGCTGAAATTAGTGTTTTCCTCTGCTATACCCATATAACTAAAGCGGCGCTTCCTATAACTATTTAAAGCTGGGGATTTTATTGCCTGCAGAGCGCGAGGCGACCAGCTGCGTTAAGGGTGACATCGTAAAGCTGCTCCGAGCTCCCATGCGTGCGGCAGTTGGTCCTCTAACTAAAGAGGCAGGGGAGAGGGAAGGGCTGCACGCTTGCTCGTGGAGCCTCGGCCCCGGCGCTGCTCCGGCGCACAGGAGCGTTTCCTCGGGGCAGCGCCGGCTCCGCGGCCGCTCTCACGGGAGAGGCAGCGCCGTCGCTTTTCCCTCTGCAAATGCACGACACGGACGCGAACTGCTCTGTGGGAGGAAGCAGCAGGGAGATCTGCGGGAGGAGGTGGCGGGTCCCGACGGGACGGGGCACGCACGGTGCTGCCTTGACTCCCCGGGCACCCGCGGAGCTGCCTGCCCGGCGGCGGCGGGGCAGAGGCAGCAGAGCCGGGGTCCCCCGGGCCCTGCCGAGCGCGGAGCCGCCGGGTGCTGCCTGCAGAGAAGTCCCAGCCGAGCCGCAATTAGAAAAGCTGCCTTGGCTCTTCCTCTGCGGAATGACAGGCGCAGGGAAAAGCCGCGGCCGTATTTACAGAAACGTGTCAGCAGTCCACTCGCTGCCCCTATACACTTAAGATTAGAATCTGGTCGTCTGCGCGGGTCCGGGGAGTTCTTAAAACAAAGGTCTCTAAGCGCCTGCTCTAAATGCGCCCGCCTGCAGCCGGGGCAGCCTGCGACGGCCACGTCGCTGAACAGCGCGTTTGTAAATATCCTCAGTGGGGGTACAAACAAACCCCTTCACCACTTGCAGCAGACCAAGTTCTATAGTTCCCTTCCCTCAGAGGCACTTGCGAAAGTTCAGCAGAGGGTAACATTAGCCTAAAATATTCGATACCTTTTCATGAGACTTTCCCACCTCTGCCGGGCTAAGTTCAGCTCTCGGTTCGTGTCGGCGAGCGCAGTGCTGTCTGTGGGGAAACACCAACCTGCCCCATTTTTATCAGCAAGGGACTGCAGATACTTTCCTCCCGCTGGACGAAGCAGAAATGAAATTACCCCGTGCCTGTGTTATAAGACGTGGGACGAAGTGCGTTACCCTTTTAGAGGAGTTTGAAAGTACTTGAGAAACAGGACAAGATTCAAATTAGCGGGTAACAAAATAAAAACTCACTTCAGAACCACAGGAAATTGAATATTGGTATCTCAGAGTATCTCGGCTGAACTAGAGCAAAACAGAATTTTGCTAGAGCCTTTCCATTTTATGTTTTCTTACAAACTGATTTTAAATATTGCTTCGTTCCTATTACCTAACACTTTATTCAGCTTGGCTAATGACCACATTACAGAACTATTTCAGATTGCCTCTAATGCCGATTAGAAGGGATAGTCATTAACTGGAGTGGAGATCTGGAGTTGTTAAACCCGTCGCTTTCGGGGGGAAAATACGTGGGCTTTCTCAAGGTTCAGGCTTGGCGTTCAATTAGCGAAGATGGATTTCTGCAAACAATACAGTATAGGTAAACCTGGGCATAAATCACCCACACTTCGTAAATTAAAAAAAAAGAAAGAAAAAAGAAGAAACCCCTCAACTCGCCCTGCCCGGGTCGGGCAGCGCGCTGTGCCGAGGCTCCTCGCCGCCCCCAGCCCTCGGGGCCCGGCGGTCTCCCGGCCCCCCCCGGCCCCCCGGCCCCGGCGCCGCCCGGCTCCAGCCCGGGGGGAGCCCCCGTCCCGGCGGCTGGGCGCTCTCGGTGGGGGGGCGGCAGAGGGGACCGGGGTGCCAGGGTCCCCCGTAGCCCCCCCCCCCCCCCCCCGGGAAAGCCCCGTCGGACGCCGCTGCGCCGCTCTCGGCATCTGCGTTATCCGAGACTTTCACCTAGCTGCACACTGACTTTACTAAGCGGCTGCGCAGAGCTAGTCCGGCATCGCTCTTTCCCACCCGCCAGCGATTCTCCCGGCAGGGAGAAAAAAACAAAAAAAAAGGCTGCAAAATAGCTTGAAGCTGCTACTGCTCGTTCTCTGGCAGCGTTTGGTGCTCGGGGGCTGCTCTGCCCGCGGCTGGCGGTGCCGCGGCGGTGCGGGGGCCGGCTGGCACGGGGCTCCTCGTTGGCTCCGGGCCCGTCGGGGCGGCGGTTCCCCCCCCCCCCCCCCGTGGCCGAGCTCCGCGGACGGTGTCGAGCGGCGGCGGGGAGAGGAGCGTCTGCGCGCGGGGGAAGCGCTGCTCCGCGGGCGGCTTTTCACCCCCGTCTGGCAGTTGTTTTTGGGGTCTCCCTCGCAGGAGAAGCACCCGCGCCCGGCGCTGCCCAGCCCCCCCCAGCCCCGCGGGGGCCCCGAGCCTCCCCACCGGCCGCGGCGGGGCCGGGACGCCGCTCCCCGGGGGAGCAGCTGCCAGGGAGGCGGGGGAGAGGGCGAGGAGGCGGGGGAGAGGGCGAGGAGGTGGGGGAGAGGGCGAGGGAGGCAGGGAGAGGGCGAGGGAGGCAGGGAGAGGGCGAGGGAGGCGGGGGAGAGGGCGAGGGAGGCGGGGGAGAGGGTGAGGAGGCGGGGGAGAGGGCGAGGGAGGCAGGGAGAGGGCGAGGGAGGCAGGGGAGAGGGCGAGGAGGCAGGGGAGAGGGCAAGGGAGGCAGGGGAGAGGGCGAGGAGGCAGGGGAGAGGGCGAGGAGGCAGGGGAGAGGGCAAGGGAGGCAGGGGAGAGGGCGAGGAGGCGGGGGAGAGGGCAAGGGAGGCAGGGGAGAGGGTGAGGAGGCAGGGGAGAGGGCGAGGAGGCGGGGGAGAGGGCGAGGAAGGCAGGGGAGAGGGCGAGGGAGGCAGGGGAGAGGGCGAGGGCTGCGCTCTGCTCCGCGCGCAGGCGGCCCGTCCCATCCCCCGGCGGCAGCGGCGGTTTTGCGGGATTTTTCCAGAGTTCCCCCAAGCTCCGCGGCAGAGGGTGACCCCGGGGAGCACGGGGCAGAAGAGCCGACCAGGACGCATCGAGCGTGCGTCTGCTTGCAGCTCGCTCCCCCGCGCACGCGAGTATGTTGCCTTTGCGTGAAAAGCTCTAATCGTGCTTTAAAGAAAACTTTCTCCTCGTCTTATCCTCAGCTGAGCAGGGGGAACACGAGAGGAGATCGGATAGGGACCCAAACTCCCCAAACTCCCCAAAAGCAGCGGTTTTGCATGCAGGCAGAGAAACACCTCGTAGAACAATCAGCTCAGCTCTCTTCGACTGCAAGATTATTTCCCTGCATTTAGTAGACGTTAGTTCAAGCAAATACTGTTTTTCGGCCAGGAAGGCTTTCACAGCACTTTGTGGGAAGCCATTCCACAATTCGACCTTTTACTTCAGATTTCCAAAGGTATTCAGGTTCTCGTCCCAACGCTGCAGGGAACAAGGGTCCACACTTCTAGAAAAGGGCTTTAGTCACCTAATTCCTGCTAGAGATATAGACCATCTCTAACAAATATGGAGAGGCAAGTAGTGTTTCAGAAGTTCCTGAGAGGCCAAGTCTCCCCGAAAATCACCAGGACTATGTACCTACACGCTGTGGTCAGCTCCTCCGAAGGGATGTGCCTGTCCGAAAGTAGGGAGAAGCGTTGCGGCACGTGCAGACACATCTGAACTGCCTGTAAAAGCTGAGTTGCGGAGCCGCAGCACGGACGCCAGCAGGCACCCAGAGCCAGGCCAGCCCATGAAAGCGTGCCCTTGCCTCACTCCTCTCCTCCCCTGCCCTCGAAACAGCGCTTTTAGGCTGCTCAGCGTGAGGACAGGACCGGAGGGGAAGAGGCAGGTTTGCTAGGGCGCGTTCTCCCGGCTGGCAGAGAAAGTGAAGCGCGCAGGTGCATCGGGCCGCCTCGCACTTTGCTTTCCCCCTCTGCTTCTACCGTTGCTTTTAATCCGACCTTGCTTGAGCGCAGCCACTGAGGCAGCACCGTACATATACGTTAAGCCAACTGGTGGTAGCGGCTTGCCGTGCTGGGGTGCCACCGTAGCCTCCGACCATCCGACGAGCACCTGTGCGAGGGAGGAATTCCTCATTTCACAGGCAGAAGAGTCGAAGCATGGAGGGTTTTCAAAGGACTTGAGCAAGAAACTCTGCTGTGGAGCTAGGAATGCGACCGAGATAGTCTGCTTCTCAGACTACGCCTGAAGACAAGTCGTTCTCAACCCTCCCTTCATCAACACAGAAATAGCATCTCTGGGCCTCCTTCAGATCTCTCTCCCCCCTGAATGTCTTGTTTTAAATTATTTTTCCCATATCATCCTACATCATTTTTCTCCTTTTATGTTTCCAAGTCGAAGTTTATTGTGCTTTATTACAGTCGTCTGCATTGCCAATCGTTTGGATCCCTTTCTCTTATTTTCCTGTCCTTGAAAGTACTTGAAACGCTCCTTTCTTTGGTACTGTTTTCACATTTTATTAGCATGTGGATCACCCCATTTTCCCACCAAGTCCCTTCTGCCTTTTCTGTATTCTCTCCAAACTTTGGGCTGCCGCTGTTCCTTTCGCTCTGCTGTGCAGGACCGCCAGATTTCTACTTAGGCTCTTCCTTGCAGGCTACGCCTCCCTGTTGATCCAGAGACCCTCGCCAGGTTTTACCAGCTATATTGTGTTGCCATTAGTGTTACGTTTCTAGTTATTCTTGCTTCTTCCCACAGCCTTTGAAGTTGTGTAGAGACAATTTGATTCATTAGTACATGCGGGCTTGCAGTAACTCTAGCTTCTGCTTTACTTTCTGTATTAGAAGCACATGCTGGGTCCCGTAAGAGAGGGGAAAGCTCCACCAGCTGACTTTCTGACATAGTCCAAATTCTGCTTAAAAATCCTGGTCTGGTGGAAGCCGGGTGAGCGCAGCTTTCTCCTACCAGGCTGCACGACGCTTCTGTGCCTGCGGATCCCAGATCCTCCTCCCTCCCTGCTGGGACGGTAACCTTGGGCGAGCACCGCCCTCCCTCTCCTTGGGCTTTTCGGAACCGAAGCCTTTACGACACCTGCGTGTTTTCGGTTCTCTCCGCAGCTCGCGGGAGCTGCAGTTACACTGAGCACTTCCCCAGCGAGCTGTCTCCGCGTTGCAGGCAGGCGGGATTTGGTCGGTGCCATCCGGCACGGCTTCGCCCTCACGGTACCCAAGGAGCTGCTGGTTTGTGCTGCTGGTTGGGTCGGGAGGCAGCGTGTGGCCTGTTTTCCCTCGCGGCCGTGGGGACGTTGGGCTCCCTCGTGAGGGCCTGCCTGGAAGGGCTGCTCCCTTTCTGGACTCAGGTGGCTCCTCCCGAGGCCGTGTGCCACTTACCGTCCTCCGAAAGTGGCCGGGGGGGGGGGGGGGGGGTCACACGGGTGCCCCGCCGCTCTGCACTGCCTTCGGCTGCTCTCTCCGCCGTCGGCTCCCAGCTCAACGGAGCAGGGCTCCCGGGCGTTCACCCGCTCTTGCTGGCCTCTCCATCGCTCACCGGGTTCGTGCAACCCGAAGTTCCTCCAAACGCAGTGTTAGACTGTCCCTAACAGCCACTAATTCGCAAAGGAACTTCACCTCCTCCATGTATTAGCAAAAGCAGCGTTTCGAGGCAGGGAACTCTTAGGAAAACCCGCAAGCAGGAGCCCACCATCAGTTGTTAGGCTGTGAATGCAGTTTATTCCGTTCCCTCTTTCTACTTCCCAGTGCTTTTCCTAAAGCTCTTCCTACCTGCTTGTCTCTTAATAAGGATTTGGTTTCGGAAGCCAAGCCGGCCTGCCTCGTGTTTCCCCTCGGATCTGTTCCCTGCTTCTCGGAAAGGCTGCCCACGAGTTTCGCTTCGAAGCTCCTCCGTGACCCCCGGCTGCGCTCGGCGGCTCTTCCCTTGCGCTGACGTCGCCTTTGGAGTCCCTCTCCCTGGGCCAGGAGCCACGTTGCCTTCAGCTTTCTGTGATCTAAACGAAATCTGTCTACGAGCCCCTGGCTGGTCGGTGCACACGGGCACACAGCTTTTCGCCAAACCTAGCCCACAGAAATATGCCAGCTTAGCTGCAGTCAGGTTCTTAAATGAGATAAGACCAGGCAAAACCCAGAAGGAAAAACATTTCATTTCAATTTCAGTGTTTTGTTTGTTTGTTTGTTTGTTTAGCTCAAATGAATCTCCTGTCAATTTAAGCAAAATCAATGCAAGATTGGTGTAAATCAAAGCAAGTGTCAATGCATGGGGTTTCCCCCCATATTTTAAAAGGGTAGTTTAAAATTACGCTCCCGATGGCTTTTTTCTTGGAGAAGGAGACCTTTTCTAGAGGCGGGTTAGGTCCCCGCCGTGGACGGTGCTCAGCTGCAGCAGGTCTAGGTGGAGGTGGCGGCGGCCGCCGGAGCCCCGAGGTGCTGGCGATCGGGCGCGCTCGCGGCAGTTCGGTGGCTGCGCCGGCCCGTCCTCCAGTGCCGCTGCAAACTCGCTGCCGTCAGCTGTACGGTGCGCCGAGCCGGCGGTCTTTGCGTGCGGAAGGTTTGTTTTCTCTGTGATTATATTGTGATCTCTGCTTGTGTCTGATAAGTTGCTTTCCTGAAATCAATAAACACAGCATTCGTCTGGGAGTAAATAGGGGGAGTTTCAGCCCCGGAGATTACTACCCCTTTTACTAAGTTTTCTCCTTTCAAGTATTTCTAACTCTCGAGGGCTGAGATCTGGTCAAATCCTCTGCTGAGGCCGGGAGGAGGAGGGTGCCTGTTGCCAGGCGACTTTGCTTAATGCGTCTTTTCTTTAAACCTTCCGGCCGGGCTGCGAGGAGGACGGAGGACGGGTCCCACCTTGGACCTCCTCCCTTCCGCCCAGCTCGCGTGGACCAGCATCGCCCATTCTTCTGTGGTTCTCGCTGCTGTGTTCAGAGCTTTCGCTGCTCTGGCCCCTTGCCAAGGATCCTGCCTCCCGTGCTTTAGCTTCTTACCCCCAGGAGGGGAGAGCTTGAATTCGTTTCAACATTTTCTTCTTTTTATTTGTTTTCTTCTTTTCTGTTGAGCCTGTAATTTAGTTCTGCTGACACAAACGGTTAACCCCATAGTGGGAATCTACTTAGAAACGCTCTCCAAAGATATTCGGTTGAATCATTGCAGCCTCTGGTTTTGACGCTCGTTTTTTTTTCCCCTAAGACTCACAAAAATGATGGATTGCAAGACATCTTGGATTACCTGCAGAACTGTTACGTGGCCAGAAAGAGGGTGCTCGATTTCACCGTCGGAAGAAAAGTCTGGAATACAGAAAATCCGAGTTCCAGACTCGTACTGGGCATCAGGTGATTGCCCAGTCCCTTTACTGGTGCACTGAGTAGCATCTTATTCACAAGCTCCTTTTATGTCTGCACAGGGACACGAAGGCTCAAATTTACGTGCGCTGGTCTGCATTAACTCCTGTCCTGACCAGTACTAATTACCACTAATTATGTGGGACAGTGTTAATTCTTCTAGCAGTGTTACTGCTGGCCTTACGCTTCTGAAAGTGCCTTTGGGTGAGGTAGCTTACTTTGAAAAGATATTTATGTAGGGAATAAATACAGAGCAGCTAATACACTGTAAATTTGCACCGCAGGATAGCGGTATAAATTTTAGAGACTAAAACACTAAGGTCTCTGGGCATGAAGGCAGGCAAACCCTTGAGTAAGAACTACTCAATAGAAAGGGTGTCAGGATCACCCTATGTGATCTTGGGAAAGTAATTTTGATCTGGCATTTCTCTTCCGTAAAATTGGAAAAATAATATGTCCCTAACCATCTCAGGGGTGTAATATTTATTTTGTCTGCCGTGCCAATCATTCTCTTTGCTTTTAAAAATATCCTCCAAACCCTAATTGTTTTTATGTGTTCGCAGTATAAGACATAAAAGACATAAAACCATCATATTTCTCTATACTGCATTTTCCCCATTGTGCTGTACCGTTAGCACGAGCACTTTGCTGTGCAGAGGCTCTGCTATTTGCTGAAAGGATGAATTAAGACGTCTAAAGTGCTTCAGCATCTTGGCTGAGTGGCACCGCAGACCTGCAAGGGATCATCAGCCCAAATGCTCCCTCCCTGTTCCGGCTGCAGCAAGAGGCCCGGATTTTTCAGCGGAGCAAGGCGAAACGGCTCGTGTCCCTCTGCACCCCGACCTGCGAACTGCAGGGCAGGAGGCCGCTGCTCCCCGTCCCTCCCTTTGCTTGGGGCACCCTGCTCCCGTCCCGCTCCCAGGCTGCGGAGGGGAGGTGGGGAGCTGCCCGAGCACGGGGCACCTTCCTCTCGGGCCCTCCGGCCGCTCTCGCAGCCCGACGTGCCTGCGGCCTTCGGCATCGCCGGCCGCAGCCAGCCGGCCTCTTCCCCGGGCTGCTTCCTTTGGGGCTCCTGTGCTACATCGGTTTCGTCTGGGGCCCTTCTCTGCCCATTTACCTCTTCGGAAGCATTTTTCTGAGGTTAGATGCGTTTCTCTCAACCGTGTTTCCAGGAAGCTGGAATCAGATGTGCCACAAATGGCTTTTTAACTGAGTCATCTTGGATATCTGCAGATGGATGCCAAAGTCCCCGACTCTGTATAAAGCAATTATCCATCTGCTTTTTGTTTTTTAGGTGAAAAGACAGGAGTCTTGTCTGCCTGCCGACAGCACTACCCAAACGTCTCTCAGGGCTTTCGGTGGCCCGGCCGTTCAGCTCTTTCCCCTCCCGGCCCCTCTCTTACTTTTTCAAATAAGAGGCAACAGTCGGGAATTACATCCAAATGGATCTCTCCAGTCACTTCTCCCCTTTCTCCATTCCTACAACTGCAGAACTCGTAAAAAAGGCAGGGAGGCTGTATGTGCATCAACTTCTGCAGCTCTGCACGAGCTGGCACTGGCCAAGGCTGCCACTGCCCCCTTCTCCCCGCAGCCACCACCGCTGCGGCGCGGGGCAGGGGCAGGGGCAGGGCCAGGGCCAGGGGCAGGGGCAGGGGCAGGGGCGGGGGACGGCTCCGTCCCTCGCACTCCCCAGCGGCACTTCCCTCGCTCAGATTTCGGCGGCGCTGCAAGCGGCGGCAGTGACGTCTGTCCCTTCCCGCTCGCTGCCGAAGAGGCCGGAGGGACGCGGGGCGAGCGGCTGCCCGTGCCGTGGCGGCGATGGTCCTCCCAGGCCGTCGAGGGTCCTGCTTCACGCAGACACGTGCGGCCATGTCATCTGCACGAAGCCTGAACGAGCAACGGTTTAATCTAAGGCTATCACGGCTTTAGCAGCAGTGATTTCTCTTCAGGACGGAATACAAAGAATGCTAAATACCGTCTACAAATAAGAATGTATTCAATAGAGAAGGGCTTTAATAAGCTTACTAGAAAAATCATCCCTGAAACCTTCAAACCCAAATCTAGGTCTTATTCCCAAGCAAAACTGACTTGCCACAAAAAGAACTCAGGCCCCAGTAAACTGTGCGTTTAAAGTGAAGTCATCCAGCTCAAGCTCTCTTTGCAAAAGGAAGAGGAAAAATTAAGGAAATATTAAAGGAAATATTAGTTAATCAGAGGACATCCCTTTCATAATAGACGCTACTAGGGGATTTAAAAGTACATTCTAATTATAATAGTTCCCTAATTATCTGCCTAACATCTCATTTTTCTGTCTAATCCCACTTTTAATTATATAGTACCTTTTTTTGCCCGTTGCACAGCTGAAGTACTCTATTTTACTGAAAATAAATCCTGTTAACTGGTGATGTCAGAGCAGAAATATTGCTGCTGCCCCCCAGAACGCGCACGCTCTCCGGCAGGGAAATGCCTCGCCCGTGCGCCGGGTGACGTGCCGGGATGGTCCCTCTCGCGAGGCTCCTCTGAAGCCTTGCAGCGTCCCTCGAGCTCGGAAGGGAGCGAGGAAAAAAAGGCTCTCAACTATAGGGCTTTTTGCAGAAGGGCCTGGCTGTAGTTTGCCAATATGTCACTTTGTCTTTTAAACTCCTGCGGCTCAGTCCGGCTTCTACTGACGTTTAATGGGATCCCTGCCACTGGCTGATATTGGAATCGGATTTGGCCTTTGAACCGAGCCAGTGGGTAATTTGCAGAGCGGAAGCAATATTGTATCGTTTGAGCTATGTTATCTGTGAGCATCTGGCCATCAAGATCCCACTTGCCGATTACTGAGCGGGGAGGAAACGCTATCAAGTGGGGGAGGAAATCACGCACGCCGGGTTTCCATTTCCAGCCCTGCCACTGGTTTCCTGCAGTATCCTTGAGCAAATCACAGCTCGCCGCTTCCTGAGAATCAGAAAGAATTACCCTTCAGGGATGTCGTCAGGCTTAATGGATGTTTATAAATTGCTCTAACAAAAGGTGCTATGTCAGTGAAAAGTGCTCTTACCATGATTATTCCAATGCATATTAAAATGCATTTTGCTCCGTCCTTTCTCTCGGCTCGTGTGGGAGGAGATTGAAAGATCGAGGCTTTGTGGGAAAGCGGGATAGCCTTCTCCTTCCTTTGGGTGCGGGAGGGGCAAGCTTACGGAGCCGAGGACCTCTGGCACGCAGTTGGGTTTTCATCCCTGGCCTTTAGGCTTGGAGCAAAACTGCAAGCTCTGGCAGAGCTCTGGCTGGCACGTTCTCGTCGGAAAGGCAGGCCGCGGATTAATGGTACCTACCGCTGCTCAGATTTGCGTGTATCATTCACTTAGCTTTGCTCCTGATGGAACTGGGCATCATCCTTTATTGAGAATTATTCCTACTGTATATTTAAGCATTAAAAATGAATATGTGTGTGTGATAAAACTTAGGGAATAATTTATAAACAGCTAACGTAACATGAGATATGGAGTGCTTGGCCGTCCTGCCCACTTGAGCAAACGCCTGTATAACGCCAGGAAGCTTCTTCCTCCGTGGGCGTTTCATTGCGTCTCCCTGAACTCTTACGGGCTGCTTGGTAATCCCCCCCATCTGCCCGGCTCTGGTGGCACTTCCAGACTTTAAAAGCTAAAGAAGACATCACATATCTTCACAGATGTAGCTGCACTGGGCTGAAGGCTGGCGTATGAGCTGGCATGCCAGACACGGTGGTTTTTGCCCTGTGCGGCTACCCTGCACAGTTGCCTACCCCCAAGCAGCGTGCAGAATGAACGACCATTTTTCTTCTGCCAACTTCTGAAGCAGAAACTTTAGCTGTGGTATGAAAAACATGGATTTCCTGGTAGGAATTCCTCTTCAAAATGTATCACAGCCACCAGGGCAAAGAATTTATGGATGGGGGCAAAAAGCCACTGCAAGCACTAATCATCATTGTTTCTAATTAAAGCACACGTGCTTGCTCCTGTGGTTATTTTCAGAGGACGGGAGGGAGCTGAGAGCTCCTGCAGGGCCCAGTGACCGCTACCACATGCCCTCACCGCAGTCGGCCCTGCTGCTGGGTGCACGGTGTGCCGGGCTGTGCCCCCACTGACACTTTGACTTCTGCCTTTTTTCTCCTTGAGGAGACACTTTTCCCGTCGTCTCCTTCTGTTACAGCAGGTAAATTCTTACTGCCTCCAAAGACAGCTGCCGGGATGGATGCAGCCTCCGCCAATTATCGAGGCCCGTGCATTGCCGCGTCTGGTGCAGACGCGCCGGCTGGCCCTGCTTACGTGGCCTTTGCAGAGACTGAAGAGCCTCAGCCCCAGTCCCGTAGAAACACCCGTCTGCTAAAATCCCGGCGTTCCCTGCAAAGGACCTGGCAGCAGGGCTGCACAGAGGCTGCCTCAGCCATCCCCTGCGGAGGGGAAGGATCCCGCTCCCAGACAGGGAATGACCCAGTTAATCCTTTTACTTGCAATTTATATCGAAGACACCTGGAGTTTGCCTGTGTAAGCATCAGGGATAAAAGATCCTGGTCCTGAACCACGTAGGCCCGTACAGGTCTCTTCTCTGCAGACCTCAGCACCGGCCTAAGTTTCAGTTTAGCGGCTCGGCTCGGCACAGAGGCCTGGAGGCGCAGCGGCTGCCTCTGCTGCTCCAGCTGGGTTTTATATCCCCCATGCACGTCCCAAAAACCTGGTGCTCAGCTGCTTGCACGCCTCACCTTACCCCCCAGCAACGAGGCTTCGCCTGGCTCCCTGCCTCGCCTACCTCCTTCCCCAGCCCTCGCGCTGGGCAATTTTAAATGAAAAACACTCTCTTTGTGCAAAAAGACATCAATAAGCGCAGCCAAACTGCAGGCACGAAAGGCGGCTTGCATGGACCGGCGTCTGCTGCTTAAAGCCCGGAGACCCGCACAGCCCTGTCGGGGTGTGATGGGGAAGGAGAGGCAGGGTTGTAATCACTCCCTGCAGCAGCAGGGTCTGTAAAATCAGCAAAAAAGCGCAAGCCACTGTTTTGTTATACCAAAATGTCCCCCCACCAGCCTTCCTCCCAAGGGGAAAGGCTGGAGGGAGCCCCTGGTCTTGCTCAACGGCTCCTCCTTTCCCTCTACATCTTCTCTACCCTTCTCGGCCAAGACTCTCAAGGGGGTTTGAAGTCATTTCCCCATCTGAAAAAGTACTGCTAGCAACCAACCCCCCAATTTGTTCCAGGAGCTCAGGAATGAGATGCACTTCTTCCTTGCCAAAAAGATATTCAGGCAGAAACTCTCTTGGCAGAAATGTATGCATTTTCTGGCCCTATCTGTGCCTTTGGATACATTCTGTTACACAGAGTGATGCAATCCTTGTATATCTCAATAAAAGCACGTATTAAGATATTCCTCACTTTTTCAGATGGCCAGACATGCTCTCCTATAACATTGTAACTTGCTTTATATGTGCCCATTGTTATTACTACTAACATTATCTTAGAACAGAAGAATCCATTATTAAGGAGAAATAAATGTCATTATTTTTGCTCTTTAACAAATACGTGCCATTAGTTCTGCTTCTTATCAGCCGTGCTCGTTTTCCTTTGGTATAGCTCAGGTTGGAAGCAGCTGAAGTCCACTTTCTTGCAGAAATCTCAGCGGAGGTTTTCCTTTAGCAAATCCACTAAACTAATCATCTGCAGAATCATTTGGCAGTTTCACAGCAAAAGCCAGACCCGTGTTTATTTTGCCATCGCATTCAAAAGTTTGCCAAGTGTCTTGAGAACTGAAATTAAACCTGATGGGCATTGGCCGTATTTCAGCTTTTCCAGCAATCATTTTCTACGCAAAGTCTCAGTTTGGACCAATGCATTTTATACATGTGTTTATACACGTATTGAACGTATGGATGTCTTTTAAAAGAGGCGGGAACACGAGGAGAAGCCCCAGGGGCAGCTCTCCAAAGCGCAGCCTCACCAGCAGGGAAGTGAGCATTTCACGGAAAATCCCCCCAATACACACACGAACCTCTCCCAGCAAAAACCTTATGCAGAAACTGTAGACACTACTGCCACGGGAACTGCAGAAATATTTCAGAGCAAGTCACAACTAATCCATTAATCACTGCTATTAATAATTTATTTGTCCTTCTGTAGCACTTTCCACCCAAAGATATCCAAGGGCTTCCCAAACGTTAGCTTAGGCGTGACAGCGTCTCTTGTACTGGAGGTAACTGGTAGTACTGGAACAGGTTTTCGTGATCTGTGACTTGGCACCGGGGACAAGCTAGTGACTTGCCCAAGATATTAAACTTGGCACTCAGCACCAGGAGCAGAAGCCAAACCAACCCTGCCCTGGAATCAATTTTCAGGCTTTTTGGATGGTTCTGTTTCACTTGTTTTCTGAAATAAATATGTATTTGAGGAGTGATGCTCGTTATGGTGGTTTCCTTACGGGAGGCGAAGCACTGTCCGCGGGTAATTACGTGGGTCTCCGGCAGCAGCCCCTGCGAGATGCTCCCCCATGGCAGACTTCGCCCATGGCTCGTTAAAATACACACTGGAACAAGGTCTTTTTCTGTGGTCCCACTTATTGTTTGAAAAATGCTTCTGATTGAGATAGAAAACGCCCTCCAATCACCCAAAAGGCCAGGAGTCCCCCCCTTTTTTTTTCACATTGGCCCTCGTTACAGACTCCCCAATAATTCAGCTAATGCATCTATTCCTCATACATCCAGCTGCCTTACAAAAAGCCAATGAATTATTCTTGTTTTTAGTGCAACCACTGAAAATATTTCAAAGTGAAAAGGAATTGACCCAACCTACTGTGCACATTATTTATTCAGAGGTAGTACAAAAACGAGTCCCTGATGTTACTAAAACAAATCCTAATAAGTACAGAGAGCATCAATTACAGGCTTCCCTTTATAGTCCTATATATCTCTTTTCCTTTCTAGAGATAGTATCACATGCAAGGGGGCACAGTGTTGGCTTTCAAATCTATTGAGCTTTCATAATTATAACCTCCATTTTAACCTCTTTTATAGGACATACTATACTGTTTCACGTTATGTTCCTTGAATCCCAACCAACCCTAGGAGAAAGTGTCTTTAAAGCTTGCCTCTTCTAAGACATGCATAAAATGGGAAATATTAAGCATTCATAACATCATGCATACATTACCTCAGAGTGCAAGGAAGAGTGAAAGCAAAATATATCTTGTGAATGTCGTGGAATTTGGCTTTAAGCTTTGTAAATATTCAGCGTGCACATATTCTGACATAATTAAACTAAGGAAATATTAATTGCAGTGAAATAGCTACATTTTCTTTCTTCTTCCTCTTCTTTTTTTTTTTTTTTTTTTGTTCTGGTCTGTATGGAATGTCCTTTATTTAATCAAAAAGCTTGGAATGATTCCTAATCTATCATAAAAAATTTTAAGGACATGATTAATTCCATTGTTTAAATTCTGTTTTATTGCCATAAGAAACTCTCATAAATGAGCCTGCACCTTTCTCTGCGATCATTTCCTTCTAAAGTAATATACTAATTAATTTCAATTAAATATATGTAAAAGAAGATATATTTTGAAAAATGCTTCTCCCTTGCCATTTGTTAATATATTGAAAAAGTGTAAACCTTGGAACATTTAGCATAGAAAATATTCATTTTTGGTAATTTCTCAAGGGGACAATTTATTAAATGAAAGGCTTTTAACATTAGCTAAAAGCAGCCCTGTAAATCATGGGTGTCATCAAACTGCTTCATCACTTCATTAATTTAAAAGATTATTATATGCGTAACTGACATAATTTTGAACAATGTTACATGGTTAATTTATTAATGTAGAAAAGCAGAAATGACATGCTGAATTGATTTATTATTATAATTGTATAATTTTAGGACTTTTCTCTGTGACTTTCACCAACAGAGCAAATGATTCAGGGTGAAATTGTGCCACTGATTTTTTTTTTAAGGCAGGACTACTCACTGACGTCTGCAAGGACTTCAGCTTGAACGAGGCGACGGTCCAGCATGTCTCCTCCGCGTCTTGCTGCGAGCTGCTGAAAGACGAGGGGCTGATAGTCACCTTGTACTTTTATTAATTTTAAAGCGCTTTTTCCCTCCCGGTAGTCAGATGGATTTGGAAGTTGCTGTGGTTATGTTAGGAAGCCGCTCCTGCGTAAACGCACACATGCCGTGAGCTGCCGGCGTGCCGGGAAGGCTTTGGTGGGGGCAAAGCTCGCCCCGCGCCACCGGCAAGCGCAGGAGCACTGGGACGGGCCCACCGCGCTTTCGGTCCTGATTACATGGGTCAGCAACCAGTGCTGGCTTCACGCCCACGCCGAAAGTATAACGCAGCACCGTTTCGTCGCTCGGCACGGCGTGGAAAGCGTGGTTAAACTTGCATTTGGTGATACAGGACCACGTCCGGGATTAATCTTAGATTTAAAGGCTGCACGACTCTGAAGCCCTGCAAAGCTCCCGGGCACGGCTGGTCCCAGGCCGCGGGCGCGCGGGCGCGGGCGGCACAGCGGGGGCCCCTGCAGAGCAGTCTGAGTCCCGCCCTGCTGCCTCTGCTTTCAGGCCCAGTTGCCGCCAAACCGCTCGAAAGTCTTGGCCGTGTTTGAGGTGAGCGGGCCGCGCTGGGGTGCTCGGTGCTGGGTGCAGCCCCGGTGCTCGGCACGGTCCCGCGCGAGGCCGGCGGCCGGGACACGCGGGTTGCACGCCGAGCGATGCCTTTTTCCTTGCACGTTTTGCTCATTTAGAGCTGGCTTTGGATGACGAGACACGCCAAGCCGGGGTTCCACAAGGGGCATTTGAGATGCCAGTAACAAGGATACTGAAAAAAGAAAGAAAAGGAAAAGAATTTCACGGTGGATAAAATTTAAAATGCAAATTAAAAACTAGACCGTTTCAGAGCAGTGGTTAAGGGTCCTACATCACAGAATGGTGTCACAAGAGCATTCTGGGCAATTACTGACAATTTTTAAAAGAGTATTTTTCCTTCCCTGTAATCTTCCGTAATGCCTTTCATATGTAATACCTTGAGCATACACAGTATGCAAAACACTTTACCCACTGTATACATGCAGGAATCATTTCCCCATTACGGCAGCCATGGCGAGGGTGCAGAATGGTGACCAGATGCTCTGAGCACGGCACTCTGCAAGACTAAAGCGCGGCAAAGACTTTAGCCAAGACCGCTGGGGCAAACGCAGACTCTTATGAAAAGCACCATGTGGTTTTTAATGTGCGCAGAGTGAAGACAGGACCTCTGATTTTAAGATACTACCCCCCAAGATGTAAATTATCCAGAAAGGCATCCTTCATGCCGTGAAGTTTGAGCCCATCAGTCACATATATTATTTCAATGCTCGCAAGTTAGATGGGGCATATTCTAAATCTCCAATTATCTCCGGCATGTGTGCAGTTGGCTTTTATTTTTGATGATGATCATTTTTTTTTCTAAGGGTGTCACTGAGGACATGGGGAAACAATTTAGGAGATAAAAAAAAAAAAAAAAGATTCAAGCCAAATGCTTTCTTACAGGAAACATTTATTTGCACTAGAGTGTCTCATCTAACAAATTTCCACCATATTTTCCCACAACAGACAGGAACTTGTCTGCATTAGCATTTTAAGAGACGAATCCTAAAGAGCAGCAAGTGTCAATAAGCTGTCACGGGCAGGACTGATGGCTCTTCACAGACCTCTTCTCACATGAGTGCAAACGACTCTCTTTTAGTTCATCACAGGCATTTTGGTGAAAACAAACTTTCCTTATTTTCACGTGGCCTTTAAAATACTGACTAAAGCAAAACAGAGGGGCTGATCCTGTAGCACTGCAATCAACGGCAAAAATCCTATCTGCCTGGCTGAAAGCAAAATCAGAGCCTTAGAAGAGCAAATGAAATATTATAATTTTCCGCACCCTGATCTTACAGATATGTCACAAATATGGACCTCAAGAGGTGAGAGAGAGACCATTTATAGAGAATAAGTTGTTTTAAAAGCAAAACGTGCATTCTGCGTGACCTGGAGAGTATACGGACTGGGCATAAAGAGCTGTTTTGATCTGACTTTTGTTTTATATTTAGTGCCGCAAACATCTGCTAGCCTTATTACAAATTGCACTTTGGTAGTCATAATTAGTCACCACATGATTCTGTTCTACACATGACAGTCACAAAATCAGAAAAATACGGGACAGTGGAAATACTCCATTAATGCAGTTTCTGGATGTTATATACAACCACTGTACAAGTCTCATAGCTTCCCCACTCTCTCCTCACACGGAGGAATATGGTTTTACGTTTTACGTTTTTCTTTCTTTTTGAGAAAGACATTTTAACCTTAGTGATAGCTTAGCTACAGGTTTTCTCTCGGCAAAGACTGTCACTCTCAGTTTGGAAACGAGGAGTGAGCCCAGCAGCGACTGAAGGAAACCTGAAAGCCTCTCTCGCTCTGAAGCTTAGCCAGACAAGTTTGGACACACAGCAAAGACGATAAAACCAGTTCAAATGGAACAGGAAAGCTGCGAACTTCTTCAGTGTAACACCAGCTGTGTTTCACTCGTGAAACAGAGGTCTCATGGGTGATAGTCGTGGGCAGTAACTTAATTCAGATAATTAAACACCCATAAACCTCCCAACAAGAACCAGTGAAAAGCTGAATGTAGATTTGAGGACTGCTGGGTTTCGGAGCCGGTGAGAGGTGGGGGGGACGGGAGGCTACAGCAAGAAGGGGCGGTTTAGGAGCCACATCCCTCTGCTGGGTCCCTCAAGGCAAAGCACGGACCACGAAACAGAGTTCTCACCCAACGGAAGGTTTCCAGTTTCAAAAACACTCTCAGGACAGAGCGAAACGGGGAACCTGAGACCTTTGTGAAAAACAAACGACCTACCAACCCGGGCCCATCAAAACCGTCTCCTAACGGCCCCCTCCAACCAAACTTAGCAAATCAACCTTTCCCGACCAAACCCACTGCACCAGACATCACCTGATGGCAATTTGCTTTTCTGCCTCAAGGCATCGCTTCCTTGCCAGCTCAGCCAATGCAGCGGGGACGTTGCTATGACACTCGTCCGTTGTCGCTTCAGCGTCGGTGGGCATCGTTCCCTGCACCAGTTCAGGCTCACCGGCAGCCCGTCCCCTCGGCACCCCCTGGGCAGCGACACTGAGACCTGCCGTCGTGCTAGTGCCTCCTTCGTTCTTAACAGGCACCAGGATCCCAGGCAGCAGATTTAATGTAAAGCCGCGGTTAACAGAGTATTTAGTTTGGACTTAGTCACTGGTGTCACGGCTAACGCTACCATCTGCTCCCCTGCCTTCCCTCCTGGCACAGCATCCACAGCCTTTCCTCTTCTTGTTCATATTCTGCTTTCTTCTCCCACTTTCCTCCTGTCTCCTCCCCTCTGCTCCACTCTTTCTCCGTTTGTCCAACTTCTGCTTTTTTTTTCTTATTATCATTTTGCCTCTTCCACCTTCCCATGACCACTGTCATAATTTTTCTAGCTTAAAAGGAATCACGTCCTTGCAAGCTCTCCCCCCATCTCATCCCGCTCTTACGGCACGCCTAAAGCCTCTGCTCTCCCGTGCGAGCGGCCTTGCTCGGCCTCGGCGGTCTCTGAACCGCTCGTGAGAAAACGGCCGCGTGCACGCAGCAGGCAGGGCCACCGAGGGAGAGTTATGGCCAGGGCACTCAAGAGCTGCGCGGTCTGCCTGCTGCTCCGGGCAAGCTGCGCCAGCACAGGCACGGCCACACCGCGCAACCGTCCTGCCCGGAGAGCGGCCGCGGTATCGTGGCCGTTTCTCCGTCGGGGCATGTGTATGGGCAACGAGCATTTTGCAAGAGTGCTGCTGGAGGCTGCTGGAGGGAGACGCGAACGCAAACGTAAAGTAAAATCCATGCAAGAGGGTAGTGTTTCCATCATCGAGGTGACATACAGCACTGAGGGTCCTTTGAGCAGCAGAAACTGGATGTGCAAATGCTGTTGAAAGAGAAATCTTTGCAGGGGCCTTTCTTGTAGGATAATTTTAGGCTTCGGCACTTCTTTTCACAGGGTGGTTTTAAATCTGGAATCATTCATACACATCTAAGGCCTTTAGGCCATTGAGTATGACCCGCTTCTGGAACAGAGGCCAAGCATTTCACTCACCCACCCCAACATTAAGAGCGGATGCTTTTGCAGGTAAAGGTTTGATCCCAAGCGGGAATTTTCACAGTGAGAACTGCACGCTTGGGAGGAGAGGCAGGGCTTTTGCCAGCAACTCCCACCCCTCGAACGGCGGGGCTGGGGCACCGCTAGCAGAGGACTCTGCAAACGGGGCTTCCTCCCGCCTCCCTCGGTGCTGTCGTCCGAGGGAAACCCGGGCAGATTCCCGCGAGAAGGGACAACCGCCAGCAACTCAGGGGACCCAGCGCCGGCAGCTCAGGTGTCGCCGGATGGGCACGGAGGCTGCTTTCTGGCTCCGACCGAGGGGAGAAGGATTCGACTACGGGGGAAGAAAAAAGGAAGGGGACGGGATGAAGCCTTTGGAAAAGCTGGCACATCTCTGGCTAAATCAGGAGGGACCTCTGCTACCCCTTCTGTTCAGCGAGGACTGACGAAAGCTTGTTTTAGTTTCCCATGAAAATGCAGGCCAGAAGGTTTGCTTTGCGAACAGGCAGATTGAGAGAAGAGAACGGGAGACCCTGGACGTGTTTTGAGTGCTCTGGCATCCTCAGATGCGAATGGTCTTCGCCAGCTCCGCGTTACCGTAAAACTGTCTTCACTGCGTTGTTCCTGCTCAGCCTCCCACGCGAGCATCCTCGGGATGCCCACGCTCCTTGTGCTGCTGCTCGGAAAGGAGGCGGGGGCTGAAGGGGCACCGCTGTATTAAATCTCTTTTCCAAGGACACGGTTTTCCCGTGCCTCCCAAGGCTGTTAGAACTGGGGGACTTTGCGAGAGGCAAAGTGTGAGCACGTGCAGGGCAGAGAGCTGCATATCCTTCCTACGCAGGTCTGTAAATCCCTGCTCCTCGCCACAGGTTTTCTGCTTCGGGTGAGAGGAGCTCGGTCTTGCATCCCGCCTCCCAGTCCTTCTCCCCCCGGCTCTGCTCCCCGTCGCCCTCCCGCTCTGCACACCCAGCTACCCCTTGTCTGAAGCGCTTTTGGGGGTCATCAGTTTTGGGGGTCCTTCGCGAGCCACCCGGATTTTGGCGATCAGCAGTACGGCTCGGGAAACCCACGAGGTATTGAGGGAAAAGGGCTGATTTAGGGAGCTTTGCGGTCAACCGAAACGGTCCTGGCTTGGGTCCTGCTGCCACGAGTTGACATGATCATGCAAAGTCATCACTGCAGACTTGCACTGGAGAGCATCGCTGCTTAGCATCAGAACGAAGCTCTCTTCATGCATCAAGGCAACTCGGGCCAAAGCAACGTGTTCAAGTATTTTCGGGTGTGAAAGTGGTGCTTCTGGAGGCATGAATAAATATCCAAGCATAGTCACAGTTCACATGCTGGTGGAAAAGAAGATATCACAGAACTCCAAGCAAACCAACAGAACAATAAAACTCAGCAAAAACCTTAACTCTGCTCCCCTGCCCCCAGAGTTAACAATACCTCTGCACGGCAAGAGAGGCTGCACAGGCGCACAGCTAGAGGAGGCTTTGCACTGATGTTTTCATTCTTTGAAAAGGCTTTAAATGCTTCTCTCATGTTTTTACAAAAGCTTTTACATTTTGCAGGGGTGCTCTTTCTGTCTGAATGCCGCTGCTTGCAAAGGGAAGGAAATTCTTCACGTCCTTTTGTTACGGCCACTGCAAGGGCTGCATGAGAAAATTCAGCATGCGCGGAGCCCCTCCTGCCTTAGGATGGGTGGGAGGGAGGCGAAACACACCCACGCCACGGAAACAAACAGCCGCTTCATTCATGGCCACACCAACAGACCAGTATTAATCAGTGAGGAGGTCTGTGCATTACCCCCAGAGGTAACTGCCCGAGTGCCTTTGACAAGGCCCAGCCGTGCTGAAATCCAGGGGGATTTTGCCACGCGCACAAACGGGCAAGAAAGCCAGTGCCAAAACTGCAGAGAACCGAGCAAAGCGTGCTCCCTACCAGCCCGTGCCACGGACTGCCGTCCAGCCTTGCCCCACGTGCGCCTTACCAGTTAAAGACCTGCTTATCATCCTAAGCGTTATGTTTGGTCTAGAGAGAGCTATGCCACTATTAACCAGTGCTCCTTGTTTTTTATGTCAGCCACCAGTACGCTTTTTAATGATCATTAAACCCTTACAGGCCGTTCCCTGCTGCTCGCTGCGAGCTGCCTGCATCCATCCAACACTCCTGCGCCGGCTGAGCCGCAGCCTGGGAGAGCTGGGAAAGGGCGAAGACGAGCGGAAAAAAGTCTAGAGCTCGGAAACAGAAAGAAGGGAAGGATTAAAGGCAAGGCTCTGCCAGGACGTCGCCACGGGGAGCTAATTGAGGGTGGGCAGCGCAAGGCAAGGGCGAGCGGAGCTGCAGCCTCGCGGGCCGCTGGCACTCGGCTGGGGACGCTGCCGGGCCGCGCTGCTCCCGTGCAGCCCGCACACGGCACCACGACCCGTTCGGGCACTCTACTTTTCTTCTGTTTCTAAGCCACTTGCACAGGAAATTTTTCCTCATTGCATGTAAAAGCTGTTCCAATTCCCCAAAGTAAGAGACTTGGCAAGTCAATTACGAGAAAAGTAGAAGTGCTGAAGCCCAGGAACAAATTTTAACAACATGCAAGTGTAACTTTTATTGCCAACAGTAGATGTGCCTTGGAATTTGAGGGGGGGAAGAGAAAGCCTGATGAAGTGGCAAAATGCAGTTGTTTTGCTTTATCTACAAAGAACACTGTGGTTTCATTTGCAGATGAATCACTTTGTTGTGATTTATTTAGTTTGTAAATGGATCTGATTTATTTTCCCAGGGGATCTGAGAGGTTTTTTGGGTTTTTTTTGTTTTTTGTTTTTTTTTTACTAAAGCAAGTTATAGGGCCAGTTAAAAGAAGAGGAAGCGTAATTGCATTGAAACATCTGAAGAAGATCAAGTTCAGGTGTCACCTGCCACAACATTTTGGCAACAAAACAGAACAAAAATCCAAGAATACCAAACCATAAACAATCAGAAAAGCAAACAAACCCCAAACAAACCAATACCAAAGCCAAAGGAGAACTACAGATTGCGCAAACCAAACACAGATCTGCCTGTTGCCAAAGGACAGAGCCTTTAAAGGAATATCTTCCTTTTGAGCGCTCCCTTGTAGGGCACTCCAATGTCAACTTTGCCAGAGCAATTGTTTAACAATCAAACCTGGATCTCATTTATATGGCATATGAGCGTAGTAAAGTCAAGCGTATGGAAAGTGTGCTGTACAATAAGATGTGGTTTACTTCATATCGTTAGTTTGCTGGTAATTAGATAGTTCATATCACAGGACAAATGTTAACGCCTTTCAAATATAATATATACGGCCAGCAGATTTGCCAACTTAAATAGTTTTCCTACACTGACAGTCTTTATTTTGTTATTTTGTGTCCCACTGAGAGCACAGAAGTAGAAGGTTCAATCCAGATCTCAAGAATTAGTGGAAACATCCTCCGATCGACTCAGGGAAACTTGTGTCTGGTCCCAGAATAAAGCTTTCCAAAAATGGAACCGTTATATTTAAATCTACATATAGGATCCATCGTTCTGGTAATATTTTTATACTGCTCGATGTGATGAGCCTGCTCCAGCAACAAGCAACTTCTCTCTGAGTTTCTGCCACAGGAGCTTCTTGCTCGTCTTTGCATCCGTGTACCGAATGAACCGAACGCTGCCCATTTTCAGCACAAGTGTCACAAGAAAGAGCACAAAGCAAAGTTGCATCAGCCCTAATCCAGCCTGAAAAACTACTCTCTTTGTAACACCGGCTGCATTACATAAAGCACAGGCAACCAAACCCAAGCGAAAAGTGCTCTCCCGTTATCAGAAACCCTTGGATTACGAAGGAGCTTTTGTTTTCAGCCCAGAGAAATAGGTTGACACTCGACTTCCTACCACCGAAGAATTTATTTGGGTAACTTGTCTACTGCCCTTGGTGGGAGAGGACGCAGAGTCTGCTTTTGCCACCAAGGGACACATCTATCACCGCGAGAGTTTGCTCTGGAAAGAGTTTGCAATGCGCTTTGATGCCTTTACTCAGCCACATTTCCTCTTCCAGGATTTGCTGGGAAGAGGGGGAAGGGAGAGCAGGGAATAGGTCCCAAACCCTTTACTATCTCTCCTTAGCTTGTTGTCTTTTGTAAGCCACAAAGAACAGATTTTCTTTTGTAAATCCTTAGTAATTAAAGGAGTACTTCAGTGGCTATACTCTTCAATAGTCTTGTTTCCTAGGTTTTGCCTTTGACAGTCATATTTTGCAAAGGCTGCTAAGATGACTAGGCACCTTCCCCTACTTAACACTAAACCAATTGATGCCCGTGCACACTGCATGAAGGAGGAAAAGTTTCATTAATGGCACTTCATTAAAGAACTGCACTGGAAAGCCCTAAATGTGGCTGAACCCGCTGAAATCCAGAGCAAGCTGTCTATTAGGAAGGCAACAAAGACAGTTTCGGAAACTGAACTCCGGCTCCACTGCAGCGGATTAGGAAGAGTGATGGGATTAGTGTTTAATGACTTGGGGCAAGAGACAAAGGGAATTTCGACAAAGGGGCTTAGATATGGAAGAATTAACACTCTCTATCCCGACCATGCCTCTGATGACTTCCAGCATTCTTGCCTGGCTCTGCCGAACTTTGGGGGCAAGAAAAGAAAAACAAAACAAAACAAAAAGACTAGCGAGGCTTTAATACCTCCTTAGCCTTTTCTTATCGCAGTTCTTTCTTTTTTTTAAAGGAAGAAAAGATCTTTTAATTTTTCTTAATCAATGCAATAAGCAAAGTTTCTAAGGGCTTGTGTTTCAGCACATTGCAGATGATCACATTTCTAGCCATGCATTCATGAGTGACACTCGATGAGGGTACTCTAGCTAGCTAACTATATATTTATATAAATAAAGCATATACTTTTAAATGACTTCTTTAACAGAGAGGGGAATTCTGCACGTAGTTGCACTGACTTGACAAATCCTGCTTGACTTTAGGTCGTCTTACATAACGGGGAGCAGGGTGAAATGGGCAGGGGGAGGGTTTAATTCATTTGCTCATATAGCTAACCACAAACTTTCCCAGAGTGACACGATCCAGGGCAGAATGTGTATTAATGATCAGTTCAGAAAGGATTACTGGAGCCTATGAGCCTGATTTTGCTTTCAGAAGATGTGAGTCCATTGCAGCAACTCATAATTTACTTCAGCATAAGGTATAAGGAGAAGGAAGACTTAGCAATAATTGTTTAGCAGCGAAAATCTTTTGAAGCTAAAAGCAATTAATAATAATAATAATAAAAAAAGGCCCAGGAAGGAAGCCAATCCCCTCAGCTGCGATACGGAGACATTAACGCATCTGAGCTCCGAGCAGCACTCAAGTCTGTGACCCTCTGGGCACTAATGTCAAGGAGACACTGCTTAAATAAGTGTACTCCAAGCAGCAAACACCTGCGAGCGATGAGCTAAAGGGGAGCTCTGCTGCCAAGGGCCGTGCACCTCCCCGGCCCCCCGAGCTGCCACGGCCCGTGGGCTGCCTTTGGCAGCGGCAGAAGCTCCACCCCAACAAAGGCGCACAACTGCGCTGCTCTAAACCGGCTCAACACGTATTTATTTTGTATTTTCTCGGAAACCAACCGAAAGTGCTTGCCGAAAAGCTAGGTATTCATTTCGCATGTTAGCCAGTATGCAGTGCTCCCAGAACAGCTTTAAACTCCAAAGTGTTATTTAAGCAGTGCGGTTTAGGAGGACAATGGCAGCCCCCCGCCGTACTCCATTCAGGGGCAATACCATCAGTCAGTGTGAAATTAAATACATTACAGGGTAAGAGCTTAATGCGTTTTATAGGCAGTTGTTCATCCACATCAAACTTTAGCTTTTAAAATCCTACCATTTGATCCCACAACAGGAACCGTGCCTTGAGAATGGGATTGGCACATTTGCACTGCCAGCAGGGCAGGAAAAAGCAGAGTGCAGCCTTTAGTGGGAAATGCAGTCGTCTGAGAGGGAAAAATGTGCTCATCGAGAGGGCTCTGCAGAGGCACAAGCTCTTGTAACACATGAGCAGGACTGGAAACACAGCAGATGCGAACCCAGAGCTGGCTGGAGTAGGGCTGTTAGAATCAGCGTTACCTACCACAGTCCATATGGATTCTACTTATCAGATGTATAATAATAATAATAATAGTTTTTTATTCATGCACACGAATTCTGATTCCGCAAACTGTTTTCTATATGAGCAATCCCCATGTACCACAGAGTCTGGTGGGACTTCTCGTGCGAGCAGGAGGTAGTCCCACACGGATAGCCGCAGGATGAGGCCCCTAAGCCAGCCGGGTGCTCTTTCCTGACCCAGTTGCCAGGTCTTCCACCATGGTGATGACCACATATGCTCTCGGCTCAAATGCTCAGGATTCCCTTTGCCACGGAAACAGCCTGAGCTGTGAAAATAGTTCGGGGCATAAAAGAGCCACACAAAAAGTGCCAAGCAGAGACGCCTGTTAAATTCTGCTCTCAGTTACGCTTGCTTAATGCGGGAGTAAATTCCATTTGCTTCAGCCGAGTTACTCAGGATATAAATAGGTGTAAGTGAGATCAGAACTTGGTCCTTAGAGAGTCTTCTGCCTTCTGTGATGCTGCCTTTTAAAATGAAGCACTGATAAGCCCCAGTGG
Source organism: Dromaius novaehollandiae (assembly GCF_036370855.1). NCBI lineage: Eukaryota > Metazoa > Chordata > Aves > Casuariiformes > Dromaiidae > Dromaius > Dromaius novaehollandiae. The sequence continues at coordinate 130,984,264 of NC_088100.1, forward strand.
TGAAAAAAATTATTATTTAAAATATCTTCAGAGCTATCTGTTGCCCAAAATGGCTTTTAACTGTTGAAAGAACATCAAACGTTTAAAAATGCATGATCTGCTCTCTGCACTGGCACACAGTGCCAGGAATATTCGTCAGCCGTATGTTTTTGGCTCACATGTCACAGCGGATTATCCGACACTCCATGAACACGGACTGCTTCCTCCAGCTGCGGCTACAAAGCTTGTTCTCAGGCACGTCGCTGGATGACACCGCCACCACGACCCGGACCCTGCGCCCACGGCGCGGGCGTCGTATCCCCAGAGCCGCCGAGCAAAACTACACCTCATATCCCGAAAACACCTTCCCCTTTGGAAGGAAACAGCCGACAGCAGCTTCGATGAGTTTTCTTTAGTGGTCGACTTTTGAGAAACGCTCTAAACTATTCCAAGGCTCCAGATGCTGCTTATCCAGTGGCCTCGCTCTAGAGCTGTAAGCCCCACTCCCAGGGACAGGCTTCATGGCCTGGGCCGGGCGGGTGGGAAGCTCCTCAGGCTCGGACGGGTCAGGGGAGCTGCAGGCGGTCGCTGCAGCTCACGCCCAGCACGAGGGGCAAGGGCGGAAAGAAAGCCTGCAGCAACGTCCAAGGAAGAACGGGATTTACTTGCAGGCTTGCATTGCTTAGCTAAACGAGAGAAAGAAAGGGGAGTCGAGGATCCTCCTTGGCATAAATTCCAGCTAGCTGGAAATATCTGAATTCACAAGGAAAAATCTTCTTAATTTTTATTTTTGCTCCCTCCTGCTGATGCCAAAATCAGTCCTTTAAAAGATACTCCTTTGGTCTCTTCTTTCCTTCTGACTGTCCTTTTACAGGGTGTTCAAGGGCAAGCAGGAATCTGGATGAAGCGCTAAGGTGAAGAGAAGATCTCCACAAAGCACTTGCCTCTAGTACTGCTACCTCTCCCTTTCGGTTCCTTGCCTGCCCTTGTCTCCTGCCCACTCGTTGAGCCCCTACGGCTTGCTCTGGAGGCGGGGGGCACTCACGTATCCCAAATGCTTCTCCAAAATACGCCCTGCTTCTCTGATGCCCGCCTGCAGCTCCCGCACGGCGGCACGCCGGTCGTGGGAGGCACCTCGAGGGCTTCCTCCGGGCTGGACTCCCGTCCGGCTGCTCGACAGCAGTCCCAGTGGCTGCCGTCACGACCTGCCAGGCCCTGGAAGTGCAGCTTGCTTGCGTTTTTTCAATGGAATGCATTAATTAAAAAAATAATAATTCAGAAGACAGTTTGACTGCGATGGACATTTTTGTGGAAAATGCTCATTTTGCTCTATTCCCACCTTTCCCTTCCCTGTTTGCATGGGTTGAAGTTCAAAAAGAACAAGCAACATGCTTTAAAATAAACATCTGGATTTTTTCCTGCCCCTTTTGGTCTTCAGGAAGAAAAAAAAAAAGAATCCCACAAACTTATTTAATAACAAAAACTCCCAACATGGAAAAAGTCTATCGGAAAAAAAAAAAGAAGAAACCTCCGCAAAAAGTAACCGGCAGTTTTTCCCGCAGCTCTACCACATTATTCTCTCTAGCGTCTGAATATCCTCACCGTCTGGCAGGATGTCCCATGGCAGGGGAATCCTCAAGCGCTGCTCAGAGCGCTGCGTCTCGGCTCCGCGCGCGCAAGAGGAGCTCTGGGCACGACCGGCCGGGCCTCGGGCTCTCGCGGTGAATTCCCCGCATGCCCCGCCCGGCCCCCAAACCGGCTCCCTTCCCCTGCCGCCCCCGCGTTGCTGGGTGGGCCCCGCACACGCACACGCATTTCTCTGCCGCTCCTCGTCCCGGTGAGGCCCGTGCCCGGCGCGGCACGCCGTGCCGTGCGGCGTCAGCCCCGGGCTCCTGGGGAGAGCTGCGTTTCTCGCAGCACGGGGGCACGCGCGGGGCGAGCGGCCCTCTGCCGCGGCCGGATCCCGCTCTCCCAAGCCCAGCGCTGCTTGCTTTTGGGTTCGCTTTCAACGTTTTTGCCTGCTGGTATTTGGAAGGCGGCCGTTGTAGTGAGAAGGACAGGCAAGCTGCTGCTTGGGAAGAGCATCGGAGAGCGTCGCTGCCTGGCCCCTTTGGGGCGAACGCTCCCGGGTTGGGCTGCCGGGCACGGAAGGAAGGCGCTCCGGTAAACCCAGCTTTCCCCGACGGTCCTGGAGGCCGCGCGGCCTCGGAAGCAAGCTGGCAGACCTGTGCGCTGGCTGAGCCGCCCACTCGCACCGCTTTATCGCAAGCCCTGAGATATTTGATATTTTTATTAGAATTTCAGGCTCGACTTCACCCCCACCCCCAATATGTTTCAATCTCTTGTGGTTTTGGATGTGAGCCTGAAAACATAACGCAGAGAGTCAGAAATGGAAAGGCAAATAAAGCAAACTCGACGCTTTCATCGCACGGTTCCAGCACGATGCTGGGGACTGCGGCTCTCGGGTTTAGGCTGCCTGACTCATAATACGCCTTACATACGCTTTGCACTGGAACCGTGTCAGCAGCGATGGCTTTCTGCTTGACTTGGTGCAGAGGGGGCCAGACTCACCTCTAGTAAGTGCAGAAAACACAAAATTCTTCTGGCTTTCTACCGACGAAACTGAGAACTGGACGTAGCCCTCAATTAAACCTGGCAAAAATCCCCGAAGCTCAGTTAACCTCTCTCCAGCATTATCCTCTGATTTAGAGCGGAAAGAAAACAGAGCAAAGTCCCCCTCTCCAGGCACTCTCCTCCAAAAAAGAAAAGGGGGAAAAAAAAATCTGCTCTGTGGTTTGTCCACAAGCAGGAAATAGTAGAAAGGGAACCTGCTTTCTAGATGTTTCTGGCATCTCCTTGAATTTGGATATTTCAGCTCGGGGACTGACCTGTTGCTCGTTATGCAGACAAAATTCAAAACTCTGCAATTTCCCTTATTGCTAGAAAATGCAGCTTTCTTCTTTTCTTCACTTTTCTCCAGCCAAAGTGTGGCTTGATTTTGCTAAAGCAAACCAAAGGTCATACCTGTCTCCACGAACATCCTGTTTGGAAGTCTTCCTCACGTAAGATCGCTCCCAGCAAACGCGTAGTACCCAGGCTAACCAACAGATTACCTTGGTAAAAAAACGCCTTGAGGTGGTCTCCTAAGCCAGAAGTCTCCTAAACATGATGCTGTCTTGCTCGGGGCATTTCCTGCTATTACTCCGTTTGTCTTCTCCCACCAACAATCTTGCCGCGCACCTGTTGGCCGGAGCCCGTGTGCAAGGCAGGCTGACAGGCCATGTGCAAGGGTGGGTTTTTTCCTTATGAACTGCTATCTTTGATCCATTTTTCATACATTTCCCTGTGCAAGTGCACAAAGACAAATATGCATTGTAATATTTATGAACACAGCCTGATAGTTACTATGGTTTCAAAGGAAACAGTAAAAATGGATAGAAAACTGGATGCACTTCACGTTAGGCGGCTAAGGTACAGCACGCTATAAATTCGCTTCAAACTGACTCACTTCTTTCGATGAGGTAAGTGTTGACGTTAGACAATTTGGTGGGGAGCATTTATTTCTGCATTTATTAAAATGTAAGTAACCGCAGGAGTAACACCTCCTAAAAGGCTTGCAGGTGCTTGTCTTCAAAAATCCAACGCTCGAAGAGGATAAAATGCACAAATTGCATTTCAAATGATTCATCATTGGCTGAAAGAGAATAGATACGTTCAGGTGTGTAATTAATGCAGGCAATGCATAATTAACATCACTCAAATCCACGGAACTGCCCAAATTCCTAAATTTCAGCATGTTCAAAACAAGCTGCAGAATCAAAGTGGAAGAGAAATATTTGTTAAGATGTAGACGTGTTGCCTAAACAACATGCTTAATTTATCCAAGGGCTGTACTTCATACGCACTCAGATGCAGGTGAATGCTGTCTCAGAAATGCAAAGCACTCAAGTGAAAAGGAAGCGGATGAAAAATATATCGGTAAAAATGTGCTCAATATGTAAAAATAGCTGTGGAGAGGTCAGTGCTCCGAGCAGCCGAGGCAGCGCGTAGTGCCCAGAGACTGAGCCTCGCGTCAGTGCGATCGTGGCATTCTCCTCCCGTGAAACGCTGCAGGAGCCAGCTCGCGTCTGGCTTTCCTTGGCTCTCCAAAAGACTCAGTAAGGCCGGAATAAGACGTCGGCTTGTTCGCATCACAGGGAAATATAAACTGAGGTCAAGAAAACCACAACATCTGGAATGTGAGAAAAGGATTTACTGTTAAGGGCTTAATGAACTCTGAAAATAAAGTTCTCAACTTTGCTAATTTGTTTGGGCTTCAAAGAGGCATAACATGCAAAGCTGAGAGAAGGTTTTACGGCTCTCCTGAAGAAATAAAAAATCACATCTGAGCTAAAATTAGAGAAACACAACAACAGTAGAGATAGCAGCACTGTTCTTTAGCCGATGCTAGGAGAAAATGCTCAATAGTTACCGCTAGGGATTTATGTCCCAATTATTGGGGGAAAAGGAGCAGGAGAGATGCTGTGCTTCAGCAGCTCAGGGACAGAAAGCCCCACCGAGCTGGGGCATGGGACGCAACGGAGATTTGCAGACCCTTACGTGCTACACAAATTCCTGATGCTGTTTACTCAGGGCTGCAGGGGTGAAAGGACGCACCTATAGCAGCATTTTAGCTCGCATCAGAAACGCGTCCAGCTAGAGCGCTTTGGTTCACACCGTGGCCTGCTTGCAGGGTGTGCACAGCGCCCGCTTCTCAGCGGAACCAAAAGCTGGAAGATACACATTTAATGCACTCCAGGCGTTCAGGCCATGGGAAACAGATGAAAGCTGATCCAGAGGAAACCCCTCTGCACCGATGCATGGTGTGGATGTCGGGTCCTCAGCACCACCTGCTTTGCTCTGCTGCTCTGCTCCGTGTGTTAAAGCAACCTGCAGCACAGCAGAGCCATTCGGGCAGATCACTGCGTGTTTCTTAGGCTATTCCTGCACAGTGCCCCACACCTACAGGCATCGGGACACGAAACTGGCTTAGGACACAGGTACAGACCATTCCCAGTGCTTCTCTGCTCCAGGGAGGTGCACAAAAACCACGAAATACCAAATGCAGTCGCGATCCTGCAGCTCGTCCCTGCAGGATGGTCGGTATTTTCATCCCGCCGCAGCAAGCCCTTCACTCCAAAGCAGCTGCAGAGCTGACCCCCAGTCCCTCTGCTCACGATGCAAATCGGATTGCAGCAATTCCCCTGAAATCAATGGGGTTTAACTGGAAAGGGACCAGAAACAAGAGAATTAGGTCCCTAAGATCAGGATCTAATTAGGAGTGCCACCTACTTCCCCGCTTTCAGCGAGGGCCCATCTATTGCCTGGTAATCGAAGCTGCAATAATTTCAGTGGCCCAGGCCAGGAGGTTAGTGGAACGAGAGCACATTGAGCAATGACTGTGTGATTTCCCTGTCATGCTACTTTGTCAAGATTTTGGTAGTATTTTATAACCCTCTTTTACCCTCAGCCATCAGCACAGAAGCCTGTAGATGAGGTTCATTCACCACTCGGAGCTGCAGGTTGCAAATTTTCCTAGCTGGATGTAAAAAAGGGATTTAACACGTAACACAGCGGAGCCCTAATCCTGTCCTAGCGTGTGAGATTGTGGCCTTCCTGCAAACGGCAAGTCCCTGCCAACCCCGGCTGCTTTTGCTCTGCAGCAAGTCGTGGGACACAGGCCAGAGTAAGGAGAGAAAGAGCATCTGCGAATTTTCGGTAAAACTGCTGTTCTGCAGACTGGAGTCAGCAACAGTGGGAGGAAGCCTGAGTTTTGAAGTTGGTTTCTTCAGAAAACAGGCAGCTTCTCCCATGCATTTCTCCACCTCTGCATCGCCAAGGTCAGCGCGCATAGGGCTGCCTTGGCCCCTAAAGAGGTTGGTATCAACAGCGACGCGGTTTCCCGGCGCGTGCCTGGTACGTGTGCTCGGCTCCCGAAGACGCCATGGGACAGAGAGCTCTGACTGCCCTTAGAAAAATCACAGCGAGCCCTGGCTTCTTGCAGCCAAATGACACGTAATTCTCCCCATCACCGCTGTGCTTCTGTCCCTCAAGCAGAGAGATGACAGACACACACGGAAATCCCAGCGTGGCATTGCAGCCGGGGAAAACTAAGATTGCCCTGTACGCACACAGCGTTTTGAGCTTCCTCACTGTTCTGAAGTACATTACAAAATAAATGCACTAAAAAAAAGCTATTATGGCTCTCTGCTCTTTGTGATGCCTGTTGGAGACAGTGGTCTGGGATGCAGGTGTGCACACTATCGCTTTACCACCATCGATGTTAGTAAATGCCCTTCATCCCCCCGGTCTGGTCCAAGAGGTAAAATCGTCCCAATCCCCGTATTTTCTCTTTTCGGAATCACAGACCCAGTTACACGGCATCCTCTCTGTGTGCCTTTCCACCAACGCTGCCACCAGCAACAAATTACGGCTCTTCGTCCCGCCAAGGCGGAGCGTTATTTCTGCTTGCTCAAGGACGAACCACCTCCCAGATCTCGCGTGTCCGGGACGCGCGCTGGGAGCCCGCGGCACCCCCGGGCCGCCCCAGCGACTGCGGCTGTCCCTCTCGCGGGCAGGCGGGCGCCCGGCTGCTGGTGCCACCGCGCACCTCTACCTCTTGCTTCACGCAGCACGGGGCGCATCGCAGCCAGACTGGGCTCGGAGCGATCCGGGGGTTTCCTGTGGCCCTAGGCGCAGAGGCAAGCCTTCTCCCCCTGCGCCATTATTAATTGCAAAATAACGATTTCTCCAAGCAAGAACTTTAATTCTTCGCGTTAACAGTATACTCACATCTGTTTGCAGTAAATATTTCAAAGTGACTTTGGGGAGGAAGGAAAAAAGACCAATCTTACATGAGTTTTATGCAACTGTTTCCAAGCATATGCTCATAAAATATTATTTGGGGAAGATTAATTGAAGTGCTGATTAAAATGCAGTATTTGTTCACAATGCCAAGAAGGTTACTCGGCGCTTTGAAACTTCCCCTTGCAGTGATCCCCTCTGTTCCTGCTCGGCCGGATTCTCGCGGTGACGGGATTGCCCCCAAACGCGAGCAGGCTCCCCGCCCTCTGCTCTCCTCTCCCCGCTTAGGAAAATGGTGAAAATTGACCATTAACTAGGGATTAGCTCATACATTAAATAATGTTGTAAAATATCTTTATGGCGCTACTTCTAGCAGCATTAAAGATTCAGGACATCGAAAGCTCAGGATAAAAGATATCTAAGTATGTATTTTTTTGAAGCAGTAACCTATCTTTAGACAATGTAAAATGGCAAAGCGTCGACTTTTACAGTGCAATAATTCTTATCTACTAAATATCATAAATATAGTTACCTCATAATAATTACCTAATCCTTATTATTTTGCTTTTAGAATATTTATTTAGGCTGGGGTTACTAAAATTTCAAATAATACAGGGCCTGCTGTCATGGCTCTTTATCCGAATGAATCGTAGTCTCTTGTAAACAGTCCTGTGATCTGATTTCCATTGGGACGGGAGTTGTAAAAGGCCGGGGATTTGCAATGGATTTACACGTATACTGTTTCAGTTAAGTTACCAAGGTCGACTTAACAGCCCTTTTCCTCAGAGTCTTAAATACATTTGCCACCCAGCCTCTTTATATCACATTCAAGGAAATGGGTGGTGTGATTGTAAAGGGTGCTTGAACTCCAGTGGAAACTCCAATTTACATTCTTTTAACCAATATGGGGATTTTTTTTTTTTTTAATGAGCTTTGTTGAGTCGTTAGAAAACCAATTCTGGCTAATATGTAGGGCACACGGGCAAGACACAGGTTTCTTTGAGTTTTGAAAAGGTCATTCAGCTTTCATGATTTCAGAAAGCAATGGAGAATAACACTTGCCACTAAATTGTATCACAGATATTAGCATAGTCCTCCGAAGTCCAAGTTTTGTTCCCGGAAGAATATATCAGATGACTGACCCACGATAATAGACAGCTCTTTTTAAGAGCAAAGTTACTCCAGACTAAATACAAAACAAACAAACATTGACGCCTTTTGATTACTTGTTACGTTTTCAGCAAAGCTCAAATAGTTTGACTTGTGGCGATTGTGCAGAAATGTACCGATAATAAAAGTAAATGAACTTCATAGCTAATTCTCAGGTCTAAATGACTGGTTTGATTGTCTCGTTCACTTGGCAAACAATTTCTTTTCTAAATGTTACCTCAGCCACAGATATAATTTCTCTAACACTGCAGAAAGAATCAGATTAAAATATGATACAGAAGCAGCACTTACCTTGGACTGATTAATATGCTTAAGCTGTTACCATGCCACCATGCTTAAAAGCATGAAGATATGCTTTTCTACACTAGTCTATATATATTGATACCTCCTGTGTGCCAGGAAAACCTCTTTGATTAGTCACACTAAACCATTGCTTAAGTGGTATGAATTTCTCAGGCCTGCACTTTCCCTAATCAAGTAATAAATTCTGGGACTAATCATAAGCACTGCTGTCTTTTCTCTGTGCTGCGCAAGGAGATTCATCAGGAGTTTCCCCGGCCGTACTAAAGATAGAACAGCTAAGGAAGTGTAAACGCGTGCTGCAGCCCAAGGCAAGGTCCCTCCCGTGGGTCGTGGGGCAGCCGCCAAGGCAGCTAGAGCCTTGCCGGGCGCTGGGCTGGGCTTTGCCGCGGCTGCTCGGGCAGGAGCTTCTGCTCAGCTCTGCTCTGCCTGGGCTTTGCAGGGAGCCGGCCCGGCGGCAGGTAAGACACAGCGCTACCGAGATAAGGACAGCCGGGGCTCGCTTCTCCCTCCCTCGCACGGCGAGGGGGCTGGCGGCCGGAGGGGCGCGCGCTGGGATGCTCCGCAGCCGGGAAGGTTTCCCGTCTCTCGGAGCGGGAACGATCGGCTTGGAGCGCGTGTGACGTCTGAGCCGGGCTTTTGAACTCGCCCTGGGTATGTGGAACCGCAACGCGCTCTCCAGCCCTCGGCCGCCCTCAATGACAACATTCTTCAGAACTGTGCATGAAATTCAATCTAATTCTTTCGTACTCATGTTACCCTACTCTTGGCTTAAACGTTGCGTTTTTAAGCCAAAATGCAAAGTTAATCTATCATAATGCCCCTCCAGGTGAGATTTATTATAGATCACTTTCTAAAAGCAGCGCGCTCTGTGTGCATGTGCATACCATATTCATCTTACTGTTACCCAGTCGAAAAATTCCCAGTGTGTGCCGCGCCTGGGATATAATAGCAGGCATGCCAAGCGAATATGACACTTATGCTAATCTGCACCCCGCTGTGCAAAAACATACACAAGGATTCCATTACCACATTCATTAGGCTGCAGTGCACTTCATCGTGAATAGGGATTATGAACTATAATAGAGTGAAAACAGTTGATTGAATCCACTTAGCCAGATCTCTGTGACATTAGCCAAATATTTCACTAGGAGGAAGAGTAGGAGCCATCCTTCCCGTCGTGAAGGGCATCACCCGGGACGTGGTGCCTTCTCCCCACCTTTCCCCTGCCTTTTTCAAGCTGCAAGTGCGAAGTTTCCAGCAAGCTGAGGGAGCGATGACGCTGTGCACCGACGCAGGGCTTCGCACGCCCGCCGCGCCGTCCCGGCACTAATCAACGGGCCGTGCGGCGTGGGCGCTGCCGGGACGGGCCCGCTCCTCGCACCCGTGCGCTCTTGCTGCCGTTGCACGGGCTGGCCAAAGCGCCTTGTCAGGTCCTCCATGCACCTGTTAGCAAGCTTTTTTGGCACGATTTCTAAGCCGACCCTGCCCGTAACAAGAACTCCCCGGGACATCATTACGCTGTTTAAACGGTAACCAGAGTCAGACGAAAAAAAGACGTTGTCCAGCTCTGTGTTCGAGTTTCTTCAGCTCGCTTTGAGCGTCTGCGCAAGTCTCATTTCTACAAGACACGGCTGCTGCCTGACAGCCTGCCTTTCTCGGCAGAAAGTTGGACCCGAACTATTTAAAATATTGTCAGAAACAATAAAGAATGGAATACAAGTTACCACTCCAGAAATGTTTAGGAATTCGGTTGTGCCCAGAAGAAAAAAGAGAAAAGGAAAGAAAGGAATGAAGCCTTCCCCATGTACGAGACTCAAAAAATCGTAATAGAAACCTTCTGCAGTTAGCATTTACTTCTTGCTGGGACTCTCTTGTTTATACACTTCCTTTCAGTGCAGCAGCGAAACAGGAAGCTCCTCTTAGCAGCAGCTTCATGGAACTAAGGAATTGCTGAAACCTGTGGCAGAAGCAGCTTATTGTGCTCCTTCTCAGCTGAAAAGCGAAAGAAAAGAGAAAGAATAGAAAAACGCAGAAGGCCTTTGCCAGCAACCACATATTTTTTCTTGCACGCTTCTGATCAGCTGCGAAGTGCTTACGCACGGGCGTTTGCTGATCTCCCCTGCCCCGAGTGGCCCCCACTCCCGGGCTTTGGGCTTCCCCCCGACGAGGCGGGCTGCAGCGGGCACGGGAGAATGTGGCCCCGGTGCCTGGGGAGGGATGCGGGAGCGGAGCGGCTGGAGCAGCGGCACCGGCTGGCGGGAGCGCGAGGCTGGGAAGACGCGGGATCGCAGGTGCTCCCCTCGGTACCTTCTCCGGGCAGACTGCCGTGAAGAAGCCAGGAAGGAATACGGACACAAGGATGGCCCGAGCAGATGTGAAGGCTGGGCTAAAGCAGGATTCGATGGCAAAAGTCGTGGGAAGGGAAGGGTGGTGGGAGGTCAGGACTAGGCGGGACTCGTATGAGGACAAGGGGAGAGGGACAAACTGGCAGTGGTGGTGGCTGAAAGACTGAACTGATTTGACTTGGGGAAAAAGAATGAATTCCGGGACAAAGAGCAGGAACAAAGACATCCAGAGTAAAACCCAGAATCCCATTACTCGGTGGGCTCGGGAGACTGGGCGACAGAGATATTGGGTAGAGGCTGCAGGAGTTCAGGAAGAAAAACATGTATCATGGGCTGGGCTTACTGCTGCTGTTATTACATTTTCGGTTTTTAAAATACATATCTCACTCACGGAATTTTTGAACCCGTACAGTGAGCAATACCGTCAGCGCACACGACGCTGGGGGCAGCCTGCTTCATAACCCCCCGTAGCAGTCTGCATTTGGCATGAACGTGTAGGCTAAATCTGTTTGGCTGGCATTACTTCCTAGTTTTTCAAAGTCTTTTCCAAAAATAAAGAATTGGGTTTCTGAGCACAGGCAGGTACTTCCTCTGGAAGATGATGAGTGCTATCTGAAAGGACGATTTCAGTGAAAGTTGAGGTAGGTCAGTATTTTATAGTCAGGCCTTTTGACGGTAGACCTGGTCTTCCTGGAGAAAGTTTTATTGCTAACTTCAGAGGGAATAGGTCTGAGGCCCGTATAAAATATCCTGGAGAAGAAGAATGAGTACTGTATAAACTCCTGAAGGAAATGGGACTCCCAGAAATGGCCTGAGTAAAAAAAGTAGTTTTACTAAATATATAGAACACTTAATTTACTAGAGAGAAGGAACAAACTCTGGGGACAATTTTTTTTTTTTTAATTTAGCTGAGGTCCAGCTTCTATTTTTCAACCTTGAAAGATAAGTGGAAGCATCAAACAGGTTGAACGAGGCACTGTTTCCCTGCTACAGGAACATGGCCCTTTGCACTGAGATTGTAATACAATCCATCCTCTCTGGGACTGCAAATGCTACAGTGCAAAACTGTGTTTGAAAACCTCTTTTATCATTCATCGTCTCCAGACTGAAATCATTTTTGACAACCTCTGCAGAAAACAAGCAGCTTTCTGGCTACTGGCGAGCCGATTAAAGGGAGGAAACACATGTTCACTGTCAGACAGAGCCCCTGGAGAAAGCATTGACAACCTTTTAACCTCCTTTCCCAGTGAAAGTGCCCAAATGTTTCTCTGGAACAAAACCTCAGCATTGTTTTAAGCATCTTTTCATTTAATGCACTATATTTTTCAAGATATGTTAAAAGTCAAAGGAATTCCATTTTAACATGGGATGTTCCAAAATCAGTTCAATTCCCATGCAAATGACCATACAAAACATTATTAATAGGGAATATCTTTTTAGGAACCAACTTTTTTTCTTCTCTTTCTTCTTCTTCTTCTTCTTCTTCTTTTTTTTTTACTGTCTGACCACAGTTTAAATACCAACACATTGAAAAGTTCACTAACCTCTACAGTGATTTCTCAAAACAAGCCAAAAAGCCACAGGAGTGAAATTTTCTGAACAGTAGGAAGGCTGACTAGCAGACATTATTAGCACTTTGAGCATTCAAATCTGGCCATGGAAACTTTTGCAGCTACAAGATGCTGAGGCAGGAAGCACCACACATTACTGATGTATTTGTTATCAAGGGAACCGGTTTCCACTGTATTTAATCATCAGCAACAGGGTAAAATAAATTTTCAGAAGTAAAACAAGGATTTTTTTTTTTTTTTTTAAAGAAAGGGCTTTCAGAGCAATTGGCCTGGCTTTCTTTGTAGTTATAAACGTCCACTCAGAGGTTGTTTAACATTTAACCTTGCTATTTTTACCTTAATATCAGCAGCTGGAATAGTTCTGTCTGTTTTGATAAAATGAGACTTTTTTTCCATGTTCCATATTTGCTTTTACAGCTGAAAGGAACTGTTCCAGCTGAAGTAGGTAACTATAAAACTGCAGTGGTCTAAGCCGCCTGGGAGAGGAGTAGATTATTTGATTAAATGTTCCTGTAAGTAACTGCACCGGGCGCTGTCCAATAATGCATAATATTTGCTAATGAAAGATAAAAGGCTGCATGCTCTGCAGGCACGAAGCTCCTTGTGGATTCGGGATTCCTTTTCCAGCGTCCTTGCTCTAGCTGTGCTCAATAGCTCTGCCTGGGTTTGCGCGTGGATTACGACTTGGCTGACGGTGGTGAAAGGGGGAACTCAGAGCTGAAACTTGGCTTCTCCAGTGTCAGCCCCAAAGTACTTACTGCCTTTTGGCTTCTTATTTCATTTTTCTGCCTTCAAAAATAGCCGTGCTCTGACAATGGCGTTCAAAATGCAGCTACAGTCAGCAATGCTTCGACGGCAGCTTTATCCGCGTCCTTTGGGCATGGCAGCTGCTCATGGTCTGGGCAAGTTTTGCAATGCTCTTCCGCACATATCCAGCATTTTAAGTTGACTGGCTGGGACAAGTGGCACAGAAAAAGTCCCCTCTTACATCATTTCTCCCGGGTCCCCAACTGGCTGAACCTGTCCCAAGCAGCCGGCGCAGGAGAAGGAGCCCTCAGCTTTGCAGCAGGGTTTCGCACATGGCTGGAAGTCGGTGGGACTCGTGCTTCCAAGGCATTTAAACGCCTTTGGAAAAAGGCCCACCCATGGAGGGAAGGTGGGTTTTCGCTGAGCACCTCGAACCAGTTGGGAAAGCCAAACCGTCGCCGCTTTCTTCTAACGCACTTGTGTCTTACCCTGGCGAGCATCCCCACCTAACGTAGTTCCCACGGTTACCTGAAACAATCTCATTCTTGTTTTAAGTAAGGCAACTGCTGTAAAGGAGGAAATTTCCCTGAGAATGGAGTTATAAGAGCAGAAGCAGCAGTTCCTCAGTGTTTCTCCTTTCCAGGCGATGCCTACTGTGCAACTTTGACCATGCTCCCATATCCAGCAGTTTCACAACAGGACCTGGACATCTAAAAAGTCGCATTTTTCACCTTCTTCTGAAATCTGAAAGGACGTCCCTCCCCTCTTCTGAACTAGAGAATAAGTAAATCACCTTCTATACTCAAACTTGTGAAATCCTTCAGAGGAGAACCTGGGAGGATTTGCAAAAATGCCAAGAAATAATTTTGAGCAAATTTGGTCAGCAATACCACAAAACAATAAACAGTAGTAACTTGAAATTTTTAGCTAAAGATCATGACATCCTTTCTAAGCAAAGTAAATATCATTATGCCAATTTTGCAACTGGAAAAGCAGGGCCCCGGCAGATGAATGACACCTGAGGACAGCCGGTCAGTGGCAGAGCTGGAAATGGATGCCAGGCCCTCCCGTTCCCAGTCCCATGCTGAACACCTCCGGCAAGACGGCTTGCACATAACAGCTCCCTGGCATTCAAGGTTGGGGGAAAACACCACTTTATTTGGCCTAACCTGTTTATCACTGGTGATGAAATGCCTCGGATGCAGTCATCTTTCTAGTAAACGCTGCTGATTGTGGTCAGGCAAACTCCGATGTACAGCTACAGATAAGCCCAGGAAAACAGTTTATCCACTGCTAATTCAGGCATGCACAGCTTACCCCCTTCTTTACATAAAGGTCCAAGCAGGTGAGTTTAGTCTTCTTATTTACCACTGTACAAAGCTTATTTTCTAGAAAAGGCCTTCTGTCTTGATTTGAAGTAGTCAAGGAAAAAAAAATTACCTTTTCTACCTCTTGTATTGTTTGAGCGGTTATTTACTCTACCTATAAAAAACTCTGCTTAATTTCCAATTCACATTTGTCTCTTTTTACCTTCCTGATACTGGTTTTGTTTTGCAGTTTTTATCCCCAACATAAAGAATTTTGCATTGCTCGGTGCCTTCTTCCTCTGACAGATTCTTCAGATCAGGTCACCTCCCCACCTTCCTTCCCGCAAAGCTAAGCAGGCAGGTCCTGACCTCTTAAACACCTAATGGTGTTTCCTACAGCTTCTCGCTGGATTCTAACTTACGCCCGAACATCATTTTAACAAGCCGAAACCCAAACTGTATGTTCCGGTACGAGACTTAGCAACAAGAAATATAAATAGATTCACATCCCTACTCTTATTTCTGTTTATATGTCCAAGGATGACAGGAGTGATTTTTGCTAGCACATGACACTGAGGCTTTGCTTGACCATTGTAACCTCTAAATCATTTTTGGAGTTCAAGAATCCCATAAGACAGCTCCATTCTTGTGGCATGAAAATACAGCTGAAAATATCTTTTAATTGGTGAAGGTTAGCAAGAGATTGAGCCTACTCTAAACAATTTCTCTTCCTCATCACTATTTACTGGCATAAGTATAGAAATTAGTCATTGTTATTACCTCATCAGTATTTACCAACATTAAGTGTATAAATAATTCAGTGATATTCATATTATTATTACGTATAATACTATGAATTATTGTAATAAAAAATGTACAGTAGTAACTATTAGAAGGTCAACATTAATCAACATTTGCCTCAGTTATGTTTGAGACAGCACAGTCTCCTGTACCCTCAGAATAGGAAATAAATGTGGTACCTCAGATACCACAGTATGGTAACAGTTGGCAGATGTTGCTTTTAAAATGGTAACCATCATAACAAGAAATTTAACTGGAAGGCGCGTTGTGTCATATTTGTTAAATAACTGTGGCTTTCCAGTTTTCTAAACGCTCACCTAAATGATCAACCACAACATCTTCAGAGAAACTTGTCTGAAAAACTGCTCAAAGAGCAACTATGTCCTGTAGAGCCAATTGAAAAGCTTCTGTCAAAAACTTCTGCTTTGGTGGTAAGTGGCTTGCTGGGGGGAAAAAATGGACCAAAAAGACTCCTTGAAAACAAAAAAAAATGTTTCTAGTAGCCAGCTGCCCAAACTTTTCAGATTAACTTCCTAAATTTTATGCAGGTGTCAAAACCTATACTTTTCTCATTGGACTTTTCTATTAAAATACTTCTGGTTTCAAAGGCAGAGTCAGAAAAAGGTTGGGGAGAAGCCCAGTTTTTGTTTCCGTAATTTTTGTAAAGATTAATCATTTCTCAAATAGCTGCCATGTCTTGTCTCATAGCGTTTAGGCTATAATTTTACTATGATGATTCTTAGACAAAAAAGGTAAAACATCGCATGTAGTCACTGTCCAGCATTGGGAAGAGAGGAACACGGCTCACATGGGATTTTGCAGGAGCTCTGCCCCGGGGGAACAGGACCCGTCTCAAAGCCTTGCTGTATAGAGGGGGACCGTACAGGCTGCGTGGTCTGAGTGTTTCATCAGTATCTGCCTTATCGTTGAATCCACTGCTTTGCTATTGCCTCTTTTTACTCTTTAAAATTCTCATCTACTTCCAGAGCTGTATGAAAAAAGAGTCACCACATCCCCCAGTGCAATTCTTGCGCAAATACGTTGCTAGAGGAGGTGCTGGTATGGTTGCTTGTTCTGCCCAGGGAAAGGCCCCTGAGAAGTCCCTGAGCAATCTTCTCCTGTGCCGGGGAGGCCACAGTGCTCCCGCTAACGGGGGGAAGGCTGAATCAAAGTTTGACCAGACTCCCTCATCTTGTGTGAGAGATCTAGACACTGTCCCACAGGGATTATTTAAATTCAAGTCCAGCGTGAGACTTCACCTGGGTCGTGGGAGGGGGCAAGGACATTAAACCTCGGTGACTAATTCCTCTCCTTTCAACCCTACGTCTAGATTTTAAAAGAAGCTTTTCCACTAGTCATTACGGTCAGAGCACTTTGCCTCTCCTCAAGTCACCGTAGAGCATCTGCCAAAGCTAATGTGCTTCCCATTTTGTAGGTAACCCGTATTTGACTTCTGTTACGATCCCTCCTGTCTATTCTGTCTATGAGTGGGGGCCCATCGCTATGGATCTTATTGCCATCACACCCCAAACTAAGGCTTACATACATACATATAAACACACACACTCTCTCTCTCTCTTTCTCTCTCTCTCTCTCTCTCTCTCTCTCTTTTCACCATATCTGTGCAGAAAAAGAAAAAGACAAAATGTCCAAATGCCACAGAGACATTCTGACACTTAGTGGAAGACAAACAGCTCCGCAAACTTCTCATCTTTTTTCTCTCTCCAAGCCATATTTTGATTCAACAACTAAACTCCATCAACAAGAAATCACCTTCAAAACTGACAGGTCATAGCTGGTATATACGAAGTCAGACAATGATGAGTTATGCTTCCTATTGCGAGGTTGACCAAGTTCCTCCAACAATTTTGCCTGACACTTTATAGGAAGAAAACTGAAAGAGGTTAAATCTGCAGTACCACAAGATGACTTTGATTAAAGGGAAAAGTTGTGATCATTTTCAACAGCAAATTAGCTAGGGATGTTCAAATTATAAATTTAAGTTTCCATTAACGAAAAAAAATCAGTATCTGCTATGACTTTTCACTGAAAAAACAACAAAAGCCATGAGAGACTGTCAATCAGAAAAGGAGATGTTTCCACCAAGAGTGGAGAGAATCAATTAGTAAACTAAGAAACAACTGAAAAAAAGAAAGTGTTTTCACAACACACAGAAATACCTGAAAATTTTTGCTACCAAATTCTAGCATGACAAGGGAAAGTAGGAAAATACTTCTGTTAAACTAATGGCATCCATCTATTCCTCCAGCCATAAGAGAGGCAACCCTTGGCTCAACTGTCCCTCTGCCCTGACCCGTTCCTGTTTTTCTCATCTTGGAGTGTATGCACACAAACGCCTGTACAACTCTCCGGGTCAAACCCAACTTTTTCTTGCTATTACAGACTGTCCACGGTCTATGGGACCAAGACCCAATGAGTAAAGGTGATGAAGAATTCTTCCATTTCATGAAGGCTTCCTACATCCATCAGAGATTACAAAACCTTTCATCGATACCCCATACACACCCAGTCAAATTACATTTTTTTCTGTGAAACTAGAAAGGCTGTAGCAAAATTCAGTCAGTACTTATGCCACTTTATAACTCTTATTTTGACATGCAACACACCAAAACCAAAGGTAAGCAATTATTAAAAACTATCATTCTCACTGCCTTTAATGCACCTCACCAGAGAAGACACAATAGTTCCACACGATACACTATTAGTTATTAGATGCATCAACTATTACTCCATATGCAAATTCCCCACTCACAGATAATTAGAGAGACAGCGTTCAGGTAAAACTTGGGGCATGCATGAAATCATCTTGTTGAGGATGTGATTCAAAACACAGTCAATTGCATTTATTTCACTGGGCTGGGATCAAGCCCTTTGTGAATGGCATATACGTGTGTTTGTATGTGTTTCACGCAATGTAACTCACATGTCCATTTTTGGTCATTTGTTCATTTTTGAAATGCTAAATGCAAAATCAGGAAAGAAAAAGACTGACATTTAGAGAGTTTCATGATCCTCATAAAGGCATCAACCCACCTTACAAATTTTCCTTGTATATAAACAAAAAGATGTCCAATGCCTAAAACTGCAAATTTAATTAGAGGTTGTTTCTTATAGACTATGCATATAGCTTAGTTCTTCATCCCTAACTTTAGAAGCTGCAGAACCAGATACAGAGCTTGGATTATTCCTCAGGCTCTTACTAAGCCTTAATATCAGTTATTTCTCTGACATCCCAATAGATGTTGTTTTTTAAAATATATAGTTCCATGTAAACATGCCTCTTGAAAGAAGCCAAACACTGACCGAAGTTTGTCCTGATGAAACAGGCTGTCAAAACTCTTGCTAACATTAACAATAGCAAGGAAGTCTTTTATTGTGTTTGAGTTAGGCTATACTGGCCTGTTTAGGAAAACAAGAGAAAGAAAGAAAGAAAAAAGAAAATTAAGCAAGAACCATCTTAAAGCTCAGGGAAACCTTCTAGTGTCTTGGAAAAATACAGCTCACACCTTCCCACATTCACGTAACTCCATACTTTCTAGCGTTCACTGTGTTTTCTCGCTCAGGCTTGCATACAACATCCACCACAACGATACCTCATTCGCAAGAAAGCAAGGTCTGGGGCCGTGCTGCCTAGTGTGAGTGGAAGCCTGAGAAACCCCATGGGAAATCCCATCTTCGCAAGAGTCCCAGGCTTGTGGTGTGGGCATCAGAAATTCAGACAGTTGGGAGAAGCCCCAAAAATGGGCTTCCCAACTTTTTGAGGTTCGTCTCTCTAAACAAGAGCAAAACCCATGAGCAAACTTCATCATTAAGACTGAGAGAGTGTTATTGCAAGTTGAGCCTCAAATTAAACATGTGCAGTAACTCATGGGTCATTAAAATGGAAAGACTCGCGCTCAGCTTCAAGGGCAACCGGGTCTGCTTATACAAGCTGCTCCAGCTAGGCACAGCGGGATGAGCGAAAGGCAGAGCGTCAGCCCTGGGGCTGCGGTTGCTCTGGTGTACCACCAGCCACACCTGACAGGCAGTGCTTTCTCTGTTAATAATATGTGTTACAGCTATCCTGTGGAATGCTTAATTAAAGTGATATTTTGTTTCAGACGAATAATCTCTGACTGTTTTATTGTCATTTGACATTAAATTGCAATTCGCCATGCCACATACATTTCTACACACGTTGTCAATATGATCACAAAGGCAACGTTATTGACCAAGAACATAATACTTACTGAGTGCCTTGAGAAAACACTAGGATTTTTAAAGTTCTACTTTCTCCTTTTTGTTGTTAAACCTCAATTGCTCTGGGTTTTTTTTAAAGCTCTTTGCTGCCCAATAACTTAAAGTGCTAACAGAATTTAATATCCAGTTGTCATGCACGGCTCAGCTCTCACCACAGCTTTCTGTGAACTGCGTTCCAACCTAGGTCAGCTTTTCCCTCGCCTATATATCACCGCCCAGGTCACGGACTGCAAAGCGGACACGGGACATGTCACTGCCCAGCTCCATGCCGCTTCTGCCTGGCTGGAAGAGCCACCGGGGAAGAGCTTGTGCCGGGCGGTCGCCCTCCAGTCTCAGCCCCTTCTCTTCTCCCTGGTGCCACGTATTGAATTCCGGCTCCCTCCTTCGGGCTACATGAATCATTCCTGCCACGAACTTGTGACCCTGGCTCTGTAATGCGGCGCGTTACTATACCAGGACCATACGGTGGATAATGTGCAGCTACTTTGGGCTGTACGAGACCTGACAGTCCAAAAGCTGCACTGAATTAGCGCAAGCCAGCGCGTATCGCAGCAGAGTTCAGTGTGCACTGGGAATAAAACGCTTGGGTAGTATTTCCTAAATTCTGAGCAAAAAGCTAAATCCGTGCCCTCTCCTGTTTCACTCTGATTGAAGAGGTAAATAAAATAGAATAGGCTTACATGAAAATGTTGTCCGTTTTAGTGCCATACTACTTCTGCTTTACCAGCAGGCTGAAAAGGTTGTATATTTTCTCTGTATTTCCTGCTTTGGGCTTCAATATCTGGAATCGAGGTAGTGCATTTTCTTTCAAAAAGTTTCAGAAGTCTACATTTAGTTTGGGTTAAGTTCAATTTCAGCTGGATTTTTCCAAGCTCACCAATCTTAAATATAGCCTTGGCTAAGACAAGATCCTTCAACAGGCTGAAAAATCTTACTAATTCTGAGTTAGCGAGTTACCCTTGCCCAATCACAAACCCAACTGCAATGGGAAATAAGAGCATCCCACTGACATATAGGAAAGTTAAGCAGATGCAGGGTCTGGTCTTTCACTTACAGTAAGGTCGTCATTAGTTACTCTTGCAATGGCTCATTTGATTAAATACTATGCTATTGTCTTGCAATTATGTGTATTAAGTGGAAAAAATACTCAAGTTCAATTAAGGAGGTATATTTACTGTAGTGTGTTTCATGAAGCTGCTGCGTTGCCACAAGTAATGAATGATGACTATGCTTTTTTTTTTTTCGGGAAATGGCAAAATAAGTATTCTCAGAGAAGTGGCTGGCCTGTGTAATTTGATGAGCTCACTTAAATTGTTCGACTGTGGATCAAAAAAGCAAATTATAATCACTTGAATAGTTCGACTGTGGATCAAAAAAGTAAATTATATAAGTGGATACTGCAATGCAGAAACATGTGGACACAGCTGTAGTGTCATGTGTCGCAGCTCCACTCCTTGCCAGCTGGCATCGGCACAAAGGCAGGCCAAGCCAAACAATTCCTGTTATTCATAACAGCAAATGTGCATTCAAAACACACAGTGTAGGCTTTATAAAATAACTTGGTATTCAAATGGATGCACACTGTGGAATTGTTTTTTAATCACGCATTGCTGTGCGCCAGGCCAACAGGCCAAATTGTTCTAGTGGTCCAGAAGTTCTTGTCTTTACCTAAAGCAGTGCAAACGCAGGTCCTGGCCTGCTGATAGCTGGGTTGTTTGTGCTTGTGGTTTGCAGTGCTCCTTGTACACTCGAGAAATAGATGTGCACCCTCAGTACATTAAATATTCAGCCTTTCAATTAACAATGTGCACAACATGCACATTTACGTGTATATTATAATCAGAACTTCCCTAGCATAGAAAATCACATGTCATTAAGGACTCTAGTTAGTGAGAAAGCAAGCAGTTAGGATAGTTTCGCATACAAACTCCTTCTAGACTGCATTTATATTTAGAACTTAAATATGAAATGCCAGAGGTATTCACTGTGCTCCTCTATATGGGGACCTCTTCCAAGTATGCAAATAGGCTCGGCACATCTAACCTCAATGGGGAGCTCATGAAATATGCTCCTGCTGATGGAGAATTAAAAAAGGGAAGGGGGAGTTTAATTCAGCTCTTTCCATTGCTATTGAGACAACTCTTCCTTAAAATCCACCCTCCCGACAACCAGCCTCTTCCTCTCTACCAGCAATCCAAATCAGTTTTTTATTATTGTAGGATCCAGCCTTACTGTAGCATATCTCAAGTTTTGCCATACCAAGAGAATGAACAGTGAAAAGACCGCAGAAGGTTATGGGTGAAGTCATGCAAAACATGATAAAAAAATAAATAAATAAAGCCCGGCTCCTCCGAAGGTCTATGCCAACATTGCTGCTCTGAAGTCCATGGCAACCTGCTAACATACTCCAGGTAACAATCTGGTAAGGATCTGTGAGTTTAAATATAGCCAAACTTAAAATAATACTGTGTAGCTTCCAAATTTCCCCTCCTTTTACAAGAAGCCCCTGTCCCCACGGCAGGGCAGGGCCCTCGGTTACTTCTAGGAGAGCCATCAAGTGCTTCATCTCCGCCGTGCCAGAAGAGAGCGGGTGGGGGCCGGGAGAAAACGTTTCCCTCGGACGAAGCCAACTAAGCTGCATTCCAAGGAAAGTGAATATTATGATCTGTTACCGCAACGCTGCACAGCCTTCTGCTGATTACGGCTCGCTTCTGGCTGCAGGACCTTTGCGTGTGTGTGCTCAAGGCCACCTCTCCAAGTTGCATTATTTTCTCCAGAAAAGGAATAATGAGCTTTCTGACTAAACAAAACAGATGTAAACGGCTCAGCAGCAACTCCCCTTTTTTCACCCTCTCCACTCTTTCAGCCCCTTGTCGGAGGTGATCGGGCACGACTTCAGCTGGGGTCCATTGACCTGGATCCAGGGAGATCCACAGGGCTATTGCAATCTCCACCTTGCCGAGGACCTGGCCCTTAGCTTGTTCTGAAACAGGCCGTTATCTTTGCCAACAGCGAGAGACCTCTCTTCCGAGGACACATAAATACGGTCTGCACATGGAGGCAACGGAGTGGGCTGACACAGCTTCCCTTACCTTGTTTACAGTAGCCACGCTTTACTGTTTGGTGTCTAAGATTTGCCAAGTAGCATTCCAGCCTTTTCCCCCTGGAAACAGAGGTGAAGCGAATTACACTAACACATTTTTTCTGTGCATCTTTTATAGCCTGTATTCTTGAAAAGTAGCCTCTTTCCAATCTTCAGACTATAATTGGTATACAGGTTAATAAATACCAGACATCTCCTATCAGGCAACATGTTTTAACTAGGCACGTCATTAACATGGATTACTTAGGCCATGTCTCCTATCGAATTAGTGGTCTATAGGCCAGTTCCAGGGAAGGGCTTGGGGGCCTGTATGTTGGTATTGAAACATCTAAACTTTGGCCCCAACCTCAAAAGAAAGTGTGAAACGCCTTGGAAAAAATCCCAGCTCTTAGGCTTTAACTGAAGGGAAAGGCAAAACTCCAGCAGACATCCACAGAGCCCGTGAGCCCTAACCAGGAGCAGGGTCGGGCTGAATTCAAGCGGGATGGTTTAAAAGGGACTTTGCATTAGTTTAACCCTTCTCCGGCGAATAGTGCTGCTGGCCTGTTTGCCATCAACTTCAGCAGGAGGCAAGGGAGGTGAGGATCAGGCCTTCGGAAATTCAACTCCCATATTGAGTATGCAAATCTTTCGCCGGGTGCTTTGAAAAATGGATCTGAAACATCTAGTGAAAGATTAGAACAGACAGACAGACAGGGAGCGTCTACCAGATGTCTGCAGATGGTCCAGAAGCATTTAATGGCGACTAGCGCAAGTCCATATGGTTGTGCAAGCAGAGCTGGATGACTAGTTCTTTTCCTTTTGCAGGAAAAGCCAAAGGACGCTGGAAAGTCCACAGTAGCTGCAGGGAGAGGTGACCAGTGTAAAAGCAAAATAACACCCCCCCCTCCCGCCCCAATTCCCGTGCTAATGATCCTAGGTAGTCTTCATAAAACAGAGAAAGGTATTCATTTGTTGTTTCCTTTAAAAATCATTTTTTACTTAACAGTGTCCTCTTAAACTTGTATTACGCTCAATAATAAAATTAACTGAGTTCCATGTAAACCAACAGATGTTTCAGCAACAAGGGTTTGGGTGTTTTTCAGTGCAGACACAATTGCTCACAGATGTTACCTGCCATATCCAAGTGATTTTTTCGGACTTGCTGTTTCATATGTGGAGTTAGTGATGAGCACAAGAAAAAGCAGAAGCTACGGCAAGGACCATGTACTTTCTATCAGCTGGTCTCCCAAATCCACAAAAGCTAGGACCATCCTCCTGTGTAAGGAAACCAGAAGCAGACATTTCAGGCACATACTGCACATCAAACCCTGCTTGAAACTCCTGCTGAGCCTGTTTATGACAGCG
Source organism: Dromaius novaehollandiae (assembly GCF_036370855.1). NCBI lineage: Eukaryota > Metazoa > Chordata > Aves > Casuariiformes > Dromaiidae > Dromaius > Dromaius novaehollandiae. The sequence continues at coordinate 131,008,040 of NC_088100.1, forward strand.
TAATCCTCTCCAAAAACGGCTAATATAAAATGCTATTTTTTTATTTGGCCATGATGTTGTTATCCGATAGCAAAATTAGATTGACTGCATTGCTAGTGATACACACTTAACAGGGGGACACATAAAAAAAGGCAATAAAAGCATGAAAATTCCCTCTGATTCCTTTTTTCTCCCCCATATTCAACTGTAATAGCTTTACCGAGCTGCAAAAAAACCATCTCTGGAATAAAGATATATTATTACAGTCTCCAAACAAGCAAACGAATGCTCATACAGTGTGCTTAACGTGATATAAAGCACGGGCAACCCTCACGAGCTGGACACACGTCGTTACAAGGCTTGGACCGGGCTGGGAGGATGCGCTGAGTGCAAACCTGCCTTCCGTGGCGGCCCCCCGCTTCTTGTGCCATGGTGCAGTGGGATGACGGCGGGATGCTTCATTTCCCCTTAACAAAGAGGAAAAGCCGTCGGGGTGACAAATTTTTCCCCCCTCACCTACAAAAACAAGAAGAAAATCTGAGCGGACGGTCATAGCTTGGCAGTTCCCAGCCTCCTCCAGGAGAGCGTAAATTTAAACACAGCTCAGCACCAGTCGTGATGTCAGCTTGGTGAGATGCCGGCACTGTGCCTCCTCTAAGAAGAGAAGATATTTCATTTCTGATATGTTTTATTGCTGACATTTTCAAAATTATTTTCTCATTATTCTGATTATTCTATTAATAACAGTATTATTAATTTGGTTCATTATTTTATGATTATTCTTGTGAGTTTGCTCAGTGTCATGCAGAGGAAAAAAACATGGAGGAAACAGGCTTACCACCAAAGGTCCAAGTTACAAATGTAAAGCAGAGCAGGAAGCCAGACTTGTGGAGTACGTTTTGTTGGCCTCGAGCGGCTCCAGAGATGCAAAGTGTCTGGATTTGGCTGACCCAGTGTCCCGAATGGAGAACGCCGTATGCAGTTTGGATTTAGACCTTGTCACTCTACACATTTCGGGGGCTAAGCTGGGAAAGGCCTTAAGGAAGAGGATTGTTTTTTAACTGCATGATCCTCTAGAGGCTTTGGAAAATCCTGAGTGTTGGGATTGATTTCAGGGGCAATGCAGAGCAGCTGCCAGGGAGCGTTTTGGAGTAACGCAGGAGATGCGGTAGGCATGGGGATCTCACGAGCTGTGATGATGCTGAGAAAAGGCAAGACCGTCAAAAATACATTCCGTCAGCTATTTCCAGGAGTCTGGGGCCTTCCTCCTTCACATCGCCTGCGCCGCTTTGCATTTCGCTGGCAGCAACCAAGCTCTGCCCCGGCAGGACCGAGCACCCGGCCGCCGCGGCCCCAAGGGTCGGCAAGCAGGAGCACGGCCGCCGGGCCACGTCCTGCCCGCCTGGGGGGACCGCTGCGGAGCTGGGGCTGCGACGGCAAGGAAGCAGCCGAAAACCGCCTCGGAGACACCGGCCTTGCTTCCGTTTCTTCAGCTGTGGTCCTGGTATAGTCAAGCCCGTGTCAGTCTCATCATTTTGACTGACAGCTTGAGGTTGTCTGCAATTGCACGTTGTGTCTGTATGCACAGAGCTTCATATCACACCGCTTTGTCTATAGCTGTCCCCTAAGCGGTAAAGCAATAAACCAGATAAACCTGGTTTATACCCATATGAAACCACCTCTAGTTGCAGTTCATTCTGTTTTCCTTAGTTGTAAAATCTCTCTTCTGCTCAAAATTCTTCTCAGAGGAGGTTGAGCTCTTTTTCATAACTCAAAAATGTGTTTTAATAAGGCTAAGCAAAAAGTTGGCCAGCATTTTCTGCAGCAGCTAATGATTTGGAGTGTCCAAGACGATATATGTGTTGATTTTAATGAGGACTGATGGCCCCCATTTTGGGAAAAAGTTTGCCTGCAGCTGAGTACCTAAAAGCATTAGCCAACGTTTAGCCGCGAGAACATGGATTTCTGGTGCAAAGATGGCTTCATAGAAGCACTTCCTAAAGTCGAGATGATCGAGGTGGAAGCCCAGTCGGCGAGAACATCTTAGGAAGCAGCTGAAAGACTGGAAGCCTTTCGGCGTGTTTAGTTCGGGAACTGAGTGACTTGGAAAAAAAAAAAAGGCAAAAACACCCCCCAAACCCCCACACCACTCCATTCCCAGATCCGATACGGATCCATCCCAACAGCCTCCCGTGTGCCCCGACAGCATCGAAGAGCAGCCGGTGAGGTCCCTGGGCACTACTGGGGGTCCTTGCTGCTGCAGCTCCGAGCGGGCGCCGGCAGCGCGGGGTCTCCAGGAGCGAGCCGAGGCCTGACAGCGGGTGAGGTCACTCCGCAGTCTCGCCAAGGCCTGTATGCCATTACAATGAAGTAATAATGTATTTATAACACACCTAACCACTGATGGCTTCTATTCCTGTTGGGTTTTTCCCCCCCCCCCCCCCCTCCTGCATTTGCACAGATGTTTTTTGAGAACTGGTCTCCAGAAAGAGCCTTGTAGAAAACAAGCTCTGTCTGTTGATTCTGGCTGGCTTTTATAACGATAGTTGTTAGCACGCAGGATTTATGTTTCAAATATCATTTTAATTTCTCAGGCTGCATTTTTAACCACAAAATGTTAATTCAATGGTGTACTATAAATGCTGCAGCTCCTTTATAAAAATGTAGAACAAGCTGTTTCTGAGGAAATATTCCGAGAGTCTGATTCATAGAAAAACGACTCACATACATTTTCCATGGAATTTGCTCTGAAATATGTGTGGAATACAATCTACAATAAATTATGTACTTTTGTGATTCATTAAATCCTCTCCCTGCTCACAAGTAGCAAGCTCTTCATTATACGCAAAAAAGTGCAATCAGCCAAAACCAGCGACATTCACTTTCTTATCATATTCAGTGGACGCTCTTATTCCTGATCTTCAAAAAAAAAAAATCTATAAAAGCATTTAGGGAAAGACAGTTCATAAGTTAAACTGGCATCCAGCTTTAATTTACATGAAGGCAAATTAAGGATATCTACACACGTAATTACTTCCGTGTTCAATTTAAAGAGTTAGGACTCAGAATGACTCTCATAAAAATCACAGTGATTATTAGGAATGGATGACTACAGAAAAAGACATTTCTAAGAATGTTCACTCTCATGTTATTTTCCTTCTTAGCACTTTTTCCATGTTAATTTTCATCTTAGCCCTTAGCAATGTCAGTGCTCCTTTTGTGTGTCCTGTGAGCGAATGTTTACTTGTGACGTGGCGTCGCTGGTAAGAATCGTCACGACAAGGAAGTTTTGAGGTGTCGCCTGTGATATTATTCGTGCTGCCTTTCCACTTGCACACGCTCACATTAGAAGCTTTTACCTGACTGACAATTAGGGAGCAGAAAAAAAATACCGCGTGGCTTTTTTGGCTGATGACATACAAACTCTTGCAGCCAGCTCGTCTTGAGAAGCAAAAACATCCACACCGATCCGCTCGCGGCCCTTCAGTGGCATAGCCTGCTCACTTTGCTCTTCTCGGAGTTACAGGTCTGCTGGAAATGAAGCCGTGGCTGAACTGGCGCAGCCGCTCCGAGGTCCCCGCTGCGCTGCAGCCGGCTGCCAGTCACCCCAGCGCAGGCCGCGGCACTGCGGACGGGGGGCCCTCCCCTCCCCTCCCCTCCGCTCCCCTCCGCTCCCGCTAGCGGCCCCCACTGCCAGCCGGGTGAGGGCAGGGCCTGGCCAGGCCCCGAGAGCCCGCGGCCCTAGCGCCGGAGGGGAGAGCGGGCGGCGGTGCCAGTACGGCTCCCGTTCTGGAGGCACGACCCGAGAGCCCGCGGCCCTAGCGCCGGAGGGGAGAGCGGGCGGCGGTGCCAGTACGGCTCCCGTTCTGGAGGCACGACCCGAGAGCCCGCGGCCCTAGCGCCGGAGGGGAGAGCGGGCGGCGGTGCCAGTACGGCTCCCGTTTTGGGGGCACGACCCGGCTGGAAGGACGCAACACTCGAGCGCTTTGTACTGCGCGCCGAGACGCCGTCGCTTTGCACAAAGGAAAACAAGAAATATAACTTCGCCGTTCTTTCTAAATGTCACGTCCCAGCGTATCGGGCTCATTTCATCTGCAGATCACCCCACCGTGCCCCGTTAGCGGCTACCAGAAGGTGCGTGCCAGCGTTGCCACCACAACGAGCCCCGTACAACCGTATCATTCCGATTCTTCACACATTTTCTTCCCGCGCGTACAATGCCTTCGGCAGCTCCGTGAAAGTCCTCTCTCCTCAGGCCACGGCCACGGGCTGCCGGGCTGAGACAAAGCCCCGCGCCACGTCCGAAGCGGGAGGACACAGCGGGAGGGGAAGCGTGACGGGCAGCCTGGGCCGCGCCGCGCGGAGCTCGCCCGCTCCCGGCTCTGCCAGCCCCAGAACGCCAACGGGGAAACCTCAAGGCCCCGGCGGCTGAATTGCCCTTGCTCCAGCCTCCGCTCGTTGGGGCTGGGAAAGGAGCTGGCCGAAGGTAGGGTGTCCGGGCAGGAACTGTCCTGCGTTGTGCTGGTGCGTTGGGGTCCTGGCCCGTGGCTCCTGAAGCACCGGGCTTTGCAGCGAGAGAGACAAGTAATAAAAACAGCACACGGCACAAAACCCACGATTGCTTTCGGGGAAGAAGCTCGAAAAGGCCCTGCCAAGCCATCTGCACCAGGCAAAAAAAGACACAGAAAGGAATGGAGAAATATTGGGGGGGGACGACAGAGCGGCTCAGAAAGCAGATCTTAAAAGTACCTGAAAGGAGTTCTCTAACAAAAAGAGAGCCGTAGGAGAAGAGAGAGAGGGCAGTGAGAGGAAAGGAGAGGAGGAACGTTCTTCCCCAACTTGAGACGGTTTCAGTCCAAATTGCATTTCAGCCATTTCCCCTTCCCTAGTGAGTTCGGACCTGACTTTGCACTCTCTGCACCTTGCCTAGTCATTTGCAACTGAGCAAAGCCAAGGCAGAAATAAGGAAAAACGCTCTCAAATTTGGCAGCATTTTACACCTCTTCGGTTAATGCAAAACAGAGTTACAAAGTTGGCCAATTTTTTTTCTCCGGTGAGAAAAAATATCGTATCATACCAGTGTAACCATCTGTTGCATATTTCACTTGAAAAAATTGATGGCTACTGAGGACTGCTCGTATTCTGCAGTACTGTTTTAAAGAGAAAAACAGGCTGAAATAGAAGAGGGCTGAAGACAAGAGGGCAAAACCACAGCGGCAGAGGGGTCCCCACCATCCCATCCAGGGACGCTCTTCTGGGAGGTCAGACCTCAAGGAGCACCTGCAACAGCGCAGCAACACCGAGGTTCTGCCCAGACACGTGAAATAAGGGAAGGGCAGCCTAGAGCTTCTGCACCCGGCCAGGCCAAGGCAGAGCAAGGCTGGAGAGCCGGCAGACTGGGTTAAGCTCCTACATTATTCACGGTGTTGTGGCATTTCACCGTAAGTGCTATTAGCCTCCAAACTGCTTTTTTGGCACAAAGGAGCATGCAGCGCCTTGCTCGTCCTGGAGAGTGGTTCGGGGGGGGGGGGGTGTGCTTGGTTTTTTTTCTTTTCCCTCTCTTCTAACTGATTAGGCAACTATTGCTGCAAATTAATATTAGGCAAATATTGTCGGCCCTGTGTTGACCCGCTTGAATCAAGGCTGAGAGGCACCGTAGGTGTCTGCAGTGCTGCTGTGCCCGGTGCTCATCGGCAGCCCTGGGCAGTCAGGCAGAGAGGCACGGACTGATGGGCGCTTCCAGTCGGAGCGGCTTCCCCTGCCATGAAGGTGCCCCTCAAACTGGCCAAACTTAAAAACCTGGAGGAGCTGGGTGTTTAGATGGTGCCTATGGACCCCGTGCCGGTCTGTGGGAGAAGACAGGGCTCCATTCTCCACTAGCCCTGCGGCATGTGTTCAACTGTTGGGGTTTTTTGGTTTTTTTTTTTTTAAATTAAAAGAGTATTATAAACCCCTTTTTAAAAGCACCCAAAAACATTTCAGGCCATGAACCTTCTTTTCTATAGTAATCTTTGAATAATTAGTCGAAACCAGGCTACTCTTGCTCTTCCCCCCCCATCTCCTTTCTTCACCAGTCACTTTAACGGCTCAGAATTCTGCACAATGAAACAAATGATGCAACTGAAATGCACCCAAGTGAAAACTTTTTACAGTGCTAAACTGAACAGACTGATCTGAGTTTTTACATTTTCTGAGTACTTACAGTCACCTGCAGAAGAGCATAAGGCCAGGCATAAAATGGAACCAGCAATCCTGAAGTAAATGCATCACAATAAAACATATTTTGATAGTGCAACTTGCAAAAGTAGTATCACAAAGCGCTTTACAAGGAAAAGCGACTAGAAGTTTAAAGGCAAAAGACGGTTTGGGGCAAAGTTTTAAGAGAATGAGAGACTCAACAGTAGACTCCTGAAATATGTAAATTTGGGGGGAAGGGGAAGGGAAAAGATCCTCAGGTCAATCTGAACTAGATTTAAGTGTTTATTTCATGCAAAACCAAACCAAACAAATGAAAATTTGTTTAGCTTCAAAATGAAATGTTCCAACAGACCTGAAACAAAACATTTTGTTATAGGCACTTGTAAGAAAAAGCAAAGCAACTGAAGGGTTATTTTTTCACTGCTGCCGTTTTATTCTGCAGTTCAGCATCGAGTGATGCTTCTTAACCTTTCTTTGATCCAAGGTCCAAGTCCCATTCATACACAACCAAGTAAAAGAAAACCCAAATTCTCGCCCCCCCCCCCCCTTTGTTTTCTCTCTTTGCCATTTCTTGTTGCTCTGGATGTGCACGGCTTTTAGAAACACCTTCACATTTGTTTCAAGGAGCACAAGTGTCCTGTGGTCTCCAGACCCTGACTGAGGTGCACTGATTTGAAGAGAGCCTCTCGCACTGAGGTCTAGGAGACCAGAGGCAGTTTCCCTCCCTTGCTTACCTGCTACGAGCAACCTCTAACCAGCAGCACAGAGCAGTGACGTTAGGGCTCGGGAGGTTTCTGTCTTTCCTGTCGTTATATCCCACTTTGCACAAAGTATTCAACTTTCCTGGTAGAGGCCTGGAAGGTGTCCTATCCCCCAAGCAAGACCCAAGCACCAGGGTTAAAGTTAGTCATTCCTCCACCTCTCCCTCTGTTTTTATAATGAATTTGATAATGAGGTGGGACATCTCCAAAGAGGCAATGAATGTTGGTTTATCTCTCAAAATAAAACAGCCTGGGGATTAAGTCACTCACTCAAGGCCAAAGCATACGTTCAAACCATGCAATGACTCTGTCAGGGCAGGACTTTGAACCCAAAGTCTCCCGCACCTTAGCATCTTACGCTGCCAAGCTGTAGGCAGGGTTGCCATCAAATTATTTTGGGGGTCGTTTCCTAGTCATAAGTACATAAAAACTGAGGTGACGGGGGGGAGGGGAGAGCCAATCCTTCATTCTCTATTTTATGAAAAAAAAAAAATCTAGCCCTGACTCTGCTTTTTCCCAGCCAATTTGGAACCAAATTTGTAAGTATTTGCAGAATGACAGAAGTGTTGCAAAGCAGCCTCCAATTTTTCAAACCAATTCAGCTAACTATGTTTGGGAATTCAGAGAAATCCAGCTGGCCCATTAGGATAAGCAAGTGACTCAAGACATCCGCGCTGCCCCAGGCCAAACCGCGGAAGGAGCGCCGAGAAAGAAAAGGCCAAAAGTGGTGAGGTTTGGGCGAACACAGAGTCAGAGGGGTGAGGAGGCGAGAGAAGCCAGGCGAGCAGCTGAGCGTCGCCTTGGGGGATGGCCAGGAGCCTGGAGCTAGAAGAAACTCTGAACCTCAGAGCAGCTGCCAGTCCTGCCAGTGCCTACGAACGGGCTGGCCTCGCTCTAACATGGAAAAGCTGGGGCACACCAAGGACTGAAAAATTTAAATAAGAAAGGAAAAATATTATACATGAGGGGAAAAGGAAAGGAAACAGCTAGTCTGTGAAAAGTCATTTTGGCTTCGCCAAGCATTTTAATTTCCCACCACAAACAGGGATTTGAATAGTTCTGCGCTGATCTTGCGGATGTACGATATGTCCAACATCCCGGGGAGGAGAGTTTTCTTGTGTGATGTCGAGCTGGGCTTTGGTGAACACGAATTTAGTGGGAAAAAGATGTTGTACTGTCAAAGGATTTCACAGTCTAGACCTTCCTGGGTAATTAACTGAGCTGCTCAGGTTCACATGCTCTCATTTCAACATTATCCTTCCTGGCTTTGTAGTTCTTGCTTGCTTTTTTTTTTTCCTTCTCCCCAGTACTGAAGACTCAAGAGCAACCAAATAAATGTAGATGGGTAAAAAAGTACTTTCCACAGAATCACTGCATCAAGATCGCATATCATCTCTTGTGTTAACTAGAGGGGAAAAGACTGATGCGCTGTGAGTGATAATAAGCAAGTATCAATTGCTTGTGCAACACCAAACATTGCATAGTTACAAGACCAAAATGTGAACAAGACAGGCTCCTCCACGTTGTATAGCTCTACTGCTCCTTTTCTAAGCTTATAGTCAATAATCTCCATTGCAATAATCATCACGCTTTTCTACAGAAAGGTCTTCAGCAAAACCACATGCGATAAATTGTACAGAATTAAATTTTAAGTATTCTTTGGCTTAATTAATTTATATACCTGCTCCTGATGCATATACTTTGCACAAGTGACTGCAAGCGGTTGAGAAACGTACAGTATGAACCTAACTGAGAAACAAAATATCAAGCAATCAAGACAGCAGCTTTTAAATAAAGCCAAAATATTGATTTTGGTTAAAATGATTAAAATGGTAAAATGTTAAACCAAAATGTTAGGCCTGCCTTTAATAGAAAACAATTGCTGCTTTCAAAGAAGCAATCATTAAAGAAAAAAGTTTAGTAATAAAGAATCTAGAGTTAATGTCTTTTCAATGATATTCTTGAAGAAAAATAAACCCCATGATTATTTGTTTCCAGAAATCTTTGCTGCTACCCGCACTGTGCTAGCATCTCGCAACAAAATGCAGACGAGTTGCAGCGTTTGGCTCTGGACAACCTCAGCTTGATTCAGAGGCCTCTAAGGGCACCGAGGCAGCTGGTGCATCGCTGCGTGCGCTCAGCCCACGTATGACAGCCAGCTACCGCGGCGGCTTGCAACAAGCTGTATCCACGGGGTGTGCAAATTAAAAGGCCACTAATTTGCCCAGACCCAGTTTCCTGAGTCTGAAAATTCAAAGAGCAGGAGGCAGCACATCAGAGCTGACGAAACCAAAGACGGACCCTTTTCTTTACCTGTATCGCACAATGCCACTGCGGTAATGCAGAAAAAAAGTTAATCAACCTTTTCTTTATTCTTGCCTGTCGGTTTTCTTTCTGATTTTTGCGAAGAGCTTTGACAAAGCTTAGAAGAGCAAAGCTGCTCCTGTGGTATTTCTTACTTAGTCAAGCTCATAAATAATGGACATCTCACCAAATACACCTTTTTTCTTTTTTTTTTTTTTAATCCAACCTGGTTTCCAGGTTTGGAAGGACACACGGAGTACAAACTCAGACTGGGGGGAAACTCCTAAACTGGACCATGGAGTATCTCTGCACTTGGAGTGAATAAGCAATGTGGATCTGGGAACTACCACACCAGACACTGTTTAAGAGCACAACAAGACCACGGCAGCTACACCAGGCACTGAGAGATGTCAGGCACATTTTATTTTTTGGATTAATTCAAATGCAACTGATGAACTACAGACCTTAGCGTATATGTGGGGTAAAATGGGTAAAGCTATACTTACCTTCACCTCGTCTCGTGCATCTGAGAAAGAGAAGCTAGCCTGAATCTCACAGGCAGGGCCCACGCCACTTGCTAGTCCTCAAAGGGATTGCAGCTTTTAATCCCATCTTGATCCGTAGCAGGTTCCTAGACACAGCTCTTTTTCCAGTTTATACGTAATCATCATTATGGCTGCTTCCGAAGGACGTTCAGTGAAAACACAGCCTGCCCGAGCTGCTGACCTGGAGAGCTCTGCTTGCAAGTGCTTTTAAGATTCCTTAATTTCCAAAGGACACTTTTTCATGGAAGCATATACTTCACGAATCTATCCAGATTTAGATATGGTACTGATCATACTAGTAATAGCATCAGCAACAATGTACAAAGTGAATTTGCAGCAGGCTTTTACATAATACGATTGCAGAGGACCAGCTACCACATTAGACATTTAAGTGCCGATGCTTCACCTGGTATAAATCTGTATGGTTTCATGAAGCTGTGTCAACCTCCTAGCTTAGGATCAGGCCCCGAGGCTTCAAAGCCAGCTTTTTTTTTTTTTTTTTTTTTTTTGAAGACAAACATTAACTAGAAAAATATTATCAGAAAAAAATACAACTTTTGTATCAATTTTTAGAGTTTATATTTATTGCCTAGAATTTCCTATTAGTATTTTTCAGCTTAAAGCAACTAAACAATATTTAAACATGCTATGGTACTGGCCTTATTCAGGGAGAAAGAGAATAATGCAGTCTGCAGTTCAATACTTGCTGAATGTATTATTTTCTATGTCTATAGGTTTTGCTTAACTACTGTTACTTCTACCTCAAGTAGTCGTAAGCAACATTTATTAATTAATGGCATATTTGCTGAAGTTCATTTCCCTTCTTCTTTTCTTTTACTGAAAAAAGGCACAGGGCGACAAGCAGAGAAGAGCTGAAGACATGCGTATTCCATTTGAAATCCATGATTAAAAAGCTTAAAAATTCAAATCAACGTAAAAAACTGTTTTATTTTAATACTCTGGAAGGTTTCAGTGAACTCCATTATTTTCACTCACTATTTGCTTGAATAATTTAGGCAAGAAAGCTAAATTATACATAAAGTGTACAGTTAGAAGAAAAAGTTCATGCACAGCCTCGGGCTATAGCCATCCCCTAATGATGTCTGTAGTCAGTGGAAAAGAACTCGTTAGACTGAGAGTAATTTCTCAGGGTTTAAATTTTTTTCTTAAAGCAATAATGTTCTTATAAAAATCTGACAAACAATATACCAAACCAAAGCCACAAAAGAAAGGCCATTCCTAAAACCACAGTCACAAATTTTCATTTTGTTTCACTGGAAATCTGGCTTTTTGCACGCCGTATATTCTTGTTGGCCATCTTCAGTGATCTGATTAAATTGGGAAAACGCATGTCTTGATATTGCACAGTTCCTACTTTGTTTAATCAGAGGCCTAAAGTTTGCAGGCAGTTAAACTAGATGCCACGCAGCGCTCTGAGTGAAACCGAAATCTGCTGTGGAAAAAGGTTGCTTTTACACTTGGCGCAGTCATTTTTGCTGGTGGTTGCAACTTGCTCCGTTATTGCATTTAAGGAGCAACTCACACCATTAAACATTTACAGCCTGATTCGCTGAAGTTTTACCTGCCCTTTAAACTTGGCAAGAGAAGAGGTGCACACCAAAAGGGACCGGGTTACCCACGCTCAGCACGCTGCCTCGAGTCCGATGGCACGTCGCTCTGCCCTGCCTCCCGGCTGGACCTTGCAGCACCTGGAGACCCCGGCAGCAGCGACTGCAGTTCGAGCTATCACATGAGCAGTAGGAAGAACAAGAAGTTATTGTATGGAAATCAGCTAATACTAAGTTGGTTCATCAGACTTATCTTTCGATCAAAGCAGCTCCACTGGAATGGAGAAAAGGACAAGGAATTTTAATCAAATTATTCTTTAGCATCCTTTGCATAAGATGAATAACTCTGTAATATTAACAGGTTCTACATCACTTTATACTTGTATTATGCTGTCACATTAGTTTAACATTACTACCACGTACAGTGGTTTGATATTAATGTGATCAGAAGAGAAATTACACGTGCACTTTCATATTGTTATATTGAAATCAAGGTCTTACGCGACACTAATACGAAGCACACCTCAATAAAATATATACTTTTTCATATAAAGACATTTTTATATCATGTCAGAGCAAGACTGCATATTATTTCTCCTCGAAATCACTTGGAGGCCAGCATGAGAGCAAGCGCATCCCCCTCGGTGTAACACCCGCGCTGCGGCGGGGCAGAGGCAGAAGCATCGCTGCTTCCCGAATGTCAGTGCGGGCTGCCGAAGGCAGACGCGGAGACGGAATAGCCGGGACGTCTGCGCTGGGAACGGACGGCAGAGCCGCCGCGGCCGCCTTACCGGCTGCACCGAGCGTGGCTGCAGGACGCGGCTTGGGGAGAGGCCTGAGCGCGGTGGCAGACAGGAGATGGGGGCTGCTGCCTGCAGACATCCCCCGGACAGAACTGGAACGCACAAAGACAGCGTAAGCGGCTCGGAAACGCCTCCGAGCTCCCCTGCACCCGGCAAGCTCAGCGCAACAGGGTGCTGCGCCCAGCAGCCCCCGTTCCAGCCACGTGCTTTGGCAGGTCTCGCACCACGAGCAGAAGGCTGGTATGCAAAAAAGCAAACAAAAAGAAAAGGAACAAACCCTCCCCTCCGAAGCGTCTCAGGCAGCAATCCTTGCAGCACTAAGAGCAGCGGGACCGTGATCAGCACTGGGACAAACACTTGGCAAGCCAGATTTTTCTTTTGCTAATGACAGAAACCATGCAAAATAAAATACACTACTTTAAGGATCAAGTGCAGCTTCACGAGAGTGCTGAGAAGGACAGCCTTGACCAGAAGGCTTAAAAGCCTCCCCAAAATATCATCTGATGATGCTGGAGTACTTAGTGACAGCACTTGCATGGGAAGAGAGTTTTATTCAAAGTGAAATGTGAATTTATTATGTTTTTAAATCCCAGAACCTCTGCGGCTGCATTTTGGGGTTTAAAAGTGCAACCAGATTTTCAGAAGAGTGGGAGCTTCTGCTGCCGAGGGTGCTTTCAAAACCTGACTGCTGCGCTGTAAGAGCCTTCACAGTTTTGGCCCCAACTGGGGCTGCTGAACATGATTTAAAAAAAAAAAACTGATATTTTTAAAAGCATGCTCTTAATTAGACAAGTCTTTAAACTGCTCCTCTCTGCTACAAAATTAACAGTCCTTCTCAAAAAGGGAAAAATGGTATGCATCTTTATTTAGACTCCGACGCAGACGAGAGGCAGACGGCTAAGGAGGCTCAGGCTGGGCCTCGGCGAGCAACGCCCTGGATCACGCCGCCGGGCAGGACCACCACGTGCGGCCAGCGCAGGCTTCCAGAGCCGATCCCCAGGGAAGAGAAATCCCAGAAAACCTTCGTGTCTCTATCGTTCTGGTTTCGCGATGGGGGAGGCAGCCCCGGCTCTGTCTGCCCTCGGGACACCCTCCCACCATCCCTCTCCTGGTACACGCTGGGCCCGAGCCGCTCCGGCCGCAGCACGCCTGGGGCAGGGGGTTGGGGTCCCAGCTGCCCTGCAGCGGGGCCAGAGGATGGAGGGGCTGCAAATCCTCGCGGGGAGCAGCGCCTTGACACCTTTAACATGACCCTTGTGTCCCCCATGCAAGTGCTCCCCGAGAGCGAGCAAGCCTTCCAAAACCTTTAAGCTAAATAGATTGGACTTCCCCGTCTTTTCCCAGAAAGTCCTGGTTTCCAACCCTGTAGTCATTCCTACAGCTTTTCTCTCCCACCCTCCCTCACTCCTCTGCACTCCCCGCTTGGTCCTCCAGTGGATGCAAGGTTGCCATGCTTGTTCCCGAGAGGTTTTCCATCGGGACTACGTTTTTCATTCCCGTCTTGGCCTGGCCCTGCTCGCTACAGCAACGGAACATGGCCACGTTTCAGCCGGCCGCAAACCTTGCAAGTCGGAGGCTGATGCAAGCACGACCGAGGCACCTCGTAGGTCACCGGGTCCTGCAACGCTGCTGGCAACTGTCTCACAAAACCTCAGTCACGAACAGCTCAACCTCCCCACTAAAAAAAATAAATAAAAAGCTAAATTGATTTTAATTCTAATCATCCAGTGGGAAGGCTCCTCCGGAGTCGCACCCCTCCGAAGGCAAAACACCTCCTAATCTCCAGCCTAAACGCATTCACGGCCAGCGCGTGGCCATTTGCTCTTGTTTATGGCCATTTGTCCGTGCTGTGATGCAGTGACACCCGCAAGCATTTGCCAGCTACAAAGAGCCCCGAGGATGCAGGGAGTCCTGCCGCTCTCTTCCAGGGCTCTGCCACAGGGCGAGGGGGCAGAGGAGGGGTGATCTTCAGCATGAATACAGAAATATGAGAATAATCATATTCAAGAAGCTACTTTAGCCTGATTTGTTTATACATTATCCTAGCATTTTATTTTATTATGCACTTCAATAATGCAAGGGCTTAAGAGCTGAAAATGAGCATATTCCATGAGCTCAATATATTTCAGTTTGTACATCATCAATTGTTTTTCCCTGAGATTATGCAGTTTTACTTTATCATCCCTTTGATAACAATTTCTGCATAAAATCTGACTTTATATTTCATTTTTCCCCCGTCTGTTATCTTAGCAAAATACATCCAAAACACCCTTTGTACTGCTGTACTAATATAACAGATCAGGAGAAGCTGTGGCATAAGAAATCAAAACCATAATAATGTCTTTGGGTTTTGCATTTTAAATACTGCATTCATTGTTGCACTGAGGTTTGAGATCCCTTTTCAGACATTACTGAGATTACCTTTGGTAATGCCTATTTCATTGTACTTTGATATAAAATAATGTAAGTCATAAATCATCTAAGTGACTGTCATTAGAGTGAAAAGCACCTACTTATGATATGTAACAATTTGCTTTTCTAATTTGAAGAGGATTGAGGTATTTTAATTATATAAGGTCTAAAGCCCTTGTGGATGAAATTAGAATTTAATGTAAAATCACTTTCTTCACAGAGCTGTAAGTTAGGAAATGATAGCAGCTATGGTCATCAATCTGTACTTTTGGGGTGGACTAAATATAGGAACACACTGAAACACTTCTATGAGTAAAGTTTCATAATTTCAGTAACAAAAGCTTGAGGAAAAACTCTTCTTGTATTTAACTTGTGTTGGTCTTAGAAAAAAAAAGTCTTTAACTTAGACAAAAACTACCTTTATAAGCAGAAATTATTTTAATGCAAAGAAACACTGGAATTGTGAGGTGGAGGAAAGTCATGGAAGTAGAGGTGGGATTAGACAGCGCGCACTATTGCAAATTATCCATTGGGAAGGCTGCTTCCTTTGGGGAGCTCGCTGGCGGTTCGGAGCCTTCTCCGTGCAGAACAGTTCAGAATTATTGGAGCACTTCCCTCGGAAGGTGATCAGGGCTCTGCACGTGTACATTGTGGAGACATTTAAAATTACGAGAGCTCTTCAAATTGTCTAAAACATTGATTCTTTATAAAATTGGTTTTTCAGCATTTTATTTCTTCAGTGACTGGGTAGTTACAGCAGAACAGAGACTGAGGTGCTTCTATCTGCGAGTGGGACTTTCTCTCAGCCTCCTTCCTTCTCCTTCCCTTGCTCCTCTCCCCTCCCATCTCTCTCTCTTTCTTTCTTTCTTAATAAGCTTTCTGGTTTCCCTTGCTGCTGGGATAGACACATTGGGCTTTGTTCTCGCTCATAAATCTCTCTCTGACCAAGAAACCGGGAAGTTATTAGGGGTGAAGAGAAGGTCAGGTTGAAAATTCGGTTTGATCAGACCTGTTCTAGCAGAACAGCACTATCCCCGCCTTTGCACAGAAATCCCAGGCAAAGCCGAGCGTGGCTCGGCTCGCGCTTGGAAGCCGCTCTCTCCAGAAGGAGCCTCCAACACGTTTCACAAAGGAGGCTGCAGGGACGCGAAGGCTTTAACAAGTAACCATCAGTTGGGATTTAGTTACGCGCACTTACAGATGCACATGCATGGCTTTTGCTAAAATCCCTTCTTTCTCTTACTAAAAATGAGCAACGATACAGCAGACCTCACAGATTCATTAAGCGGATTTAGGTGCGTGGTGTTTCAGAGGGAAACATTTTTCCCTCCAAAGATTTGAACTTGATCACACATGGGAAGGATGAATGCAACATTTGCGTTCTTTCTCCTATTCATGAGTAGAGAAGTTTATCAAAGTACAACTACTACAACTTCCAGACTAAAGAGGGCTCTAATGCAGCCTATATGTAGGACGCGGTGGATGTGCTGGGGCAGAGCAGGCTTCTTCCATCAGCTCTATCTTAGCTTGTGTAAACCAGCAAAGTTCAGTGGGGACCAGGGCAACAAAGAGGTTTCGCACCGCTACAGATTCCTGTGCACCGACCAGTTTAAGTCAGAATATGACAACTTGACTCACGATAATGAGTAATTAACTCACATAAGCAATCACAAGGAATCTATATGACTCCAGAGTTCACGATCTGTCCTACCATTAGCATTCCCAGAAAAAGCAAAAACCAAAAAGGTCCCCTCACATCCCTATTCTTTACTGATCTTAGAGGAAGCATGTCAGTGTGCATCAACAGAGGAGAGATGAAGTATTAATTTAGAGGAATAATAAATAGATAACCTTCTAGGGAGCAATCTCATGGATATATTTTTATATAAATATATATATATAAATAGCCCCCCCACACATATAAGTTCATTGGTAATTTCTCACAGTCCAGAACATCTTCCATTTGCCTGATTTAAAATAAAACTATTTTGCCAAGACCTGGAGTAGAGCTTTATGCATTTTGTAAAAGGCCATATCAAAGTAAAAAGAACATATTACTGTGAATTTTTGTCAGCCTGAAATAACACCTGCCACACACAAGGTCTTTAGCCTTTCATGCACATCATAACTTCAGTCTAAATTTAAAGGAACAGGGAAAGCAATAGAGCAAAACTACCCAGATGTTGTACGGTCTGTGCAATTGTAAATTTAAAAGTACCAGCTTTCCATCCAGATTTTAATGCACCAGAAACAATATGAAAATTCCAAGCCACACTGGATTATTGAAATGTCTGGCCATTTTGAAATGAATTTTGGAACAGATGTACAGAGGTAGGCAATAAAGCTGTGATAATAAGGAACATTTCTACATCATCTCACAAAACTGCTAATCTATAATGAGGACCAAAACTATTCATGAGAGAGGGTGTTTTTCATTATTTTTTTCAGCTCCAGTTTGAGTGTTCCAGTTCCTTCACTCAGTTGCTGGATTTTGGTAATGGTGTAAAGCATTCAGTAGCTATCTGACATCATCACTTCCAATCCATGACAGAGGCAAGTGACTAAGTAACTTCATTTCTTCCTCTCTTTTATTGAGGAGAAACAGCACAAAAGGAGAGCAGCTTAACTAATTCATTGTGCTGTGTATCATTACATTGAACTTCAGGACCTATGCTTTTTAAGAGTGGTTACTGACTTTCGACATGTCCTTTTGGGGTATTCAGAGAAGTTCAGACATCACAATAGAGTCTGATTTTATGACTCTACAGAGCATCTGCACCTTGAAACAACGACCAGCAAAGCTCTGTCCCTCAAAAACCCCAACCTCAAAAACCACAGCGTGTTGGACGTTTTTGCTGTTAACACAGAAAAATGTCCCATTGCACTGTCAGGGGGATAAGATGGCCTCTAGATATAAGGCAGACAAGGCGGGTAAATCCTTCGTTAGACCCAGCAGACAAAGGTGGAGGAAACAGGCAAGCTTGCAGGCTCCTACTCCTTCTGCGGGTCACCTGAAAGTGAAAACGATGCCTTCTCGTAAGCGTGCAGGTGACCCAGAGAAGGGCTAACGTGCCTGACGGCTTGGCTAACGTTGCTGATAGATAGCCAACTAAATTACTTTGTCTATTAAAAGATATCACCATTTCCAACGCACCTCATCGTGCCAGCATAAAGCAGATTAGCCAGGCAAGTTGGGTGCTGTGCTGGATTAGGCTACATACCAAAGGCTTGAGTTTACACAGATTACTCACTGAATTTTTCAGGCTATCGGTTCTTCCTGTTCTGAAAAGGGAACAGATACTCACATTAACGTGGGCCGCTCTTAATTCGAAGGTTGCTAGACTTAAGTCATGTTTTTTCCCCACTAGGGACAAGAGTTGGCCGTGAGACGGTGCTCTGGATCTGCTCTTCCCCAGTCTTTGCCGCTATTCAGGACCCTCTCGCTGTTCCAGCGCAAAGCAGGAGCAAAAGACGGAGGGAGGAGAGGGGAACATCCGACTCGACCGCAGGCGCAGCGATATCTTTATTTAGGTGCGTTATCCGCGGGAATCTGGCCAGCTCCCCGAAGCGTTAACCGGCGCTCAGGTGACTGGCAGAGCCGGCCCGACGAGCCGCAGACCCGCGGCTTTTACGCTGCTGCCAAAAGCCGGCAGCTTGGGCAGCCGGGGAGCACTACGGGGCGGCTGCGGGGGAACCGCCGGCTTCTGGGTCGCTTCCCACCCTCCCTCCGTCTCCCTGGGAAGCTTCCATCCAGGCACGGACCAGGCCCAAAGCTGCTTGTGCGCGAGAGAGGACAGGCACACCAGCCCAGGTCACCTGCTCCTTCGCTCAAACCCCACCCAACAACTGCAGAGCTTTGGGGTTGCTTTGCTGTTTTTTTGTTCTTCTCAGCTCTGTTTTTGCTGCGGGCCTCCGTAACGTTCCCCGCGGGCCACCGGTGGCTGCGAGAATGCCACCGAACGGGTTTGCTCTTTTCTTAACCTGCGGAAAGGCCTGGCTTAGCGCGCTCTTTCACACCCACCTCGGCTCCGGGACAGCGTGTATTTTTACCTGAACGAGTTAGTGCAGCTACAGAGGAGGCAAAAAAGTGCAGAGCAGAACTGTCCCCTGGCCCGGGCAGCTCGCGGGCTGGGGAGCGACGGAGGAAAGAGGAGAGGAGCGAAAGGAGACAGCCGAGATGCCAAGAGCAGCCCGGCCGCACTGGCCGCAGCTCCCGCTTCCCGCGTGGCCCTTCCCGAGGGGCGGGCGGCCTCGGCACCTCCGCGGTGGGACTCGCCCCGCGCGGCAGCGGCAAGCGCGAGACCTCGTACGAGGGCACGGGGACGGAGCGGCGCAGCGTGAGACGGCTCCACGTCCCTTTGGTCACGTCTCCTTATCCTCGGCATTCAGCTGGTGTTGGCTCACTAGTTCACCTGGGGAACAAAAGCATAATTAACAGCAGGATATTTAAAGGTACAAGTATTACGATTAGGAATGACACAACAACTTGGAAGGTCAACAGCAGCCTCGGAGGTAGGGATCCAGCCGGCACATCATGAAATTGAGATTCGAACTCACCTTCTGCCGTGGGTTTTTTGTGTTGTTTTAGGGCAGTCTTAGTTCTACGTGATTCAGTTCCCCACACGTAAAATAAACATTGCTTTCTCTGTGTCTTGACTTACATGCATTTCCTACACAGAAATCCAGAGCCCAGATCTCATCTGGGACTTTGAATGGGTTGTATAGAAGAAATCACTGCAATTACGTGGACGTGCACACACATGCACGCGCGCAGAGGTGGGCACACTGGAAGGGAGCATTCAAAGGACGTCTCCAAACCACCAAAGATGGTGAAAGTTTGGGTGATTTACTAACTTATAGCTGTTTCCATGTGTTAAGCTAAAGAATATAAACTAGGATTTACCCTGCTGTGAGCTGTGCCCCAGCTCGATGAAAACATGAAGTTGCGTTTCCTGGGCACGCAGGGATGGAGCAGATGTTGACTCCAGTGGTGCCTCACATCAAAGGGGAAAAAAGCCTACATCCCATTTGCCCATCCTAGGCTAAATTTTATTTAGAGGGAACAGCTGGAGAACAGAAGCTATATGACAACAAGAGGGTCTGAAAGAGGGCTATAGGTGTGTTTAGTATAGCAGTCAAAAATATATGTTTTTAATTAAACTTTTAATTTATGAAACAATACAAAAGAAGAAAAATTACTGCAAGCATCACACAAACAATAACCTTTCAAAGTTACACAACATCGACCAGAATACACGCCGTGCGACACACCGAAGTTCACATTTCTGGCTTCTTGATTCTAAGCACAATTTTCTCAAACGCTGTCTGTCTGCCAGGTGAGCACCTAAACCACCGAGTCCAGGGAATCCTCCCACTTGTGAATGTGGCCAATGCTTTTTTATCAATCCATCACAAAGAGTCAGAATATTTTGTTCTAGAAAAGCAAAGCTTTTCCACTGAAACTCTTTTTTACCAAATTCAACATAAATTTCCCAACAAACAAACAAAAAGTCAGAGAAAAAGCTTTGCCAAAAAGCTCTAATCTGAAATCATTGCAACTTTATAATGTAATTGGTGGCAGAAGATGCACAGAGAGCAGTGATGCATTTGGAAAGCAGGTCTTGTCAAAAGAGGTAATTATCCAAGAATACTATTATTTGTCCCAACCGTAATTTTACAACGGGAAGCACACAATCTCCTCAAGAGCTTGATTCGACCTTGGGTTATACCAGCTTTTAGAATAAAAGGAGCGGAGCAGCCACTATCAAAGGTGATGCCTTATGTCCCAGGTTCCATGTTTGCTGTGATGGCTAAAGGATTTGGAGGTATCGTATCAAAGGCACACTCATAGCTACTGGAGAAGTGACGAATCCAGGTGCCATACCTGGAGCCATCCGAGGTACCCGGAGACACCCCCGGGCTTTCCGCTGCTCTTCCAGAAGGCGCAGGTCTCTTGCATGGCCTGTGTCACGTCTGCAAATCTCGTCCAGATGCTTCACGTACCAATCAAAGTTAAAATGGTCAATGAGCACCTACGTTTACCCACCTGAGTCACTCCCAGTGTCCTGATACCGACCGATCTACTCACGGGGAGTCTAAAAAATAATAAATCTAAAGTAACCACCTGCAAAGATTAACACAAGAGCTTAAGCGTCTACTTGGGCAACTGCTGCCTCTGGACATTATTTTGAGTGCTGTACTGATTGCTCTCAAAGTCACGGAATAACATATCTGAAAAAGACCTCAAGAGGTTTTCTAACATACCTTTCCCAAAACTACCCTCAAGATAGGATTGATTATATTTGATTCCTTCCTGATAAGTGATTTTCTAACCTCTTCCCAATGAGCTCCAATAATGGAAACTTCTCAGCCTCACCAGGCAATCTATTCTAGTTCTTTGCTACTACAATTTCTGGAAACATTTTCCTAGCACCTAATTTGAAAGTTCCTTGCTGCAATTTTGGCCCCTGACAAAAATTTGGAAAACAGATTACTCACTTGATTTTCTCAAAAGCCTTCACCATACTGGAAGACACCTGTGTCGACCGTGGGCAGTGCCTCTCGGAGGCAAAAAAAAAAAAAAAAAAAAAAGTTAGTCCTTCCAATTTCTCCTCGTAAGCCGTGCTTCTCAGACCTTTGATCATTTGAAAGCTTATCCTCTGGACTCTTTCCAATGGATCCACATTCTTTGAACAATAATAGCAAAAAAAAGCTGAGACTTCATCAGTGCTGAGCAGTACATATGTTATCTAGAAGGGTAGACACTTAATAAATTCCCAGTATGAGGACTGCCTTTCTTTACAATACTGTCAGGAGTTTTGGGTGTTTTTTTTTTTTTTTTTTTTTGCATTCAGCTTGTGATAGGCTATAATTCACCAAAATTCTTCTGAAGCACTGTTATCTGCCCGGTGCTTATGCATCCCATGTTCATGCAGTTGATTCCTTCCAAGGTTAGTCCTCTGTCTTTGTCCCTGCTGAATTTAATTCTTTTTCTTGGACCAGTTCCTCAATTTGTATATGCCATTTTGAATTCCTAATCCTGTCCTCCAATATATTTGCAGTCCCTTCCAGCTTCATGTTGCCTGCAAATTTAATAAGCATACTCTCTCCTGCGCTGTGCAAATCATTAAGGAGAAGAGCGCACAGAGCTGGCACGAGGACAGAGAGCTGTGCAATACTGCACATCACATCCTTCCAACTGGAGAGGGGAACACCGATAACGACACTCTGGATACAATTATCCAACTCATTTTGCACTCATAGGAGCCTCATCTGGTTTAATCTCTTTTCCTCTCTACTCTTTTCCTTAAAGGATACACTTTCCATTTACCCTTTTCCAGTGTGCTCTCAGGGAAGAAGAAAAAGAAAGAAAGAAAGAAAGAAAGAAAAAAGCTAATGGTTCAGGGATAGCTTCAAAACCTAAAATTCATCGGACCTTAAGCAGTGAGTAAACGTCCTTTCCATCCAGGTGCTTCTCCCTTCCCTACTCTACTACTCTAAGCTGAGATCTAACTTCCTCACTGATGATATTGTATCCAATTTATTGATTTAAATAAAATCTTCTGACTGGGACTGCGTGGGAATTTTCAAAATGTCAGAGAATTTAGCTGCGCATTCAGCACTTGAGCCTAGTAATTTACAGAGAAACTTGAGACCTTAGCTATACCTCACGGTCTGACTTGAAATTAGAGCCGCAATTGCTCAGGCAAAAGGTCAGATGTACCTGAAATGCAAGTCTTGGCTCTGGCAATGACTTCAGCCCGTAAATGCACTGACTGAAGGGATGACAAGTCTAGATTAGATAGAATCAAAAATTCTTTGTTTCCCATCCTGATATATAGGCCCAAAAATGGAATGAAAAGAAGGGAAGCTACAGAACTATGGCTCAAAAAGTAGCGTCTTCCCAGAATTTCCTAGCGTTACCACAAGAAATAAGCACTTCTGCCTCTCTGGAGACAACCAGGAAAGTAATCCAAATTAATTGTAAGGCAGGATTAGTTAAATCAACTAATTGGTTAATTATACCTCACTGAGGAAATACTTACTGAGACTTAAGGTATACTAAATCCATTTTCAAAGCCACACAAAATTCAGGCAGCTTTCGTTCAGCACCAGGGTGTCTACACAGCTCATGCACTGAAAATTCGCACCTAATTCCTATTAACTTCCTGAGTGTCCCTCTGGGGACAAACTAACACAAAAATGGAGTGAGCATCACAGATTTTTTTTTTTTTTTTAAATACGAATAGCTCGATGATTCAGACTTGGACCGAAATCTGTTTCCTATGCGTTACTTAATCAGGCAGTTTCATTTGAGCAAGAGGAGCCAAAAATAGAGCTGTGTAAAAGCGTTCGGATCCGCATACAAAATGGACCTCGCTCCACTCCCCCGTGCCCAGGCTTCCCAGCAGCCTCCCATATCCCCATGACCGGTGAGCATCTCACGAGGTCTACAAAGTCTTGGGGCAACATGGCGCTAGCAGCAAACCCTGCCTAAAGTACGATTTTGTACTGAAATCAGGCATCGAAATAGAAAGAAAAAAAAAAAACCCAACACCCTACTTTCCTCCTGGTAGGCTGTGAAAATCCCATGGAAGTGGTCAGTTTTGAATGCGTTTGCCCTGAGAAATGCAGAGGAGAACTCATTTCTAATTCCACCCCCCACAGACACACACACAAATGTTTTGTTGAACTGATGAAGAAGCGCTTTCGCTGACCTTTTGGAAGTAGTTAGAGGAAGATATTTTTGAACCTATACCTAAAAACAGATTCAATAAAAACAGGCAAAGATGGAATAGTCTTACCCACCAAGCTACACAGCTAGCTCTCTTGCAACCAAAAAAGGAATTTTTTGATGTTTTTATGGCCTTCATTGCAAAGCAAAAGCTTGTACCAAATTCTCTGGCATCTAGTTGCATGTCAAGGAAAGGATCATTTACAAATGACACTGGAAAACTTCCATTTTATACTATATAGGACATGTAGAAAGGGGAAACTCTGCATCTCCCCACAGATATTTCACAAGCCTTTTTCAGACCAAACCCAGCTTCCACGGGCAGCGTAAGACCAACCTCTTGGGAGCAGCTTTCTCTTTAGCCTAGTGCCGTGGCCTGGCTTTGCCGCCCAGAAAGCGAGCACAAAAGGCGGTGGTTCCCACGTTAGCCTCCGTTTGCCCAGCCCAGCTCGCACCTGGGGAGGCACCGAAGCACCCTGCGCTGGCGGAACGCCCATCCCTCCGGCCCTCCTCCACCTCCTCGAGGGCATCCGCCGGGCAGGGACGGCCCAAGGCCCATTGCCCATTGCCCAGCGTCTGCAGCACCTCCTCACCCTGCCCTGCCGGTCGGGTGGACGACGGCTCTGGTCGTGTTCCAAGCGAGCAGGCAGCGCTGGGAAGAGGTCGCGGCCGTCTCGTCTGAACGTGGTGCGACTCCAAGCCCAACTGAAAGGAGCCGCAAAGCAGCCAAAACTGAACCCACTTCTCAAACAGCAATGAAAGCATCCCAGCAACTCCAAAAGGGCCCATTAGCTCTGTCGCTGGGTGCTTTTCCAGCGGAAACTAGAGCAACCGACTTTCTAAAACGGGTAAAACGCAATGAGACAGCAAAGAGGTGCAAAGCACCTTGTAAACTCATTGCCCCGACCTGGACGGTCCCCGTCTGCAAGGCCGCTCTCAGCCCAGCCGTCCTTCGTCAGGGGCCCAACGGGGCCGCGCTCCTGCTCGCCGCGCTTCTCCCACCCTCCTCTGCCGCCGTGGGATGCGCTCCGGAGGGTCCCCTCGGGCGAACGTGTCCCTCGCTCGGGGGAACACGCGCTGTTTCTCCCCGGCCGAGCGACGGTGCCTGACCCAGGGAGGCAGCAGGCAGCTGTGCTCTCCGCTGCGCCAGCCCGGCCTGCTCGGCGGGACACGTCGGCACACAGCAACGGCCGGCACGTAAATAGGGGCTGTCACAAGGCAACTTCAGCCTCGCTGGATTTCTGTTTGACAAACAGACCCAGAAGTCGCTTCCTGATCTCACAGAGACTGAAGTCCGTCTAACAACATTACTGGTCAAACGAAAAACATTTTGCAAGGTCTCAAGTATCTCCATCACTCACAGACCTTCCTGGAGTTGGAGGATGTGCAAATTCCAGCATTTTGCAGAATCCAGTACTGCTTGAAACCAAGTGAAGAGAGCATCCCAACCGAGCCCCAGAGAGGAAAGCTGCCACGTGGACAGCCCGAGGAACACGAGCTATTCCCAACACTGGCAAAGCAGATTTCAAAAGAGAAGCCTCTTTAGGATCCTGAAATGCCTGGACCTGGAGGCATGGGGAGCTAGGGGATCTGACTTCATTCTTCTGTATTAGCCCCAAAAGCGAAAATGATCTGCCAAGCACGCAAAACATCATTTTTTATTTTTGTAATTCCTTAAATGAATGCACATGTCTCTTGTATGAGTTATTTTTCCCAGGCATTTACAAACACTCCTTTTTTTCTTCTTGGGAAGACAGTAGAGCAAAATGGGAGATGTTACACGTGTATATCCGAGGGGAGTGGGCAGCTCACAAAGATACTGCCTCTTTGCTCCTCTGGGTATTTACCTTCTGATCACACCACTAAGACGTTGGCAATTGCACCTTTATGGCAAAGACACACTTCTGCATTTGCGTAGCGGCGAGGTGTGATTATCCTGTGACACTGCTCTATTATACAGTCCACTGAATCAATTTGCTCAGCGATACTGGAGCACTCCAATGGTTTCACTTTCCCGTGCCTTAGTACCGCAGACCGGTCGTGTGAACAACTTGAGAATGAAGAGTGCTCTTTACCCAGATGTGTCCTCCGGTGCCTTCTTGCACCTAGGCCGTGTTATTCCACTTAGTCTGATTCATAAAAATACAAATAAGTGCAAATTAATCCCTCTGCTAACAATTAAAGAGGTGGTTACAAATAAAGCCTGTTCTCATTCTGAGGGACCCTGTCAGGCATAAGCTCCTCAGAAGCGAATATGCATTTGCTGAACTTGCTGTCGAATCCCTCCGCCGTCTCCCCGGAAGCCTCCCCAGCCGCCACCGCAGCCACACCGCAGCCACACCGCAGCCGCACCGCAGCCGCACCGCAGCCGCACCGCAGCCGCACCGCAGCAGCCCGGACCCGGGCGGGTGCCGCTGCAGCAGCGGGCGGACGTCGAGCACCGCTCCGCACGAAGCACCGCACACGCCGGGCTGGCTTCCCTCCAGTCCTTCGCGCTTCGGGCTGGATGGAAACGCTGCCTGCTCGCGCAGCGAACGGGGCGGCAGCGACTGCCCTCGCAACCACGCTGACGCCCGGGAGAAACCCCCGGCGAGGCCTCAGGAACGGATGCGAGGTCCTGTCTCTCAGCACGGCACGGGAAGGTGCTTTATTCATTAGTGACACTGATTGCGGTTAAAAGCATTAGAGACTTTTGCCAGCTGTCACCACTGCCTTGTGAGCATTAAACGTAGGTTAGAGCTCCAGGTCATGCACTAAACACAGCTGCGCTGTGCGCTGCAGATCACCAGTGAGGGATTCAGCTCCCCTTACTCTATCTGCTCTCTCCACAGCCCTCGCAGACACTAACCTCCGTGGGCCTCCTGCAGCCGTCTCGGGAGCAAGCTCTGAGCTCCTAACACATTCGCAGGGAGAATGGGAGAGTCCAGAATTACAGTATCCATCCACCGACTCCACAGATGGAAGCAAAAACCAGGGAAGGCTTCACCAAATCCCAAACCCTTTGGCTGATGAGAGTCTAAGCACATCGCTTTGCCACCAGCTCACCAGATGCAACGCAAACCCACAACTGAGGACACCCAAACGCAGGGAAAACCAGCTGCAAGTGAAAAGGGCCAGTGGGGGAAGCAGAGACCTCACCGGGCACATCCTCCCACCACTGCCTGAATGTGCCAAGCGCCTGTGGTTACCCTGTCCCCAACAACGTTCATTTATCCAGGACTAAATATGAGATTTCTAAGCTGGATTTGTGAATTCCTGCAGAGGCTTTGATTTAGTTCTTGATGTGCTGCAGGGAGGCGTAACTGGAATTGAGAGTTACATGCCATGCTTGCTTAATCACTGCGAAATGCTACAGAGAGGAGAGCCCCTTAAAAAAATAAATTGAAAAGGGTAAGAACAGAAGCCGCCAAGCAAAACCCACCTTTTCACACGTGTGGGAGACTTTTCTGTGCAAGAGGTAGGGCCGGTGGAAGGCACAGTTTCTGCCACTAATTACCTTGGGTCCTCTTATCAAACAAACGGAATAGGATGATATGCCAATAATAGGAGGAAGGATCTAATTGAGGGATACCAGGGGGTAACACAGATCTTCTTGTTAAACTAAATTTGTTAATCTAGTGTATATGAGAAAAGGGCAAATGGGAGGGAGAATTCCTCCTTGTTAAACATTTACCAAATGTTGGGTTATTTGAGCCCTGGGGAGAAGTAAATGTATTCACTACTTAAAGGCTGGAGCATTTGGTCTTCTCAGTTGGAATTTATCCCCGATTTGAAAGGAACACTTTTTCCCACTTGGAAAGGTTAGCAGCCTTTGTCTGTGCGAGTGATTTAATATAATGGACCATGATTATTGTTGGATTATTATAATGGCACATTGGCACAGTTATAGTTAAAGTTTTGGCAGAGTTTGTCCCATAAACTGCTATTTTACAACTCGGCTGTAAAAGTTTACTTCGGTCTGAAACTTGAGATACAAGATCTCAGTCCAGGAAGAGTCTTTTTTACTTTTTAAAGCCAAATTAAAAGAAAAAATGCTTTAAAATTCTCCTGGCTAATGTTTAA
Source organism: Dromaius novaehollandiae (assembly GCF_036370855.1). NCBI lineage: Eukaryota > Metazoa > Chordata > Aves > Casuariiformes > Dromaiidae > Dromaius > Dromaius novaehollandiae. The sequence continues at coordinate 131,035,406 of NC_088100.1, forward strand.
GTTATGCAAGTATTAAATACAAATTGAAATCTACTGGCTGAAGACACTCGATGGCATTTTCTTGCTCCTGAATGCTTTTGAGTTAAATCAAAATATTTTCAATGTCTTTTATGTAGAAACATGGCTTACCTGTTCTCAGTATTTTGAAGAAAAATGTGGAATAGTAAAAGAGCTGGGGTATTAAACATGGAAAAATGACGAGTGTGTGTGCCATAAGCACTTTCTTCAACAGGATTACTATGGTATATTTGTTGTAAGAACGTAATTGATTTTTTTTATTTTGCATATGTAAAGATACGATCATTTCTTTTAAATCCATATTTGCAAAGATTTTTGCAATATACTAGTATATTGAGCAAAAATTCATCTTGTTTTAAAAGACCCTCTGGCCACTGTAGAGCAAGATTATAGGACGAACAAAGTCCAACACTTTATGATCTGCACAAAACCACTGAGTTTTCTCCAAATTTCTTGATTCTTAAAGGCACAGTAGCCAAGTGACCACATTAGTTCTCGTTTCTGCTTCCCTGAAGAACACTAAAGGAACTCAAATATCAGACTATTAAACTACCGCTTACCGGTACTATAACCGTACCATTTATATCCAGCTGGTGCCAAGGACATTGCATATGGCAAATACAGTATCACTCCTAGAAAAAGGTTTGCAGGAAATACAGAGCATTAAATAATTTCTGGACTGAAGTCATAGAAATTATAATTAAAAAAATGAATTATTCAACATAAGGGTAAACATGGTAAGCTGAGGAAGAACCAGCATAACTTTTGTAGAGGAACGTCGTGCCTCACTAATCTGTTAGAGCTCTCTGAAGGAGTCAGCCAGCGTGGGTAAAAGCGATACAACCAATCCAATATACCTGGATTTTCTAGAAGTTCTCAGCAAAGTCCTTCAACAAAAGCCTTTTACAGAAGCTAGGCTGTCATGCAACAAGAAGTTTTAATAACTGAATAAAAGACAGGAAACAGAACAGCAATGAATGGTCATTTCTCACAGTGGAAGGAAGAAATCCCCAATAATCACTGCTGTTCAATATATTCAGTAATGGCCTGGGAAAGGGGATAAATAGTTTCACGACTTGAATAATTTTATATCAGCAGCCAATCTAAAGCTAACCATGAAGAGCTGCAAAAGGACTCTCTGCACTGAGTGACTCAGTGATAAAACGACAGGTGAAATTCAGTGTCACTAAACACAAAATAATGCACTTGGGAAAAACCACTGCAGCCATAAATACACAAAGATAGGCTTTAAGTTAACTGTAACTATGCAGGAAAGAGGTCTGGGGGTGTACATCAACAGTGAAAGAAGAGCTCTGCGCTCAACAGGGTCTAAAAGGGAAAATGAGTGTTGGGTATTCTTGGGAGAGGAACAGGGGCCAAAAGAAAAACTCGATCGCTGGCTGAACCTGCAACCCACATCTTAACTAGGATATAGTTCTGGTCATTCCATGTCAAACAGGATAAATTACAACATGGAGAGCTCAGAAGGACGGGTGGAAGGGTGTTCAAGATGAGGCCATACAGCTAAGGATCAGTCACCTTGGGATGGAAGAACCCGGGAGGACTTCTGGTAGAGGTCTGCAAACCACGCACAGCGAAGAACAGGCACGTGAAACGCAGTCGTTCATCGCTGCTGGCAGTGCAGGAGCGCGGGGACCCCACTGAACGGCCAGGCAGCCGGTTACAAGCGAAGGGGAGGAAGCCCGTGGGTACTCCTGCGCAACTAAGCAGCTGAGCTCAGTGCCAGCAGCGCCAAACCACCAGCGGGGTTTCTACAACGGGTTAGGAAACCCACGGAGGAAAGCTTGTCGGTGAATCAGACAGCAGTGGATCACATTCAGCTTTTGACCCCCAACCTGTCCAGACTGCTGACTGTCAGAAACTGGAAGGGTTTCGTTGCGTCCCAAAACCACCAAGGACGTCTGGCTACTCCACTCACTCCCTTTTGCTTTCTGCCCCACTCCCGCTGCCCGCCTCCCCCTTTCCTCCCCCGGGCAGATACAACTCTGCCTTCGCACGGCATCCGTGCCTGCGTCGTTCCTCCCGCCATCACTTCTTATCTGCCTGCACATCTGATCCTATTTGGAGAAGGAGCAGCTCTGAACACGGACTCACTAACGCATTTTCCTGGAACTTCTTGGAGATTTAGGGAGGCGAAGAGGGGGCGAAAGGGCCTGAAGTCACCTCCAGTACAAGCTTTGGCCAGCTCCAGCCTGCAAGGCCAGCCCGAAGAGATACCACCAGGGAACCCGACTGTTCTGGCACGAACACAAATTTCTAATCTCGTAACACGTAACCTGTTTCTGCCTGCTCTCTTGAGGTCAGCCTCCCAGTTTGCCTTAAAACCACTGTTTCAATATTGAGCTGTTTCCACGGCTGGAGTTGATCCAACCAGCTGTGGCTCAGGACGCTCGGAATCGGGAGTACGGAGGTGCCTTTGGGGAGTACCTGGGACCACGGGATCATTTCCACTGGCAAAGGTACGGCAGGCCTGGGAAAGGGCTGCTCGCTCACTGGCGAAAACTCCACGCAACTAGGCGGACAGCACGCAAAACACAAAAACGTTCTTTAGGGAAATCTTCGCATCCGACCCCGTGCTTCGTGTTCCTGCTGCACAGGAGAACGGCTGCAGTTCTGCCCCGCTCAACCCCGGCCGCGCGTTGTGCTCCGTTTCACGCGCGCTCGAGCCCGCACGGGCCGCCCGAAGGTGCCCCCCAGGTGCACGCAGGCGCCGGGGCGGCCCGCGACTTCCGGAGGTCCGGGCGAGGCAAAAGCAAAGCTGACCTGCTACTTACTTAATGACAGCTAACATTCCTCCACAGGCCAAAGCACTAAGGGCAGCCTATATCTAATGTTGACTTAAATGGGGTTTTTTTTCTTTTTTTTCCCCACTTTTCCTTCCAGCTTGTAGCAGTTCATAATATCCCAAGTCCTGTTTATTTTTTATGTATTAAAATATGATGCCATTCTATAAAGAGCTACCTTTTTTTTTTTGCCAATGTTGGTGTGACAGTGGATTAATTAAACTGGAAAGCAGAAAAAGTGCAGGGACTAGATTTATATAATGAAAACAATATATCTGCTAACCCTGGAGAAATGCTGACACTGGAATAACGCTGATATTAATATTTGGTACAGAACATCTTAGAGTACATTACTAAGATGGTTAAATCTGGTGGGCTGAGAAATGATCAGATCACAGAAATTACCACAAGAGAATAAAACCATTATGTTACTATTAATGCTGTGGGTCTCACTCCCACTCAGGAAGATTCACTGGTATCTCACATTTTAATACCCACCATCTGTGAGGAGCAGTCTGCTAATCTCCCCCGAGTGCCACAGCGGTTGCGAGAATATTTTTGTGTTGCGGGATTGTATCCCTCAACGTCACCGCATCTTCCTGGAGTCAAACGAGGACTTCAGAAACCAATGGCGGGGGACAAGGAACCTCTCTTCTTTCAGTACACGTAAGACCAGCTACCTAACACAGCCACCCTGCTGTATGGTTTTTTGTTAATCCAGCTCTATTGACTTTAAAAATAATTCTGCTACAGCATGGAAAATGGATGTCCAAGCCCCACATCAAAACAACTTGTTTGAGCCTGAGAACTTCCTCCAGGATTTCATCGAAAGTCTCAGGTACAAAAGTCTCTTCAAAGTTCACACCAAAAAAGCAGAAAAAACACAAAGAAACTAGTAAAAATAAACATAATTACGAGATGTTGCAGGGCATTTAAATAGTCTTTGAGAATGTTAAAAGTCACTCAAATTTCATTTCAGTGGTTTTTCTTTGTTTGTTTGTTTTTGTTGGTTTTTTTTTTTTTTTTTTTTTTTTAAGAAAATGAAGGGCACCCAGTAATTTTCACTTAGCATCTTTTGCATTAAAAGCTCCATCTCGTCCCGGGGCTTTGCACGTGATGGAAATAAATAGTAAAGCTAAGTTATTTATTCAAAATATAGAATAAAGAGCCAGAGCAAAGATATATACATATATATGTGGTCCAAATAAATTAAGGTCATTTTTGTCAGTAGATGACAACAATTTTTTACATTTTTTATAATATTTTCCACCTAACTATTCTATCTGCTGACATTTTTGCACAATATATGCAGCAGTGTATAATATATAGTTAAATATTTGACCATTGCTAAACGCTGTGATACTTTGAATACATTTACAGACTATCAAATATTTTAGACCTTCAAGTAATGCATTTTAAAACACAAGGATAATTTACAAAGGAAAAGAAAGATGCTGGTCTTGGCCCTTAACACGTAATCTGAGTCTCCTTGCAGGCCTGAGAGTGCTGGACCGCATCTTTATTCGCTTTCAGGGGTGAGCAGTGCACGGAAATGACACAGGCAGGACAACGCGTACAGGACCATGCTGTATAAATCAGCGTGCATCTACTGATAGTTGCACTAATTCTCATCCGCTGAGAACGAGGGCAGATATCCTAAATCCCAATCCCTGCACAACACGCTTACGCAGGAAGAGGAACAGGCTGAAAGGAGGTGAAGCTGGAGTTGCCGAGGTAACCTTCCTTTTGGCACTTGGCATTTTTATTTGTTTTGCTTTTAATGAAACAGGTTTAACCTGGAATCAGCGCAGACTTCATACGTGGAGGAAATTTATAGTCAAAGAGGAGCAGGACACGGACCCCGTCCAGCTTCACCTACTTCTAACCAGCCTTCGCTGCCCCAGGCACCGGGCTTTTCCCCACCGCTCTCCTCCCTTCAGCCCCCATCCGTCTTGGCAAACTTGAGTCCCCTAATCATCAAGCCTCCCCTGCGTCCCCAGACTCCGTCTCCATCTCCTGATCGCATCCCCTTATTTCCAGCCTTTCCAGCCGGTCTCCAGCTCCCTGGCACCTCCCAGAGCCCACTTGTCTCCCTGCTCCTTCTCTCCCACCTTCCCGTTCCTCTCGGGTCCCCTTTTCTTCATCTTTCCAACCAAACCCAGGGCTCCTTCCCTTGGGTTCCCTGCCCAGCCCAGCTCTTTTTCTCATCTGTATTCGACTCAGACAGTTTATGTTTTCCAGCTGTCTCTGGACGGCACGACGAAGGGGTGCTGCGGGGCGAGCGCGTCTTCACCTTCCCCACCGGACCGCTCCTTCAGCGGGGCCGAGGCGTCTTCAGAGCAACTCTGGGGCTTTTGGGCAGAGTCTCATGCACTGCTCAAATCCAACTGCATGCTGTTGAATATGCATGAACTAAGTTGTTAAACGTTGTTGACGGCTTGGCCAAATTTGGGTGGATTTTGACAGAAACAGCAAAAGGCATATCCCTGAAACAAAAGGCAGTTCTCCGCCAGCTCTCCTGCCTCTGCTCCAAAGTGTTGGGCGGGCGTGCCACGCAATTTTACAGAAAAGATCACCAAAACTGTTTTGCAATAGTAAAAAATAACAACATTAATAATAATAAAATAAAAGCAGAAAACAATGTTTTTCCAGCCTCCTCCAACCCTGCTCCACCCCCAGCACTATTTTGTGGAAGTGTTTTGGCTGAACTTTTACCATATGGAGAAGATACTTGGCATAGAAAATTTGCCACCCAAATGATTCAACTTTAGCAAAGACCCATGCACCTGAAAGCAGCCTCCCCTAAAGGTCCCTTCATCCTGAGAAGGTCTTCCGTTCCTAGTTTTCCAAAGCCTGGTCCCTACCAGGTACTCCTCATCTTTTCTCGCTGCCAGATGCACACACCCCCTTGCAGCAAGCCTTGGACAAAGCACTTCAGAGAGGGGTGGCTCTCTGCTAGGGTGGCAGCACGCTTTGCTTCTGGGGGAAAGGCTTTTATTTAGAAACCAGTCCCTGGAAAAGGGATGAATGGAAACATGGAACTGGCGCATCTAGTATTTGTTAATGGCTTGTTTTAAAATTTGTGAGGTGCTTCGAGTCCAGGATAGGTTTCAGACACATTGAATAAATATAAATAAATGCAGTGTTCCCTCCCCCCGCCATGGGATATAAGCAAAGACCAACAAGCTGCCTACAGAGTCTAAGGAAGGAAACAGATGTAGAAGCTTTTATAGCCATTCCCTCAGATTCACTGGGAACACTAGTTAATTTTTAAAAAGAAAGAGCCAAACACAAATAATCACACGTGTATGTCCAAAACTTCTGTTCTGAGCCGAGCCAGTCTCCAGGTTACTGGAGATCTTGTCCTGCTCCTCACCTTCTCCGGGGGAACCCGCCCAAGGCCAACACGCAGCACCGCCGTCTGCACCTCTCATTTATTTGTTATAAGCAGCGGAAGCTGCAGCTTCCGTCCACCGTAGCCGCTAGCGGATTCAGCAAAACCGCGCTCTGCGGCTGACGGGGAGGCCGGGGACAGCAGAGGCACCAGGCCCTTTCCTTCCCCCCGCTCACCTGCGGGAAGGTGCCGGGTGCACTACTCTGTTCCTACAGCCCTGCTGGCTCCTGTTTGCACTGCTGAACGCACCCAGAGGACACCGAGAAACACCCCAGCTTGGCTCTTCACTTTTGAACTGAGATTTTAACTATTCCAGACAGCCAACACCAGGACGTGCTGCCCAGTTCAGGAGCAGAGTAACATGATTCAGGCATTACAGAGTACCTCGAGTGATGGAAAACTATGCAAGCGGTTCCTTCACGCTATATTGCGGAAAGCTCTGCATACAGATATACAGCCAGGCTGGAAGCTTTCTGTCCATTAACTACTACCCAGAGAAAAACACACACGAGAGAAGTGGAGGCCGGCGTGTACTGAAATGCTGGATTGAAACACTCTGCTCCAGTTTTGGAGCTCTTGGGCTCTGATCCAAATTCCCTAGTAAGCACCTACCTCTACAGGTCTCAGATGAAACATTCAGATTTCTAAAAAGCATGAGGAAAGCTCATCCCCAGCCTCTGTACCAAGGTGAGGGCCAGAGGCAGCGAGACTCAGAGGGTGCGGGGAGGCACATCTGCTCCAGCACTGCACCGGCGTGCACACGTGCATCCCAGCACCCACCAACACGCGTCCCTGGAAAGCTATTGCAGCTTCAGGCCAGGTCCTTATCCGGCTGGGAGACCGAGCCTGTCACTGACTTGCCTCTGCCAAAGCCCTTGCAGGGCACACGCATTAATTAAAGGCTTTCTCCCAGGGAATGGTTTAGGCTGGGACACCCACAATCACGGCTCGTGCTGCAGACTCCGTCCTGCCAGATGTGACCTGCCTCCTCTGATGAGCGCTGCCAACGCAAAGCCCTGGAGCCAGAGTCACGCCGCCGCCTTGCGAAGGTACGAAAGTTAACGGGAAGCCCAGATTCACCAGCCCTATTTCATACCCAAAGCTTTTTGAGTCCATCTAATTTCGCTTCTAGGTAAACTTTACCAAAGTGATCTCTGTCAACAGGACGCGTTCCTGTTATTCAAGAATCGATATCCTAAAAAGAAAGGGATGCTTATCTATTCATTCTGCTACTAAAAGAAAGAGTTCCTTTACACTTCTCTAGCTGAATTCCTCTGCTGACAAACACTCACACACACTAGTAAGAGGAATGGTAATTATTTCCCTAGAGAACAATAATTTTGCAATAAGTTTCAGAAGCAGCATGATTTAGCAAATTAAGCTGAGTGCCAAGGATACTGAATACAGTTAAGTCCTTCGAAGCGAGTGGTATCAAAAATTATTTCCAATATCCCTTTAAATACTTTCACTTTGAGAGGATAAATACAAAGTACTTGACAAAAGTCCTGGCTTGTATTTTTAAACTAGCAAGAATCTTAAATTGACTCAAGTGAAATGTCTTTCCAATTGGTATATTCGACTTAGAATTTCTCTTCCTGACACTTTTCAGAATTTCGTACCATTATTAATTGATAGGCCTCTAATAGAAGCAATATTAATAACAGCATCCTGTCCAAAGCAGCCGCATTTTTACTTTCATTAACAGGAAAAAAACAAAACAAAACAGACTTTGGTTTTTCTCCACATATTAACATGACATTTTCCAGACCTTCCTATTATTTAGCACTGTGGGTTTTTTTCTGTTCTTATCAATATATTACAAAAGACACCAAACTGCTTAAAACGGCTAAAAAAGTACAGCTTTCCTTAAGAAAGCATGAGCAGTGTCCTGCTAACATACAGCCTGTCAGGAAACTACAAATGTTAAAGGATTTCTATGTAGCTAGGGGTTTCTGCTTAAATTTTATTTTCTGTGACACTGAGCGGAATATACAACACTTAAAAGATCCTTCCCTCTAAATTGTTCCTTCTCCCTTTGCTATGATAAATGCCATCCCAGAGATGTTGATGCACATAAACTTTAAGGATTTATAGTGCATTTCCAACACTAACATTAAACATATCCTTTTAACTTTTTTTTTTTTTTTTTTGGAATGCTTTAGAATTTTTTTCCCCCCTTCGGAATCATTTAATAGATGTTAAGTCACCTTCAAAGAATTTGCAAATCTTTTGAAGTACCGCACAAAAAAAATAGACTTCAACATCTTCCTAACAGTTGCAGGTAACACGTAATCATTTTTGAAAGCACACAGAGAAATCACCACCTGATGCCAAGTTACTACCTCCGGCCCTGAAAACGCGCTCTCGCTGAAGGCAGTTTTACAAACCTCCTTTTTTTAAGCTCCCTTACATGACAACGGCAACGGGCATGAATGACAAGGATTTTTCTTTTTTCTTCCTTATTTATGGAGGTGCAGGGGCGGGGGGGAATAACTTACATATGTTCCACTTGTAGAAAAAAAGCTGCTTCTACAACTGGGTGGAGAGAACAGAACTGCTTTGCATCAGGGCTCTGGTCTGCAGCAATGTCTCCGTCACCTTCCATGAAGCTGACGTGCATCTCCACTGCCTATTTCTTCTTCCCAGGTCTTACTTGTCACAGCTTTCCACCTGGTGACAATGTGGCCAGGAATTGCCAATAATAAGCATTTAGGAACAAGACGTTCTTGAGCATGTAGCAGAGTATATCACTTGCTTTCAGTCAATTAATAAAAATCTTTAAAATCGCCCCTTAAAGGATTTCAAGTTTTTGCTCACTCCAAACTCCCTTAAAGCACACGTGGCAGATTGACGAAATAGCCAAACCACCTGAAAAAAATTATTTCTAGCATATGAAAAAATAATTATCTGTCCTTTAAGAGTTCAGAAGTTTTACATAATTAAAATGTTTTCTGATCCTTGCTGGCGGTCCAAAGGTTAAATGCTTTTCTTTGCCGGTATAGACCACATAATTGAGAGGAAGCAAGTGAGTTTATTCTTTCAAAAAGCCATGAAAAAGCCCAGAAGTTTATTTGTGCTTGCAAATCCTTTCAGGTCTAAAGAACCAGCAAGATAATAAATTGTTTTTGCTGAAAACAGGAAGTTTGGCAAAGATGCAAAAGGACAGCTAAACTTTGGCTAGACAACCCAAAACACAGTGTTCTACTTTGAAAGTAATTCCAGCTACGAAAAAAAAGAGCGAAGGGCCTCGGATCCATAGAAAGCCAGAGGAACAGCAGAGGCATCTGGCAGCGTCCACGCGTTGCCAAGCCCGTGGCTGCGCTGGGCCGGCTTTCAGGCTGCTTTGCCAGTTCGCAGTAACTTGCACCAAGTGCAGCTGGAACCCACATTTCTAAAGCCTCAAACGGTGTCAAAGCTAAGAAAGCCTCGAGGAGGTTTTTCTTTCTTCTTTTCATCTGATCAGGACCAAAGGAATAAATAAACGAGGGCCGTTCGCAAGGCCCTGGTGCCCGAAGGGTGCCGACCCGGTCTGGACCGCCCGACCCGGCGGCTGCCGGCCGTGGGGGAGCGAGGCCCCCGCCGAAACCCACCTCCGGCCCCGCGGCGATCGCGCCCCGCGCCAGCCCCCGTCGCCCGGCCCAGGCCCAGGCCCAGGCCCAGGCCCAGGCCCAGGCCCGCGGGGACCAGCCAGCGGGCGAAGATGCGATTTGGCGCAGGACACGACTACTGCTGGGACAGCTAAAAGGAGAAGCGTTTTTGTTCTTTAAAAACAACATATGCTCGCAGTACAGCCACTCTGGCCACCGCTGGCAACTTGAAACCCGTCCGAGCGTGCTTCAGAGGGGATCACAGCGCACACGTGCCCGCGGCAGTGCGGGAGCAAAGGCAGCGCGGGGGCCTGGGCTGGGCTGGGCTGGGCTGCAGCACCGTCCCCTTCTCGCGGGCTGGTGGCACTTTCTGGTGGAGCTCTGGCTGGGGCGAACTGGTGCTCTCTGCACCCGCAGCCAGGCACGCTGAGCAAACTGCTCCACGGAAGCACTTCAGATGTTGCCAACCGGTTTTGAGCTGAAGATTTTAGATCACGCAGGCATGACGCGTGCCGTGATTTTTGCCCCAAGGAATGAAGAACAACTCCCCGGCCACATCGCTAGCTAGCACGGGTCGAGCAAGGGATGCGAAGGAGCCCGTCCGCTACCGCACTCACACAGACGCAGTCTGCAGGTCAGGAAGCATCGAAGGCACAGAAGTGCCTGTGATTAATCCAAAAGCTTCCCCTCACCGTTTGGTGTGCGGATTTTTTTTTTTTTTTTTTTTTTGGTCAGAAATATCTATTACGCAAATAAGCATCTCCAATATACTTATCACAAAGGGCCACCTGACTGCTTGGGCCCACCAGAACATAAGTATTATCAACATCGTAAATATTATGCTCTGAAATGTGCAACTCTGAACTGCAGCGAGCACAGCCTGATTTTATTCATAAAGCCTGTTCCCACTGTTAGGCAGAGCCTGGACACCTAATTTCACCAACAGACCCAGCTTTGACTGTACTTGCTGCTTGTAGTCCTGAAGCAACAGGTCTCGCTGGAAGCCCTGGAAGAGGGCCGTGTAAGAAGCGAGCTCAAATCTGCATCTCTTTTCACTTCCTCTGTAAATTACTCGCTAAATACAACTGCAGGACCACTCATTTATAGCTGTATGAACACAGAAAATAAAGAAGGAAACACACCGGCACGCTATGAGGACACAACATGAACAAAGCTGGGAGGCACAGGTCCTGAAAAGTCTTTACAACTAGCAACAGTGCCAACAGGGAGAGAGAGCCCACCCAGGTTTTACAGTGTCCAACCTGGGACTCTTAAAAAACATCAAGCTTTTAAAAGGCTTTAGGGGGAACCCTGGGGTCCTCAGTCCCTCCAAAAACCTTGAGTCCAGGTATTCCATATTTACTACTCAGAACCTCAGCATTTACTCTTGAAGAAGAATGATGGTAACGACAACAATAACATATGGACCTTACAACATAGTACTTTCCATCCATTGAGAACAAAACACTTGACCAGGGAGACAATACATTATTATTGCTATTTTAGAAACTGAGAAACTCATGTACAGGGAAATAAAATCACTTACTCAAGACCATTCGGCTGAAGCAGCGGCAGAGCCGGAAGCAGAAGGCAGAGTCCCCACGCAGGTCTCTCACATAAGCCTTTAAACCTTGAACTTCTGCAGAGCAAATTCGATAGAGCGCGCAAGCAAGGATGCTCGGGTCTCTCCAGGATCTGGGTTGAGCTTTAGTTATAATCAGGAAGCTCTTCAAAAGCTCTGGATTAAAAACCAGTATATAAATGCAAAGCATGATTACTATTCAACAGCTACTGGAAAAATCATTGCAATTTGTATTTGTTTTTCTCTGTTTGTGGGATTTATGTTGCTTCAACACTTGAGCAGCTTTTGATAATGACACCATCTGTTAATTTACCCCCCTCCCCCCGCTAAGTTAGAACAAGTGGTGGACTTGTTAGACTGCAGTTTTACAGATCCTAGCTTAGAAAAACAAACTGGGGCCCAGGGTCAGTGGGAAGCATTACCAGCAGCAGGACGTAGCACCTAGCCAGGCACAGCTTCCACCCGGGGAAGAGGGACGGGCACAGGACTATGAGGAGCAACATGCCTCTGCCCCAGACCTCTGGGATAGCTTTTGCTGGGTCCTATCCCTGCACCAACGTTCCCAGGTGACCCTCGTTAAGAGAGGCTGCTCAGCTGCTGGGGTAGCCGCGGGTGGGGTGGCACAGGCGAGGTGGGACCAGCACCTGGGTATCGTCAAAGGCTCGGCAATCGCAACAAGCTTCAGGTGGGCAGACCTCCAAATCTGTAAAATCACACTGTGTACTGTAGTTTCTTATCCAGAACACGAGTTACCTGCAAAAATATCAACTGTAGAGCAGAAGGAGGACCGCAGGCGTATATTGGCAATACATATTTAAGTAAATTAGAACTTTACAAGTGACCTGATTTTTTTTTCCCCGTTTCCCTTAAATACTGATATCCTTCTTTCTCTACCCCAAGAGGTGCTTTTCCTCTGACTTTGAGCAGGTTATATAAGGAGTGATTTAACATACTCGTACTTCCAAAAGGTTCAGATTGTGTCATATGCAGATTACACCACGAGAAAACACCACTTGCAGTCTCTGGACTGCTCTGAGCCTCATGTTATTAGATATCCTTTAGACTTGCTAAGAATATTTTAATCCTCTTTATGAATTTGTCCTGATGCTTTCATTCATATGTTAGGTACTGAATAAAATCCCAAACGGTTGAAATCTTCTACTTCATGAAGCCTTTTAATTAAAAGGATGGACTTTTTCTGCAAACCCAAGCTGTGATGCATACATCGCTATAGAAGGCAACAGGGAATTTTCTCGTGGTATTAATGAATGTTCAGGACACATCTATGAAAACGGCAGCCCTCCATATTCCTGATTATGCATAAGTCAGAGACAACACCGCAGTTACACTAGCCTAGCAATACCCTTGGCAGAGCTCCTCACGTTAAACTTGTCTGGGACTCATCATCACTGTAATACCCAATTGCCTCGTGTCCAGGAATTAAACAGGGGTCCTACCTACCATCAGCACAGCACAATGGAGATACACTATTGCTTTTACCAGGTTTATAAGCCTGCTACTCGTACCCGCCTAGAGCTCTCGACTTGTATTCCAGCAATGAAAGTGTGTGTTCTCCTCTCCATCTTCCAGAATACACTTTGATAGTGAGAACGAGCTTTATGCATCAAATTAACTCTCTCAACTGCTTGTGCCTGGTGTCCGCGTGGTGGAACATGGCCACGTCCCATGGACTCGTGTTCGAGAGGAGACAGACCAGGCAGACAGAGCTGAATCTAGATAACGGGCTGCTGTAGACGGTGCCAAGAGTTACCTGTAAGAAACAAGTTGTGATCTAAGAACCAGGGAGCTGCTCTCTCCACTGCTGAAATGCTGTTTCCTCACTAACCAGCACTATAAGGAGACCATACTGGAAAAAGCCTTCTGGTAGCCTCAAGAAAGGCACGTTAAGAACCTAAATCCAAAAGGTGTCAAAGAGAAAGGTGTCAAATGCGTAGAATTTGCCTGACAAAAACTCCCGGTTCTCACTCCTCAGTCCAACTGACTGTGACTATTTGAAGCATATTATAATCAGCTTGGAGTGCACCCTAAGCGACCTAAGTCACTTGTTGCTATTATTAAGGGGCAATTATTCCTAAAAAGGAAGAAGAACGAGACATTTACCGGGCATTATAGGCACCTAGTTGACATCACTAAGAGCCAGTGGGGACGCCTGAATTCTGTCCAGCTTTCTAAAGCCCTTTATGTCATTGTTTTACAAAAGGTATCTGATACCATTGCTGCCTTCTCAGATGTGATCTCATCCTTGACCCTGTATGGCACTTTTAGGAATAGCTCCCTCAGGTTTGCTTTTATCAGATCATAAACTACATCGTATTCCCTTGCCTATGAGATGTGCTAAAACTTGTATCATTTGTAACTGGAAATCCTATAAAGCTGCCTGACATTTTTTGTCCATGAAAAATTAAAGTCAAACTTTGTTTGAATGGATGAGAAAGAAGCTTACAAGATTAACAAAGGGTGGCTTTGGCAGAGGGAACTATAATCTGGACCACTTTTCCCTAAAGACAGTAAGGGCTAAGCATTTTTTGTAAGGAACACAGAGCTCTATCCTTTCTTGGAGTAATAAACCTATGGTCCCTGACTAACTTGTGTTACTACTATTACAAATATCTGTTATATGCTATATTAAATATTTTCAATCTCTCCTAACTCTAGGTGAACACAAAACCTCACTTTGAGGCTGTTGTTGCTAAACGGTTAAGAAAAAAGCAGGCCAGTATTGTAAAATGCAGGTCAAGTGGCTTTTCCCTACAAGTACATGGAATGTACCCCCCCCCCCCCCAAAACCAGGTACACCTTCCAAATACAGGCGCTTGGACCCTCAGTGTGAAGATTTCCAAGCAGGACTGTACCAGTTGTGATGCTGTGAGTTTCTGCAAAGCTTCTACACGGGAAACCCGGGTGCTGCACGAACACTCCCGCGCTGGTCTTTGCCACCCCTCCGGGCGACTCCCACGGTCATCCGTATTTCGCGGCCACGCAGACCAAGCCCGGGGGGTTAAGTGACTGACCCAAGGCCCCGCAGCGAGTCTGCGGCACACGGGTTTTAACGGTCCGAGATGCGCAAGGCGCTAGAAAGCCGCGTGAACAAACCAGCAGGCAGGTGGAAGAAGGTCAGACAGGGAGCGGGAAGACCTGCGTCGCAGCTGGCTTAGGTCAGCGTGCAAGGTGAGGGGGCAGAGGATAAGCCGGAGCTTAACATACTCCTTCTGGATGCTGTCCTGGCAGCAGGCCAGGCTGCGGCAGCAATGGCTGGGGTAGGTTTAAAATGTTCTCCCCCGTCGGCTAGTCAGCCCTGCCTTGAATTAACGCAGCTGACTTTATCCTGAAACAGATGATGGGGGCTCCTAAACCCAATTACAGCCGTTCAGCCGTGAACAGAGAAGGGTCTAGATGAAGTGTGGTCCTTCACAAATATCTTGAACCTCCACCGTCTTCCCTGCAGTGACTGTTGATGGTGACCTAAGTTCTTAAATCCATCAGAAAGATAAAGCTTTTGGTTAACCTAAGCAACATCGCTTTCAGAGGCCTTGGCCTAAGATTGCCTAAGACTGCCGTATAGACAATGAAAGGAGGCTTTTGAAGACCATTTCTCCACTTGATGTCAACATGTAGCAATGAATTCACTCAAGATGTTCCTGTGGATCTCTTTCCTGTTAGGGTCATCCATTTCTCTGGGCTCCTTCTATTACCTTCTCTGATCTTTCCAACTAAAAGAAACCACAATACTGCCTTACTGAAGACTTGTTTAAGTCCTGATATCAAATGATGCTCATGTCATTCTGCTACAATCACAGCATTTAGTATTAAATCAGTTTAGTTAAAATAAAAACCTGGTGTCTGCAAATGTCTGCATATGTGCAGAGATATAAATATAGTACAGTTCCTGCTAAATTTACATGCTGAGCTTACATTTTCTGCAATAAAATATTTAAGTGGTTTCAACTCTACAGTGAGATAAAAAAAACATATCTAAAAGGCAGATCAAGACATCAGCACAGGATAGTATTGACCGGGCACAATCAATCACCCAGACTTGTACAAAGCTATCTTCGTTGTTGGCTGACAAGGGCCAATACAGACTTTCCCAGAGAGAAACAACCTCAATAATACTGCCTTATGCAACAGTAAATGAGGGCTAAGCTTTCCTTTTAAGCATTTAAATATCAGGAAATTCTGATAACAAATTGCCCAAGGCTGAGCCAAAACAGAGCTCAGCGCTGCAGTCCACCCCGTAACACGGCTGAGACCAGTGGAGGCCTAGGAGAGCAGCTGACCGGTTTCACGGACTCTTGTAAGGGCTAAATACTTTGATTCCCTTTCTGTCTTGGCTTTCTCTATGCTTCTATTGAAATTTGACTTCCCTGAAAAGTCACCTTTGAGGTCGGGCTGTCATAGCCAGGGCTGGGCTGGTGGCAGGACTTGCTTGAGCTGAGTCCTGGTAGTTCAAGTAGAAGCTCTCCCACTTGTCATCACAGAATATATGACCTTATTACTCCTCCCTCAGGTCTGGCACTGACTGTTAGCACTGTTTACAGCCAGTGAGGTTTCCTCAGTGCTCTGCTGCCGTCTCTCCCAGCTTCTTATGCTTTTGTTTTCCAATTGCAGCAAAAAATACGTGAATCCCATTTTCTGCCAGCACCAAGATGAACAAGTCCAAAGAGAAATGTGAAAGGAGAGGATAGTTAAGTGGGAAGAGACATGTTGGTGTTATACTTCCAGCTAAGGACAAATTTAAAGTTGCAGGAATTTATCTGTGTATTGATGAGAAGACGGCACTTGCTACTGTAGTATCTGGACAAATTAATTAATGAACTCCGGCCCTCAACAGCTCAGATTTATCTCAGATTTTACTGGCAGAGAGAAGGAAGAGTCAGAGAAAGCAGAGGACGAGCCCACGAGCGTGACGAGAGCCTGCGTTAGCCCAGCACGCCCGGCGCTCTGCCCTGGGTCTTCAGCTTTGCACAGGCTCTCGCTTGCTGTTAGCGGGGGCATTGCGGCGGGCTGGAGAGCCGGGCCCCTCCACCAGCCTGTGGCAAAGCTGCCCTTTCCTCACGGGCAGCGAGAAGGCTGCCCAGCAGAACCGGAGAGCGAGCCGGGCTGCTGCAGCCTCCGTGCTGGCTCGGAGCAGCCCGTCTGCCCAGGCACCAGCTGCCCTTGCTCTCGCACAGCCCTCTCCAAAAGGCATTGTCTGGAATCAATTAGAGATTTTTTTTCTCCGTCGTTGCCTGACAACTTCAGCAGAAGCACATGTAGTCGCCCCCTCTGCTTCTAAAGAACTTTGCTTACTGTTAACTATTTAAATGTTGAAAGTATTAAAGCTAATTGAACTCAATGCTCAGAGAACCAAATCTGAGGTCAGCTGTCGTATACAGTAAGGCTGTTTAGGTAAAGGACTTTGGGGTAGTTTAGAAATCTTTAGAAAAGTGTTCATGCCTGTCCATATACTTGTCAGTTCTACTAATGATTTTCCTAGGTTGCTCAAACAGATGGAGCAGCTCTGAGGGGCTCCTCAGGGCACAGCTGGCTGAACTGACTCCGCATGTAGTGCTGAACGTGGTGACACGGGAAGCTCTCGGCTGGCCAAATTTTAAGTACCTTGCTTCACTTGGGAGGGTCTTTCTCCATGGTCCATGGAGAGGTAACGGGGGGAGAGAGAGCCTCTTCAACAGAGCAATTCAGAATCACATTTAGGTGCCCTAATTGCCTGCCAGAGGGACTAACTGTCTCTTTATCGACTTTCGGGGAAGCCTAGAGAAATTTCCTTCCAAACTTAGACACTGTGAATATCTTCTCAGAGTGTCATACCGAGTAAGAGTCCCAGATTTGGTAAACGAGAAAAACTCCCTTGACTTTCAGGGTGCTATTGTTGACTTACATTCTGCTGAGGATTTGGTCCAGAGTTTTTAAAATGCTAATGCTCTTCTGCCTGTGGGTGAGGGAGTTTGTCCTCATTGCCATGCATTCTGGAGAAAAAAGAAAGGAAAGAGAGGCTGGCGGATATTAATGGAGCAGCCGCAGTGGAGGATTAATCCCTACAGCCACCAAAACTTGGCTGCTGTGAATTGAGAGCAAGCAACAGCACATCAGCACCAGGTCTGTATGTTCCCCAGTGCTGAGAGAACGTCTCTTGCGTGCAGGAGCAGACCATCTGCTACAGCACCAAACTGGTGACTTTGGAAGCACAAGGTCTTGCTACCCGGGAAAAGCAGCCTGCTAGAAACACATGGCAGGTATCATCGCTTTTAAAGACAGCTGGTTCATCTTCAAGGTGTGCTGAGGAATGTAAGTATCCCACATATGCAGACAAGCTTTCTAGTCAAAGACTAAAGAAAAAAGCCCTGAAGTACAGCAAGAAAAGCTCATTCTCAGCTTTCACAGCCAGCCGGCACTACGGTGAAGAGATGGGCACTCCTGTTTTGCCGGAGTAGAGAAGTCTGTGGGAAACATGATCCTGGAAGGCAACGGAGAGACGTGTCGCTGTTGGAGAGGATCTCATGGTGGCAGCCGAGCTCTAAAGGAGACCTGAGCTACAGAAAATGCAAGCTATCTTCTGATCAACCACCTAGCTAATCTTCTGGGAGATGACAAGAAACCTTCAGACGGCAAGGTCCCTGCCCTTGACATTCCCATAGTCCCTCACGGCTGTGCGTGTGGCCTTGCACAGGCCAGGCCAAGAGCAACGGCTGGGCTTCCCACAGGCTTCGTACTACGGGCAAGAGGCTCAGATCCACAGCAGCACAGTGAACAGCCACCAATGCCTGGCTCTTACAGCACATCAGCCAACCTTTGCAATCCTACAGAAACAACGAATTACTGTCAAAGGGATGTGAACAGTCAGTCCAAAGCAGCTGCGGGGCTCTTCCCGAGGAAAGTGAGCGTCTTGCATTTGTCCTCCACTGGTATCAGAAAGGGAATAACCTGGTGACCTGAGAAGCGGAGTCATTTCTGATACCTGCTTCTTTCTGCCGGTACCTGGAGGGTAGTCCTGCATGCCTCATCTCACTGGTTATCATTATTATGTCATCCAGATCAATCATTTCAAGCTCATTGGGTTGTAAATGCAGCTTTGATCATTCGTTACACTTTGTTAGTATTTATCAGAGCCAGGACTCTCTTAATCTGAAACAGCAGCACTCAAAAAGCAAGGAAACCTGGGCTCCAAGAACAGTTACTGCAAGTTGGAGTGGGGTGGGGTTTTGTTTTGTTTGTTTTCTAAATTATTCCCTTCCCAAAATCCCCAAGCTGCCGTCGGATACAGTTCCGAAAGGCGAGAGGACACTTTCACTCTTTCAGGACGGCCAGGCGCTGCGCGAGCGAAGCACGCGGTGCCCGACGGCTGCTGGAGGCCCATCGCTGCTCCAGCGGTAGGAGACGGACCCGGGCAGGGGAGTCCTCCGCTGCCAAAGCCTCTGCCATGCCAAACGGCGTGCAAGGCCCCTGGGGCCGACGCACCGTGTGCCGAAGTCACCGAAACCAACCGGCCAGCTCCCGCGGTGCTTCGGAGCCGCTCTTCCGCCTGCTTCAACGCCCCGTATGTGGCGGCTGTGGCACCTCTTGCACTTAGGATGACGCAGCAGCATCGCTTGCAAGCCCGAGGCCTCGGTGGGAAAGGAGGGCTGCGATCCAAACGCTCATCGCAGCAGCGACGAGCAAAAATTCTTTAGCACCATCTAGCTAACGTCTAAGGTAACCCACGCCGACGCTGTGCCGCTTCCCTCCTGCAAACCTGCTCCGCAGCCCGCGCTCCCCAGCCTCAGCACGCAGCTTCGCAAGGCAGGGGAAGTCGCTGCACGCTGCCGAGGAGGGAAGAGGACGGTTCAGCACAGCCGGCGAGGCAGCGGGCGCTTCGCACAGCCGGCCGGGGCACCTCTCCCCGCCCGGGAAGCACCGGGCTGAACTTCCCGAACCGACTGATAAAGTGTCTTGTTCAATGACCCGGGAAAAGACAACAGCAGGACAGGCTAAGGGCCAAGCAAAGCCTTTCCCCTGGAATATCAGAGAGAAGACGGAAGAGAAAAATGCTGTGAAGCAAAACTTAATACAGGAAGATTTGGTAAAGCCGTATAAATGGCTAGAAAATTACCGGGAGATGGCTGGAAAAACTTCCAGAGAATTGTCAGAGACTGCAGGCCAGTCACAACCAAAATCCTTCAGGAATTCAGGCCATTTTTGCTGGAATGTTGGTGCAGGAGCAAAAAGCAACAGGGGGAACAGTTCAAAATAGTCAAATAATTCGGAATGAAACAGCTGTAATTTTCCATTTTAAGATCATTTTCTTAAGTTATCATAGTGTTGCATTATTGTATAAAATGTAAAACCAACCCCCCCAAAACCTAAGGTTGCATTTTACATTTACATTTTTTTAAAGGAACATTTCAGAGTCCTCATTTTTGTGGAAAAATTTGAAACTGATAGATTTTTCCATTTCAGAATGAAGCCAAATTTTAAAAACTCAGAGCTTCAAAAAAGGATTCCCCCCCCAAAAGAATCATGAAAAATTTTCAGAACTTCTACTTTTTTAAAGTTCTTCTGATAAGAAATAAATTAAACTGGTATGGGAGCTGCCTAAAGGATAATGCACAATCCTCTGAAGAAGTATTTGACTTGAAACCCTTACCTTTTCTTACGAATTACTACTAATCAGGAAAGTGTGAATTTACCTAAATTATTCTTTCATGAATCACTGAACCACTATCTGAGAAAAGTATGTCTCCACCTTTCATGGCTTTACCAAGGGAAAAAAAATCAAAATAGATAAGAATAGGCAGTATTTTGATTCAGCAGTGGTCCAATTATCCATTCACATTTGGGTCCTCAGAAAAATCATTGATTGAGCTGTATTTTTTCAACCAGCTAGAACAATACCTTAAATTACGGCATCAATCTTTCAGCCTAGGTTATTTGAAACACTTATTGGACATCCCTAAGCCCCCAGAACAAGGGCTGTTATTAAGAAAATGCCCCGACAAAAATCACAAAATCACGTGCACACGAGTAAGGATGATGGGCAAACAAACACGTGTTTTTATTTAAGCATCAGCGCCCTGATTTTTTGACTAAAAAACTCAACCACGAAATAGAGTAGCATCTCCCTAGACTAACCTGCTGCCAAGCATTAAGGCCAGTCTGTCCGGACAGCCCGTGGCACGTGCCTGGGTTCCAGACTCGGAGGAGAAAAGAGGGATCCCTGCGCTCACGAAGCGCGTTCAGCCCTGGCTCCTGGGCTAGGATAAAATAAAAACAGATGGCCCTCTGCAAAGGGGGGACGGACACACACCGTGCTCTGCAGAAAGGAGGTGCTCAGCGCAGGGCTTCGGGGGAAGCTTGAGGCCGGGGCTGGGGAAAGGACAGGAGAAGAAGAGTGTAGGGACGCACGTCCCTTCTTTAAAGGAATACAGCAAACCTCTGCCAAAGCACGTCATGCCCGCTGATGTGCAGTGCAACGCGCTCGGAGACGAGCAGGAAGAGCAGCGGGGGCCGGGACCAGCCCCTCCAGCCACCCCGGGCTGGCACCGCTCCTCCGGGGCCCCGGCAGCCGCCGGCGCTCCCCGGCCAGAGTCGAGGGCAGAGGTTTTGTTTGCTTCCTTTTTTCACCTGTCTGCTTGGGGTCTGATGTTGTTTTGTAATTCGGCTTTGTACAAAATGCTCTGTCAAAAGGCAAGCGGTGGAAACGCCAGGCCCCGAGCACGCACTATTCTCACGCCCTCTCACGCCCTGTAATCAGCTTTTCTGTTCTCCCACAATTAACACTCAGGAATCGGTCCTTGTTTCCTTAAAAACACAAACAGCTCGAAACTTGGTATTTTGCTGCTGCCTTTGTTTTACCTGCTAATAAACCCTTCCCCTCCCTGACCAGCTTTCATATACTGTCTTTCCAGCCACTACATGCTGAATTTGAACTTCCTGATTGCTTAATTAAGTCACTTTTCTCTAAAAAGCTGTATGTTTCCTACTGATGGAGTCTATGCCAGTGAAATCACGGCTTGCTTTCTTCAAACCAAACACATCTATTTGGGGAGAAAGACCACTGTAAACAGGGAACTTCACCCTATATTCGTATGGTGTCTGCTGAACGTACTGCTGCTCCTCTTGGTATGTACTTGCACATTTCAGAGTAACATTTGGGCGAACAATGACACCATATATAATTTTATTCTCATGGAAGACAGATGAGTATCTCCAATGCACCCAGACAGGCAAGCGCCTTACATCCCGCTTAGAGAGCTCCTAGAGGCAATCAGGAGTCCGAGTCTCATTGAGAACTAATGAAAACAAGCTGAAAGTGGGATTTTCGACCTAAGTCATGTAGCTCATTTACAATATTTTACAGTCTTTATCTTTAAATAAAGGTTGCACATAGGACACCTCCACTTGAATTTATTGCGACTTAAAAACCCTCCAGAAAAAGAGAGTCATTCCAAAGCAAAGGCTCAGGAGCAGCCACTGCTGGGAATGTGAAACAATCAGAAACGTAGCATTCACACAGGAACACTGTCCGAACCCGTGGGCTTGCCGTTTAACATGAAAGGCCTTAGATCAGACTTATATTGACTGATGGGAGGAGAGAAACAAGACTCTTGGCTTTATAAAAGCAAATATCTTTTTATCTGAATAATGATTATTATTGTTAAAACAAAATGCATATTTTCTCAGCTTTCTATTTACAATATAAAGTGCTTTCCACAGTAAATCAACAAATATGAGTATTCATGTCACCAAGTGCTGATGATTAAAAATAATTACTTTAATGGTAGCTGGCCCGATGCCAAACATGATTAGCTTTCGCGTTTCAAGCATGATAGTAGATAATTTACATCTCCTTTCACACCAATACCAAACTACTCCTAATGGATTCTATTTTAGTTTTTATGAATTAATAGAAATTTAGTGTCCAATCTACCACATTATAGCCACCATTTGCTTTCAAAACCACAGAACTGTTTCAAAAAAGGGCACAGAGTATCCAGATCACACAGGCTCCGCAGGATCCCTGCCCAGGAAACTCGGCTTCCCTGCTGACAGCGTCCTTGCTCGTGCCCTTAGAGCTGCAAGACTCAGAGCGAGAAGAAAACTGTCTTAAACAGACCAGCGAATCCTGTTCTGAAGAGGACGAACGGTGCAGGCATGCAGGGCTTCTCTGTCAGGACACGCACAGGCCGAGGCCCGGCGCTCCCGCAGTTAAAAGCAAACCTCCCTCCCGCTCCAGTGGACAGAATTTTATTCTGGGGAGATTGAAGGAAATGGGACATTTGCCATTTAAAAACAGTACAAGCCGTTCAAGGACCTGGCGCGTAAAAACAGGAAATATATTTGCATTCTTTTCAAGGAGTTTTCAAATCAATTCCCTTTTTCCTAGCCATTAAGGTCTGCGTGCACAGCGCTGAGCTCATCCCACGGGGATAAGCAATGATTTACATACGCAGGATAGCACTTGCCTGCCTCGGCCGAGGCTCCCTGTGACAAAAGCAACTAACACTCTTCGTGGGAGGGAAGGGGAGAGGAAGCTCCCCTACGCTTGGGTCTGAGGACTCTGTCTATAGGAAAGTGTCAAAATTCAGAATACGGCACCAAGATGCGGCTCGTGCTTTCACGGGAAAGCGGAAAGGTGACCAGAAGGATGACCATAGCTTTGAAATATGGATATGGGCTTGACCTTTGCTTCTTAGCCGCAAAGGAGCATACAGGACCACCGAGGCAAAAAAATACGGTGGACGCTAATTCAGGGAATGACCAGACTCGGAAGGGGAGGGCGGGCGAAAGCTTGCTCCCACGAGAGCACGCCTGCACCACGGGCTTCCTCCCGCATCCGCAGCGCATGGTCCCGCAGGCCCCGGGAGGAACACCGCCCGGATCGGGAAGGGTTACCGTCTTTGGCTGCCACCAGAAGCTGGAAATAACATTTTCAAAGAACAAGGAAACAGCATCCAAACGTATACTGAAAAGAAATAAAAAGAACCACCTCCCAGCCCTGGCTAACCTGACTTTCCTCAGTGCTACAAGAGATAACTTCTGCTGTCCGCGATACCCTAAGACTTGTGCTTCAGGGCTGCAATAATGAACCCAAAAGAAACTAATAGGTTTCACAGGACTTGTAAACATTTTGTTTCAGTGTTCATTTTCTTTTGGGGGTCACCGATGAAAAGCAAATATATTTGTCAAGTTTAAGCCTTCACCTTTCAGCCTGCTGACGTAGAATACAAACGCTCCTCGTGAAACTCTTCCAATTTACATTTCAATGGACCACAACCCTCATACGTACCGACAGATCACAATCTCCAGGGCTGGCAGCTGCAGAAGCACAGAGTCACTGCAAGCGGCGCAGGCTTCCCAGCTTGCGTCCCGATCTCGGGTGGGGTCCTGCAAGGCCCTAGGGGAAACCAGACCTTCACGTCTGGTCCATCCCTGGCCCAGGTGGAGACTCCCACCCACAGCAGCAATGAACGCACATTTTAATGACATTTTTTCAGGGTGGGACAGCTGGCGCAGTCTTTACACACAGGTGACTCGCATCACTTCCCAGGGGCTACGGAGCAAATATCCGGAGGAGGAGGAGGAGGAGGAAGGATAAGGAAGAGCAGACAGAACTGGTGGTCTCTACCAGCTGGAGCAAGTTTGGAGTTGCTTACTTAGCGATAAAATGGAGCACCACAACCGGAAATCCCTAGGCCTGGCCCCGTCCCCCGGGCTAACGGCTGTCGGCCTGGCAGGACACCCCCGCCACTGAGCCACCCCTTCCCGCTTGACAGAGCTCCCGACACCTCCCCGCCTCCGCTCTGGCAGAGATCCGAGTATATCCTCCGCACTCCGAGCTAAAGTAAACCGCCATGTCATCACGCTAACACAAAAACACACAAATACCCTCCCACCTTCAGAAAGACGCAAAACATTAGGCTTTATGGGTACAGCAACTATTATAAAAAAAGCCCAACTATTTAATGCAATGTTGTGGTTGCAAATTTAACCACACAAAAAGCAGAAAATGCAAATGTACGATTCCCACAGAAACCATAACTTGGCCACGTTTCACATACCCATGTCAAGGCAGAAACTTTAACAGTGCAGTCCTTCACCCGAATTATTACTTCGGCACAAGAGGTGCATTTCTCCCCTACCTTTGCCGTTTTTATCTTGCCTTTTTCTGATAGGTGAATCTCCCCTAGCGACATTTCCGAACGCCCTGGAGAGGGGATGCCAAGGGAAGAGGAGAGGGGAAGACTGGACCGGGAAAACACACACGGTGGAGACTGTTCAAAAGCAGAACTGAGCATCCAAACCACTTGCTTTAACTGGCTGCACTCAGGTCCCTGGGTTCAAACGCTTCTCTAGGGCAAATGCAGCAGTCAGCGTCTTGACTTCCTTAGCGAGGCACCTGGTCGCCCAACTCCTACCTCTGGACAGACCTTTCCCAGAAATAACCCTGGAGGTCCTGCCCAAGGGACGGCCACCGGGGCCCAGCTCTTTCTGTGCTCCTTCGCCACGGACTGGAAACCTGCCACAGGTCTGCCCAAGCCTGCTTGGGCCAAGGTGTGCCAGTCTCCTGCATCGGTGTTACGCAAGGCAGTAATGTGGCCTGCAGCCTGTTCAGTACTTTTTATCCCTTAACATGATCAGTTACCCTTCACAGGCCGTGCAGACCGCAGTCAGGCACATTCCTTTCACCCTTCCACCACGACAGACCAACAAGGCCAAAACTGCAGAAAAATCACTATCCCCGAGCTTCGCCGGCTCAGCCGTGGAGAGCAGCAATTGGTGGTGGTGGTGTACACACAGGCAGCCAAACCTCTCTCCACCCCCACCACCCCTGCTTAATCCCTTCCTACCTGCTCCAGGGAAGGAGGGATAGCAAGCAAGCAAAATTCTTTCTTCATGAATTTCCAGCCCCAAGGTATGAGTCAACTTTGCCCGAGTGCCTTTACTCGCACAAGCAAATGGGCATTCGTACCTGCAGGGGAGCAGTGGCTGCCGCTATTGATCTGGGCTGCAGGCTCACTTGGCCCTGGGCAGTCACAGAAGCCAACGTGGAATATGTTACTCTTAATGTGCCGCTCCGCATCCCTGCCGGCTCCGTGCAGCCTAAGTGGCCTGAGTGGGCTGAAATCTGAATTTCTCAGCACCACTGTTTCTCAGTTTTTCAGAGAAAAACAGGATAACTTCCCAATTCACTGCACAAAATTAAGAACATAAAAAATAGGAGAAGAGCTATTCTGAGTCACCGAAGGCCCATCTAACCCAGGATCCCATCTCCCCCAGTGGCCGGTGGCGGATGCTTTGGAAGCGAATATAAGCAGCATGGCAATTACAGAGTGATCCTTCGTCGGGTATAACCTCTCAGATTCCAGCAATCAGCAGTTTGGGGACTTCCTGAGCCAGAGGTTGCATCTGGACCATCGTGTTTAATAGCTCCCAGTAGACTTCTCCTCCATGAATTTGTCTAATCCCTTCTTGAACCCATTTATACTGTTGGCTTCTACAACATCCTGTAACAGTGCATCGTCTCTGCTGGGGAAAGCGGGGGAAATACTGCCTCTTCGCTGGTTTAAACTTGCTGCCTGATTGTTTCAGGGAGTGCCCTCCAGTTCCACCAGTACGAAGAGCTGTGAAAAGTCATTCCCTGGGAACCTGCTCCCCACCATCCAGACCTTCATCAGGTTGAATTTCCCCCACCTCCACCAGCCACCCCACACTTCACTTTTATAGGCTAATTAGCACTCACACGAGTATCTCTCGCATAACGAAGTCATTCCATGTATTTGCCCCCGTTCTCTGTGCTTTTGTTTTCACTGTATCCCTTCTGATACAGGCAATTTTCCTTTGAGAATGCACTGTTCTGATAACCCACAACAGCATATTATCCAGAACAAGAAGTTTAGGAACCAAATCATTTATCCTGAAAATCCAGAAATGTTTATAGAAAACAAAGGTTTACTTTACACTTTAATGGCCTCATTGATTTCAGCTGAGTAACTGAGCTTTAACCAGATTTACTTTTGACCTTCACTCAGCCGTCCAAGGTATTGCCTGACTCCTACATATACCTATATACAGTAATACAATAATATATTATTATCATATAATAATGGCATATTATTAATTATATACTAAGTAGTACAAGTAAACTATATAATAATAAATAATTCTATAAAAGCATATAATACAGGGATTTCCCGTGGAATTCAGCATGCGCCACGAATTCCACAGCACCTCTCCCACTTCTGGGTTCACCATCCACAGGCCCTTCTTCGCTAGGGTGACCGAAGCCGAACTCTGCCAGGTACCTGACATTTTGGTTGTAAAAGCCAGAAGGACTTTTAAGGCAAAGCGTTCAAATTCGCTGAGCAGGAAGCAACCTCTGCAAGGGTCCAGCCCAGCTCCGTTCGCCCGGCCTCGGAGGGGCTGGCGAGGCCTTCGCAGCTCCAGGTGAAAGGGAACACGGCTTCTCTCTCCGGTGTGACCATCCTCCTGGGCTGCTCTCCCCCCTCTCCCAGGCGTTTTCTCTGGGAAGGAAAAGGCTGGAGCTTCAGCCCCAAGGACTGCAATAGCAACTCTGGTCTATCTCGGCTAAATCTGTTTCTTTTCTCCCCCAACCATCATTTATCCTATTTACTTAAAGCCCTTTAAAAAGGCACGCAAACTAAAGGGGAGTTTCCTTACAAAAATTCCCTGCAGCAGAAGGGAAAGGAGATAACGTTAAAAATGAACGCAGAACTTGATATTTAACGCACTGAGTGCTCTAACCGTTTTCCCTTCTTTGCCCTGTCCCTGTTTTTAACAAAAGCTTAACGGCAACATTTTTAACGACGGCTGCTGTTGCGGGAGCAGCCAGGCTGAAAACCCCTGCAATGGGTTTAACCGTTCAGCACAAATATTCTGACAGGGTCAAGGCAACTCCTTTGATGCAGGCTCCGGTTTTTCTATCAGGATGGTGGCAAGGGACGAGCCCCATGGCTGCTGTCGGAGGCCGCCCGCAAGGCTCGTCCCCGCGGCGCGGGGGATTTGCTGGAGGGAGTCGTGCCCGTCCGACGCGCCAGTGCTCCACGGGCTCCGCGCCACGCTTTGGCAGCAGCAGGTAAACAGAAGGGTGTCATCGAATCCGTAATGCACTCAGTAAAAGAGGTAAGGATTAATAGTTCAGTACTGGCTGAGAGATGCTTGGAGTACCTGCTACTACCTGTTGGCGATTCAAAAAGCTTGAAGATAGTAAGATATTGCCTGTAGTTTAATAATTAATGAAACACCACAGCAAATGACAACACATACCTGACTGTTAGCATTGCGTACCTGTGCACAACTGTGGGACCAGGCATCTAAGAGCAATTCAACATGAGTCAGATCCCAAGAAATAAATAAATGTCATTTGGTTTGTTCTTTCCCTGGCCAACTTCTCATCCAAAGTTACAGGGTGCTATGCCAAGACCCTCAGCTTCTCTTTAACCTTTCATTGCCTCAGTTTCCTCTTTCTTTCTTAGGGATAGATCCACATATACGGACCTCTCTCTATACATACCTATGTGTGTGAGCTGCTGCTCGGCCAACTGCTCCGGGGCGATAAGCCGCGGCAGAGGGTGGCACGGGCAGCAGAGCACAGCAGCTTCGACAGACAGTTTTTAGAAGGTTTGCCAGCTGAAAGCTCGACGGCGTTATGGAGGGTCCTCCAGCCGGGACAGCAGCACCTGCACCTTCTGTGCTGTCCCACGTGGCTACTTGGCTTTCGGGTATTTTGACTGCTGCAGACCCCAGAGAGCAGAGCAGAGCAGAGCAGAGCAGAGCAGACAGGCCCAGCATCCTGCGGCTGGGAGGGACATCCAAAAAGCTCCCAGCTCACCCCAGGGCCCTGGGCAGGACAAGCCCACTCGTGCCACCCTCGACGGCAGTTTGTCTGCCCTGTGCCTAAGGATGGCCAGGGACAGACACTTCACAGGCTTTCGGGACCACCTCGTCCAGGGCTGCACTAGCCCACGTCCTTAAGGAAGTGCCTAACCCAAGCCTCTTTTCCCAGCGAGAGCCCACGGCCTGCCCAGACCTCATTAGCAGATTCGTCCTTCTTCACTGTCTTCTTCCTTGACCTTGTCTACCAAGACATAGTGAGAGATAATGATAATAATAATGATAATAATTAGCACTTATATAGCACTTAATCCTCAAAGCACTTTACAAACATTAGCTAATTAACTAAAAGGCAGGTTATATATATGTGTGTACATATACATATATATATATCTATATAAAAAATGTATAAGATCTGGGAAGCCTGCCATGTTTGTTCTTGGAGAAGCAATGTCTTGCAAACTGTCTACACTACACAAATCGTGCTACTTTCAATAACACCTCGTGCCAACTTGGTTCAAAGCCCAGAGCTTAGCTTATGCGTGGGCACGCTGGATCCACGGAGGCTCGCAGAGCAGGGAAATTTCTTTAGGACAGCCCTGAGATGATATTAATTAAGCAGTCTGACTTAATTTAATATTCAGTAGGCTTATTTTCCAGCATGAGGAAAGGACTGCAAACACTTGCGTTATTGTTGCTAGCCACTTTAAATAATTGCTCAATACCAATTAAACCAGCAGAAGAAGAAACGAGGTGAGGCAAGTGGCAGCACTTCCACACCCCCCCCAGCCGGCCCCCACCGACGGGCACCCCAGGCACAGAGCGGGCCTGAGCTGCCGACGGGGCTGGCACCGGCCTTTGCCCGGTCCCCCCTGCCCTCTGCCTGCCCCTCTTTCCTTCCTTCCGACTCCATGGCAGAGATGGTCACTCAGATCGTTCCAGACGAGCGGCCTGTGGGGTCAGGAGACGAGACTCCACCATGAGAGAAAAACGACCACAAAATACAGAATGAAAACGTAGGAAACGTAAACGAAAGGCCGCCTCGCCGCCTTGCTGTGGGCAAGCAGGCTGTGGTCCAGCGTGATGAAGGTCACGTTCACACGCCAAGCACACATCCTTTTTGCAGGAAGCGGCAGCTCGGCCTGCAGCAGGGGAAGCATCACACCCGGCTGCAGCACTGCAAACCCGTAACGGCACCCCAGATTTGTGTCACTGCACCCGACAGCAGTGACGGGACTTGCTGAACTGGGGGCAGAACAAGAACCTGCTTCCCACTGCACAGGTGCAACACCCACACACGGCGATGGGAACCATACCAGGCATCTGAGAACGGAATTTAAAGCTTTGCATTTTAATTTATTCTCTTTTAAGAAAGGAATCCAACTAGAATATAAGCCAGAGATGTGCGTGCCTAAGACCTCAACTATTCCAACCACCAAAAGAAAGGGAGGACTTGTGCGATTTTCTTATTTTGTTTTATTGCATTTATTTTTCCTAGTTGCAGTGGAGTGCCTCCCTCTCTGCATACAGCTGGACCATCTCTGCCAGAGGACATCCCTGGGGCTCAGAAAAACACTTCTGAAGAGCTTTTTTTCCTTGTTTTTTTTGCATTTGGAATGCAGTAGATTATATCAAGTGTCAGATATTTTCAAAACTTTTCCCAAGAGACAGTATTCCTACAAATTCTTCACACATACATTGCTCCACTTTACACACACCGCGTGCTATGCTGTGAAGTCCACAGACCCAGTGGTGTTATTTCAGGATAAGTATAAAGATTTTCACTGAAATGCATTTGTTGCAAATTGGACCAGTGGCTTCCTCTTCCTTTCAAGACTAGGCACAAGAGTAAGCAAGCTGCATTTAAATATATTAATCCATAAGATATCAGCTCTTTCATTTATGTAAATAGATAACTTAAAGAACTTCTACTGATGTTATGGAAACCACGAATTTAGAGGCTGACAGATCGTTCCAAAAACAAGGAGAAAAATTATTACCTTTCTTATAGCCTGGTATTCATATAATGTAATTTTGACAACTGCAGGTTTCCTAAGAATTAACGCACTTAAGAGATGCCCAGACAGAAAATAAATAATTTTGTTCACCAACATACATACTTTTTTAAGGATGCACCAATATGAGGTGACTATAGCCACCTACACACTTTTGACGTATGCACACATCTGAGACCATCTGTGCGTAGCCTTTACGTGTATCACCCAAAACCCTGAAGAAGCTGTCTGCTGTGTCCTCAGGGTCTTAGGATGTGTAGTTGCTAGCAGAGAGCCTGCAAGACGAAGCTTGCAAATACCCGTGCCTCGCTTGCAGCCTTCCTGACGCTGAAGGGCCTCTGTGAAGCCAGGGCAAACCCGGGACTGCGGCAGGCTGGAAACGGAAGGGCTCAGAGGGCACCATGAAAGTTTCGTCTTTAAAGATGAGGAGACTCTCAAAGTCCCTCTCCTATGCCACCACTGAACTGGAACTGAGGTGAAGAGACCGTAAAAGACAAGAGGAGGAAAATCGAGGAGACAAACCATTCAAACACGGCACGAGGACACGCCACCGAAATGCCAACGCCGTATCCTTTGGAGTTATTCCTCCCGCTCATGGTTTCGAAGGGGTTGCTCAGCCCACGCAGGAGCTTGGAGGAGCCCTGCCTGCCTGGAGGCAGTGCACGAACAGATCCGGGCACGCGCCCGGTCCCCGAGCGCTGCAAACCCCGAGGACAGACCTACAACAGCGGGAGCAGCTCCTGGCGCCTGGCGAAGCCTCGGCCGAGCTCGGCCCGGCGCTCGTCGTCATGTTCAGCCCCTGCCCTGCGTGCTCCTACAAGCCGGAGATCCACCCCACCAACCCCTCGCAGGGCGATGATGTGTTCAGAGAGGAACACTCGCCCTGCCCACAGGCCTTCCAGCACCCACAGGTTCCTCGGCCGTGCCCACGCGTAATCCTCACTTTCCGGAATTCCCTTGAAATCGGTCATTAACCAACTTTCCTTCCACCTGTCACAATCGCTGGTAAATCCCAGGCTGAATTCACCCCACCCAGCCACCCCTAACATGAAAAGGTTGCTAATGTATGCCAGCCTAATCAGAAGCAACCTTGATAAATTATTTAAAAACCAAATTTAGCAAAAGGTACACACGCACAGAAGAGCTTTTCCCAAAAGACACAGATCCCCTTTCTGTCATGTGAACTACCCTGTGAAACCAATGTGCTATTTATATATAAAAATGAAAGGCAATAAAAAAGGGCTTCTTTATGTTGCTCGGCGAGCCATGGTACGCCTACATAACCCAACTCTTTAGAGTAAAGGTCTTTGCACACTACTCTAACATTCCTTTGACTCCAACAAAGTGGAATAAAATCTATTTCAAATATATTATTTGATGAAAGCAGATGTCAGCAGATACTGCCTATGTAATTGATATTTGATTTATTCAAGATTTATGCATGCTGTGCCTTAGATTTATTAATGATAATCCCCTGCTCTTGTGTTTAATATAGTGGAACCAAAACATAATTTGCTGGGATCAGTCAGAAATGCATCAAAGTGATTAACTCTACATGCAAACCATTATCCTGTGACATCCCTACTGTGCATAGTGCAAAAGGAGGCAATAATACAGTAATTGGCTTCACTTAAGCAAGTTAGATATTTGCTGTGATTGCTGGCAAAATTTGGTCCCTTTAATCTCAATGGTGCTACTTGCTCACATCCTTCATCTTTCCTTAATGCATTCCTTTTCTCAGAAGAGTCAGAAACTTAAAAAAAACCAAAAACCAAAAAAACCAAACACACACACACAACCAAAACCCCTCCGACAACCTGGCAATTAAACATGAGGAACTCATCAGAATCCTACTCAGCAAAGCAATGAAACAGAACTCTGTTCTTGAAATAACTATTTCCCCCCATGAACGTAATATTCGCCGGCTGTTTGTGCCTCCATCTCACTGCAGCGATGGGAGGAGGCAGATGGATGCTACCAGCAGCAAGAAGCACTTTGCGTGCAGATTTAATCCGCCCTTCCGGGAGGGCAAGCACACCCGGGCAACGGGCAGGTAGGGAGCTGCTTCGAGAGCTGCACAGCAGGAGTAACTTGAAGAGAATTCAACGGGGGATTAAGTGTAACGGGGAGGAGAGGCCGTGACAGCAGCCTTGCAGGAGGGACCGGACAAACTCGAGAAGCAGCATGGCAGGGAACGGTCACAGAAAAGGACAGCAGGAAGGTGTGCTGGCAGGGAGGAGCAGAGGAAGGAAGGGGAAAGAGAGGAGCCCTGTGCAACTCGACCCAGCGATTTCAGTGAGGAAAGGGGATTATTAAGCACCTCTGCTCTCCTCTAGCAACACACAGGCTGAACGCTGTGGACGTGTTGTTGCAGAATGATTCACTGGGGCTGGAAGAGTATCTCTTCCTCTTCAGCCTCTCTTCAAGGTTGGGCTGCTCATTCTTTACCTGAGAAAGGAAGAGGAGTCCCTTAGTCCTTGGGCCTGGGGACAATTTCTCAAACGAAGAGGCCGAGGGAGAAGGAAACAGCACAAAAAGCCCCAGTCCCCATGGGCAGAATGAGGAAGGCTGTTTTGAAAGACTCAGCCTGTCTCCTGCAGATTTTCTCCCTGGAGTCATGACAGTGAAAGACTCCATTTAGTCTAATTAATTTGTTCCACTCTTGAACACAACAATTTGGGCTACACATCTTCTGAGTTGTTACATTTCTGGGCAGAGTCATTGCCATTGCAGGAGCAGCCATGTGCCTCCATGCCAAGGGACTAACACTTTCGGCCCCCCGAGCAGCACCGTACCCCTGCTCTTGATGACTTGCTGATCTGCAGGACAAACTAGATTCCCTCCTGCAAAAACAAGAAATCACCTTCCTCTTGAGTCATGTAGCTGCTGTAGCAACAGATGCTACCCGAGTGTGGCTCACAGAAGTTAAATCTTATTGTCTTCACTGCTAACACTGGGAGCAAGCCAAGTAAATATGTGTTGAGTAAAGTTCAAATTTTTATGAACGCTCTTCCACCCTCATCCACACAAACTAACTCCACAAGAGTCCGACCAGTTTAGAACTTGTAACCTCTTCTTACCCATGCTTGGATTTGCAGTAACTGCAGCTCTCTCCACAGACTGTGCCCAAATTAAAGCTTTGGCTGAATACGATGGTCAGAGCATGAAACGCAGACCTCTAGATTCAGAGAGATCCAGCTGTTGCAATGCAGCCCTGACATGTTAAAAACCAAACCCTCTAACTCTGCAACTACTGTTTCTGAAGCTATCCTGCCCCAAGAAACACTAAATGGGCTACTGACATTCAGTCTAATCAGAAAGAATTTGTCTCAACAGAAAACTATAACCAAGGAGAGGTTTTTAACCGCCAAACAGGCCATTTAGATGCTGTCATCATCACTTACGGAAAGAATTTGTGATTAAAGTGACTTACTCTCCTTCTTTGCACCTGAAATGACGAAACATAACAAAAAAAAGTCTCCACTTATTTATCCTAGATGCGAGGGTGAAGTGTTGCAATACAGATTTCCTCCACCAAGAAAGGTTTTGTTTGCTCCAGCATCCTGTGCTGAGCATGCTGAATGAAGAATGTATGCATGCAAGCCGCATTGAAGTCAAGAGGAAATAAAGAATTGCCTGCAGTGAGAGCCAGGCCCTGGGCCTGCCCTGCCCCGGAGAAATTTTGCAACCCAGAAGAGAAGGCTCCCCAGAACAGCTCTTTAAAGCAGATACAGAGAGGAGGCAGAAATTAAGCTTTGCGAGAAAGAGGAAATGCTCTGTCTTTCTCTTATTCTCTCACCTCCTTCCTTCCCAAGAAGATGACCAAGCTGGGAGGCACCAAGATCAAGGATGCTTCAGTGGGGAAAACAAAAAGGAAAGAAATGGGCTACTTCATTTACATGCAAGAGAATTTCTCACCTTAAAATCATTTCTGTTGTTCTTTTTTCCTCCTCTCCTGCTGAAACAAGCCAGCCTCTCCTCTTCCTTGGTATCAGGTTGGAGGAAGGTCCCTGCTGGCCCAGTGTACGCTTTAGTGCATCCGTATTTATGTTTTTTCCCCTTGGTGTAACCATTTCTAAACAACACCCAAGAGCCATTTTCTCATAGGTTGTATAATTCTCCCAGGACAGAGTAGGTGCTTTAATCAACATCAGCAAATCTTTCACTTGTCCATCTGGTGGTAGGAAAAATGTTACCCTAGATTTCAAAATGATACAGCTGACAAACTAAGAAGGTGACATCAATTCTGTCTGGTAGGAAGGGTCTACAGTCTCTAATGAATTTATCCTTGAACAAAACTAATAAAAATTGATAGCTCCAACTACAAAGGGAATTCATATCACATGCAATTTAAAAAAACTTCATTAATATACTTATTCTAGATTGAGAGTAATCACAGCCATCTGGAGACCAAATTATAAAATGAAGACTTGTGCAGTAAGAAGAAATCTTGTCACTCAAACCTTATACAATTTAGTTCTTTAAAAAGATTGCTAACATTGATTACATAATACCCTGTTTCATCGTTCTTCTGGAGTGCTTTGTCTTTAATTAAAAGTTATTTTCCAGAACACATTCCTAGTGTGCCCATGGAGCAACAGGGCACAACAGGGGCATGAGCAATAGCTCCTGATCACATCGTTTCAACCTCTCCCAGCACTGCCATGACATTAAGAGCAGTAAGTTAGAGAATTACCAGGAGCAGCACAGGATACAACAGAAGAAACCTGAGCACTGGGAGGAAAGGAGGCACCAAGACCCAGCCAAGCAGTTCATCTGCTTTTCCCCATGGATGCAGAGAAGTGCCAGAGACAGCTGCTGCCCTCCAAACCCAACGAGCTCCAGATGGAGCCTCCCCGCCCCAGAAGGCTAAATCCAGAGAAGAAACCTCTCAAAGCAGCTGCTGACACTGCTGAAACAGAGGCTTTTGGGTTTACAGGAACATTGAACACCATGATTAGCCTCTTCCTCCCCACTGCTAGTCGGGTCCACCCTTCATGGTCCGGGAGCCGTCCACAGGCTCCACGTTCACGTAGCGACTGATGTTGCTTTTCACCACCAAGGCCCTGTGTAATAAACACAGCTCACGACAACTCCCACTCCCATGCAGCTCAGTGAAACAGCCCTTTGCATTTTCACAAAAACGACTAATTGCCTTCACAACACAAAATGGAAACCTTCAAACCATTCTGTGCTCAGCCCCATTCAAAACGATCAGTGCTCTAAGCGCCACTGTCCTTTGCCCTGTGTTGAACTGCAAGGAAGTATTATTAATCAAAGCATATATAAGAGTATCCCTTGACACTGTCCTGATCTCCAACCTAGTATGGGCTCAGGGCATAAATAAGAAGCAACTTTCCTGCAAGCAGCGGAGTCGCACAGAGGTACCGCATCCTCGTGGGGCAGAAGAAGAGGTCCAGGTCCTTACAGCAGTGCTAGTGCTTCGCTCCTGAGTCACGGTTACAAATACAGACTGGTAAATTGGAGATACTGAATTTTACCCACCACGTCCTGACAAAGGGGCAAAAACCCTCAGGCTCCATCCGTGAAACAGAGTGCAGGCCCTCAGATCAGGCTCTCTCTCCACTGAAGAAAAACAGCGCTGTGAGCCAGTTCCTCCAAAGTGCCCTCAACTATCCAGCAAGTGAAACCAATAAGGCTAAACTCAGGAAAAGAAAGAGGGTGTTAACAGAGTCCAAAAAGAAGTGCCACATCTAAACTGAAAGAAAAAAAGCATGTTGCAAAAAGAGGAAGAATCCCCCAACACACACTAAAGAAATCAGCCAGTCTCTTCCATCTCAGAATCACAGGACAGTCACCCAGAAATCATGAGATAAACTGATAAAGAGTGCTACACTAAAAATAATCAGCTTTAAAACCCTGCCTTGGTGTATGCAACATTCTCTTATGGCCACATTTTCATGGTCTTGTCCACAGCCATGAGGGCAAGCTCTTGAAATGAAAGCTGAGGATTTTACCTTAACACACGACTCCAGAAACTGGGAGATCAAGGGAAATACACAAACTCAAAACATCAAGTATCACAACATTCACAGTTAAAAAGAAAAAGAAAAAGAAAAAGAAAAGAAGAGGAGAAGCTGATGACAAGGACAGAAGGCCAGCCCACTAGAGAACGTCTCCTCTACGAGGTAGGAGTTTCTTCTCATGACAGACAGCAGAACAACAGTCTAAATTTTATGTTAGAAGTGTTTAAAAAGAGATGCCCTTATTTAGGAAGTGCTTAAAGTATATAAAGTGGTAATCACACAGGTCTCCTCACACCTAGAAGCAGCATTAATTCCCCTCCACCACCACCGCTCTATGACTAATGCTGTTAGCACTGGGGTAAACGTCGCCCTGGCAAAACCCTTTCTGAACTACCTACCATGAGAGGCCTGGACACACAGAAGTCCCCTGACCTCTGCAGCAACCAGCTGCAACACGGACTTCTTAAAAACCGAGTGCAAACCTAAAGCAAGCAATGTGCTAGCATAATTTGCATCCCACCGATGAACCAGCTTTACATTCATCAGTCATAATTTCTGTGCTCTTCACGGCTTTTAGATGACCTGATGCAGGATGCTTGGCAAGTGGGAAAGAAGTAAAGTTGATAGGTGCTAATCTGTTATAATTGCTGCTGAGCTCACTCCTGAGTTACAATTATAACCCCTGGAAAGCTTACCCACATTCAAAACACACCGGGAGGAAAAATGGAGTATCATTCTCAGCACTGCCACAATCTGACTTTGACACTGCTCTAAACAGGGCCTGCCAAAGAAAACAACTGCTCTTGGTCCTTTGCTCCTCCGTTTGCTATCGGGTGCTTTGCAGACCTACGTACGGCTGAGTGATGCCTCTGTTTATGTCATTTGCAGCATTCAGCTTCTTTGCCTGGGAGTGGTTCCCGAGCACGTTACCCCACACACTAGCCGCCTCTCCAAATCCAGAGGCAGGTGAGCAGCTCTTTGCTTACAAGATGCCTTCCAGACACCTCACACAAAACATCCTTTCCTCTTCTGGGAAGCAGTGCTGGCTGCGAAACCCTCCTCACACCTCTCCTGTGATGGTGTCCTAGAAGAAGCACTTACTGGCCTGACCCTGTGCTCTCCTCCACGAGCAAGTCAGCAGCCAAGGAAAAGGGTGCAAGCTGTGAGCTAAGCGGGGACGGGAGGGGCCGTGCAGCCCCAGCGCTAATGAGCAAGTCTAGCCCCTGCAACAAACCCACGCTTGAAGACCGCATCTCTGAATGAGAGCGTCTTGGGGAAACGGGGGTGTTAACAGCATGCAAGGTTGATGATTTAAGATAGAGAGCGTTTCCCTTTAAGGGTCCTACCTTGGCAGAGGGCTGATGGCATGCTAGAAATATTAAGCTAGCAAACTCCACGGAGATGCATAGGTACAAGTAAGAGCACAATTTGACACCCCATCTCCAGGATAAATCATCAAACAGATCGTCCGAAACAGCAGCCAAATATATATCCGCATCTACTGTTGTAGGTGTTAATGGAACAGTTCCCAAATATGAATGCTGAAATAACATCCTGATCTCCTGTAACCAGAGCTAAGAGGATTTGCCATTGATATACCAGCTCTGAGCTGGATTTACTTCAAAATTCTCAAAAGCTCCTGCAACAGCATAAAGCGCGTTTTTGTGTCGCAGGAATCCAGATGAGCGCTCCACATGGGGCACTCGCAGATATGTAATGAATTCCACATTCGGGTCTTGTCCCTGGAGAAGGCTCCCACAGAGTCCACAATGGAACAAGCAGTTTATTGAGCAGGACAATGCGATAGGAAATCTATTTTACAACTTTAAGTGAGCTTCTGTCCGCAGAAGATGAGCATAATTTGCCGTTGAAAAGAAAACTAATATAAGCAAAAAGGCCTAAATATAAAAGGAACAAAATTCCTGTTTTTCCAGTTCTTAAAAGAAAAAAATCTAATTTCTTGTATGCGTGCACTCATCCATACACACACATATATATGTAGTATGTACACATACATATTATATATAAGCAGCCTCCAAACATAAAGGAGCAAAAAACAACATAATCCTATCTTCTGGAAGTTCTTGGTATGGAAACAGTAATTAGATCATTCTACATTTGAATGTAGTACAGTTAATCAGAGCTTTCCCAAGGGCGTTTTAGAATTAGGAGGAATGCTATTAAGGAATACAAATGTTTTATTTCCTAAACTGCCAATAAAAGGACACCATCAACTTAAAAAAAAAAAAAAAGCATGGAAATAGGTTGTTTAAAAAAAATTCAGTCCAATTCACTCCAATGTCATGAACCTAAATAGTATGTCATTGTGCCAGGGAATTAATTGGATTGTAAATAAAAGTGAAACCGATCAGTAAGTTTTTATTGCTTGTGATGAGTGAAATGCAAGAAGTGTACAAAGAGCATAAATGATGAAAGTTGAATTTGTTCTGAAAAATTCCTTCAGCTTGAATAATCTGCAGGGCATTAACGGCACTGGTAAGAATTTTTATTATAAACATATGAAGACAGTGTGAATCAGGAATAATTCTACTGAAATCAATGGGATTACACTGAGGGAACATTTTTGAGGGCTAGAGAATGGAAACTCACAGAAATGCACATACCCACTTGGTGAGAGCAGAATCAGGCCCACGGTTTTCTCGTCGTTTCTCCTCCCTGCTCTGTAGTTGCTCATGTGCTCTTACAGCAAGCTCTAGCTGCTTGGAAAGCAGGCCCTCTCGATTGGCGTCGGGGTGACAGGTCTGACTGTGGCGACAACATCCCTCTCGACCAAAACAGACACGGCTACCGTTGACGCCCAGCAAGCTCGCTGGAACAGAGGACTTGCTGAGCTGAAGAATGCCAAAGAAACTCAAAATGAGACCCCGAACCTTTCAGACAGGGGATAGGGAGGAGACAGAGGCCTTCTCCGGTGCGAAGGAATGGGGACAAGGTCCCCCAGGGAAGGCAGGTGAAGTCAAGAATTGCAAAACAGGAGAAGCAATGGGAAAAGCGGTAACCTCCTCCCCTGTTCTGAGCACCATCCTGGGCCTCCTTTTACCAGCAGTGGTAGAGAGCAGATGCTCAGCAGGATTATTTGGATGGCCAGCACCACGCGTATCCTACCCGGGGAGCGGAGGTGAAGGCCGGGCTGCCGCCCACACCCCAGCACGCCTTTTCCCCAGCAGCCCGTACTGTGCACCGGAGGAGACAGCCCTGCCGGCTCCGGATGCTAAAGAACAGGGGAAGAAGCCCTGAGGGATCAGTCACCTAATGTGGCCGTGTTCATTAGAGGACAGAAACACAGCTTCTCCCCTCTTCTTTTACCTCCCAGATATCTGGCGGCTTGCAAGGGCTCATGCAAGCTGCGTTTAGTTTTATGCATACCCAAGCCAGCTCAGTTTAAGCTAGTTTGAGTCCAGCTACAGAACAACGCAGCACAGCAAGACCGTGCCTGCTGTCTGAAACGTGG
This sequence comes from Dromaius novaehollandiae, assembly GCF_036370855.1. NCBI lineage: Eukaryota > Metazoa > Chordata > Aves > Casuariiformes > Dromaiidae > Dromaius > Dromaius novaehollandiae. Next base: position 131,075,113 of record NC_088100.1, read on the forward strand.
CGGGGTAAAACACCAGGGAAACAGAATACCCTCATGCCAGTGACAACGATGGCACAGAGCTGGGATCCTATTTAGGCTATAAACACGCTCCAGGCTTGCAACCATCAGAGCACTTAGGTCCTGGGATGACCTTCTAAGAGGAGCCACAGCAGCTAACTCGAAGATGGAGTCCCATAATATATTAAAGACTTTCCAGGAAGATAGCCGGGGATGGGATGATGCTTGGTGAGTGCCGCGTCCCTTGCTGCCCGGTGAACCTTCCTGGCAGGTAACAGCAGTGCTCCTCTTCCTCTCTCGCTGCAGTCCTGGCTTGCCACAGAGCACACGACAGCTGCACGCAGGCTATCATGAGGCCTTCCTGCGCAGCCAGAAAAGGTTTTACGAAGTCTGTAATAGTTTTTTCTGGAACTAAAACTTAATTTGTTTATTCCACCCCTTAAGGAGTAAAACAGCCCAAGGAAAAGCAAAGCAGAGAGGGAGATGGAGAAAGAGTGCATGCGCAGAGGAGACCGACTCCCATACAATAACATAGCATACTAATTCATTCTGATATTGCTATTTAGTACCTGCAAAGTCTACCATTATGCATTATTAAATTCATGTATTATTGAATCACAATCCTTGTTGCCTGGTAAGAAATGTGGATGATTTCTTAGCTTAAATTAAAGCACTGCTTCCCTTATTTGAATAAAACTGCATTACTGGCTGCCTAGCATGGTAATCAGAAAACTGCATTAGGCAGGTAGTACTGTATGAATTAAAAAATAATGAAACAAGACTTTTCAGTCAGACATTGTTCCCTTGCCTGCTTTTCATGACAGCAGATTTCCTACTTTGAGTTGATAAGACAACAGCAAATGAAGATAACAACATGAGAGCAAAATCATTCACTCTAATAGGCTCCACCTGTGCAGACTTCAGCTCATTTACATGACTGCAGAAAAATTAGAAATCATGCAGCAATTAGTCTCCTCTAGATTATGCACTGTGTCAACTGATACCACTCTGGAGAGCACTAGTGCTAAAATAGTTTTAAAAGATAAATCTACTAGCCTATGCAAACATTTTTAATTACCTGGAAAACTGGATTGCCTGTTTAGAAACCTCTCTTGTAAACCAGGCTGCCCACACAGCTCTGGAATCAAATGTCACCAGATTCAGATGTTTATGCAACTGACTTTTATAATGTTTGATGGTTGGTGAAACAGAAATCACGTATCTGCTTTTTCTGCTCTGGAGTTAACGGAACATCTCCTTCGAGGGAGGCAATGCAACTGAGGTAAAAGGAATTCTTCTTTCTCTTTTTGCGTTAGCAGTTATCGATCCCTTTCATCTCAGAGCTCATCATCCACTCTGGTCCTCTGTTGTAAAATGATGACAATCATTCACGGCACTGAGCAAACCTGACAGCAGCTACTCACTGGATAAAAATTAAGGGCCAGACTGTGAACCCTGTACTCCTGCTAGTAAGGAGTTCTTCACCTAAAAGGCCCAGTGAAGTCAATTTAACTACGCTTGAGTAACCGTTCATCCTAGTGAGTATGCAGTTTGCAATCTGGGCTTAACTTCTTTGCCAGGGTTAGCATATGTTCTGGTAGAAAGGAAAGGCAAGTCTGTACTCCCAGGTGATGCAGATCTGCAGAGTTCCCAAACTCACAGAAGCTCTGCAAAGTTGCACTGAGTCGTGATCTGGACTACGTCATTTAACCTTGTGCTCACTGCTCCTTTGCCATTTTTCATGAGTCTTAAAAGCATCTTTTGAAATCTGAAAATAGAGTCTTTCAGTATATTTACATTTCTCTCTCAAAAAAGAAAGCCTCAGAGTAACTGAAGGAGAAGAGAGCGATGAGAATACAACCAAAACTTGAAAAACTACAGCATATAACTGAGAACCAGGTCCTCTCTGTTTATCTGACTAATTCTCTCTAGAATTGCAGAGCAAGGAAATACCTAACTATGAAACCTGCAACCTCTAGGACTGCTATCAGTTACATATTCTCTGTGTAATATTTCCATAAAGCATAGTAATATAGCTTTATAATTTGAGCTGGATAAACTCATGCAGGGCCACCTTAATGACACCATCACAGCTTTGGTCATGCAATCTGGTCCTGCAGACTGAGTTTAGATGCAAAGACTAACCCTTAAAGGCTTTTTTTTCTTTCTCTCCTTGAAATACTGCATGTGCCTTTTGACGTCCGATAAAATAAATTCTATGGTTTATGAAATGGGTTTGGCGAGCATCTGTGAGCTGCTATGCTGGTACAGGGCATAACTCAACCAGGGAGCTCCTTGCCTCAAGATGATTTGAACACCAAAAACTGTGTGTGAACCCAAAAAACAAACTGGAAAGGATGCAGGGGCTAGGTGGGCCATCTGTCTCTCTGAGGACATCTGTTCTTATATATCTCATAACAGATACCTATTCTTTCCCTGAGCAGCCTACAAGCTTTGTGGGCTGGTAGCTGTGAGGGGGAAACGACTTCACTTATTCTTGTATTTCTGCTTCCTTCTAGCTTCGAGAAGTAACACTTTGTTGCTGTGCAGCCTGTCAAGCATACCCGCATAGAAAGCATTTTCATCACCGCACGGCGCTGGACAGACCCTGGACTTCACTGCAGATAGCCACCCTTACGTGCTGGTTTCGCGTGGTCACCAAGTGCAAGAGCGTTGTTCAGACACGAAGAGCCATCTGTGCATAGCTTCGCTACTTCTTTCTGGTTTTAAAGCAAAACCCATACAGTTGAACCATTTTGAGGCAAAGGTACACACGCTTTGGATGTAAGCATAGTCAGCCGCACTGCAGGACTGAACAAGGGAGATGCTGGCCCTTTGGACGGGTGGGGAAAGCTGGAGAGAAGGAATGCAGCAGGGAATGAATCCTTCAAATGCGACTGGGATGCAAGGGAGAGTCTCGGGAGGTGCTGCATGGAGACGTGCATACAGGCACCTACCCTACTGCAAGCCTGTTTGACAGAGCTTTAATAGGAAGGACTGGCAAGAAGAACCTCCTAACAGCTTTAATTTATTCCTTGATGATGCCACAGCTGGTGGTACTGACTTGGATTCAAATATAAAATGGAATTTATGGAGAAATTTATGAGTTTAATGGAGAAATCTGTTAAGAGCCTTGAAAGCCCTTATATAGCTAACAAGGTGTTTTAAGTCCCCTAGCAAATTCTACGCTTGCCTGATGAGGTTCAAGTTTCATAGTATAACCAGACAGCAAGGGGAAAGAATGACAGTATATGTGGCAGAGCCATAACACTGACCATGAGCTGCTCGTTTGGAAATGCCTTGGAAGATATGTTATGAGGCATGTTCATCTGTCGTTATTAATGACTGAAGTCAAAGGATTAACAGGGTGAGCCTGATCTAAGACTTGTGGACTTGGCAACGCACATGGAAACTGCAAAATAATACATGGGATTTGCAACTAAACAGAATCTTAGAACCATCAAGGATAAACGGAGAGAGAAAGGCGGATTCACACTTGCCTCGCTTCTTGGGCTTGCCTTAAGGAGACGTGGGCAACTCAAACCCTGTAGAATGCAAGAGTTGCCACAAGATGGGACATTCAGCTCACAAATATGAAAATTGGTGGCAGAATACTGAACTTTGCATCTAATGAGTAAAGCTGACTGGGTAAACAGTCACTGGAAAAGAGTTAATCCTTTGCTCCCTTTGTGAATCAACTGCCAACAGGCTCCTGGTACAAAACCCTCTTCCCTTAAAGTCAGCAGGAATTTTGACTGGTGATGCTGGGAAGGCACGGAGCTATTGTGCAACTCCTGCTCACAGTTCATAACTGACTAGTGAACACTGGGAAGCAGAAATTTCATCCTGCAGAAGGTTTGCAAAATGTCTATTGTTTGTTCCTTTGCTTGCATTAACATTAATGGAGCCGTGTCACTGGTGGAAAAATCAACTGACCAAGCATTGCCTCCTCTGGGCAGCTTCCTCCTTCAAACAAATGTTCTCTTCTTCCACAAATCAATATATATTTTCAAATTTTGCAGTGCCTAAGCCTCCCAAGCTAAGCTTCAGACCACAAAGAGCAAGCAAACTAGCAAGCAGCAGGCTGAACAAAGTGATCCTTGCTGCACACAGTGCACATCTGGACTCACCCTTAGCAGAAGAGCAGAAGTGAGAAATTCCCTGAGTAAGGAAAGCAAACCCCTTTTTAGAAGTCGACACAACATTCAAATCATTGTTTTCCTCTCCACTCTTCAGCCAGTGACAGCAGGAGTTGAAGTCCTAAAGGCAATGCAAACTTGTTCTGGATAAAAGGTAACGGATGGAAATATATCCTCTGTGATGCCTCTCAAAAAGAAGGGAGGGAAATTAGCTGGATAACTAGCCTAATGCACCATATGGGGACAGAAATGAGGAAAGTGCTGCTGCTAGAAGTTAATGTAAAAAACACTAACTGCAAATCTAACATAGGGCCAGGCTCCAAAATGTAAGTGGAAGTGGCCTAGAAAACCCACACAAAGACAGCAATTTACTAGCAAAGGTTTACGCTTCTGGAAAATAAGGGCAAGAATAAAAAACTGCCTGTGTTAGTAACCTAGGATCTAGAGCAGAGTAACTAAATCTACTGGGTTTAGACTGCCTGAAGGCATAACATTAAACTGGGGAGAAACATTCAGTTTAGTCTCCAGCATGACAGATGTTCTTAAGGGGATTCTATGTAAATATGTAGTGTCTTTTTTTTCTTTTTTTGTCTTTTTAAAAAAAGCAGGAAGAGTTGAACTACCTCGCTCCTATCAGATGGCATGGGTATTTGCCTCTGCCTTGAAGGAGACCTGCTTAAGTCCAAGAGCCTCCTCATGATTCCAGCTCACCCCTTCCCTTGGGCCAGTGTAAATCAGCTGCATTACAGGGATGCGGCAAGCGTCCCTGGGCGTGATGCACTTGCTGCGTGCTGTGGATATGCCTGCAGCCAGGCAGTGCCTGAAGTGGCATTAACAGCAGCATCTCTGACTTTTCAGCTGCATGTAGGACTAAAATTTGGGGGTGCTGAGAGGCAAAGGGGGAGGAGGGAGAAGAGCAAACATTTCCTCAAGACCACAGAATACATGGGCCCATGTCGTGTTCCCAGCACCAGCTAATAAACTGGTTTCTTTGGGCTGATCTGCAGAAGAAATGTTCTCATTTGGCAGAGTTTAAGCCCCAGCTTAATTAGATGACAGCACCAATGTCTGACAAATTCTGGCAGATCCAGTTCATATTCCTGTCTGATATCACAGAATGGAGCTGAATGAGTTAAATTGAAAGACAGCACATTGGACCAAATGGCTCTGGTAAGAATTTCTTTAAAACCATTGCTTTGAAAATAAATAATGCAGGAAAACAGTTGGGGAGAAGTCTGACAATATTCCAGAACAGCCACTGAAGCAGATGACCATACAAATACACCTGAAATACAAGGAAGAATTCTGTGTATTATAACCTCCCAAACATACGGTGCATGCAACATCTAGAACGAATGAAATGCTGAAAGCTTCCCTAATGCAAAACTAAGCTGATTTTACACTAAAACCACAATTATTTTCTTTTTAAAATCAAGCATGCCATTGCCAGATCGTTAGCAGGTGCAAAAACAGCACAGTCTTCCAGGGAGTAGTTTGATCTACAGCAGCTGAGGATCTGGTATAAAATGAGAGCATCTTCTGAAAAATTATGAGAACGGCATTTCTATTTGTTATCTACTATCTCTTATAACTGCGTTGCGCAGTACTTTCCATCTAGCTGCTCCAGCAACCCAGGTGATGTCTCGTTCATTACTCTGCCTCTTCACCACCCTCAGGATCCGCCCCGCGGCTCCTGCACCAAGCTCCGGGTATTAATGCCTGCTGGCCAGGGATACTCGCCCGGATGATGTTTATTCCCAAGGGATTCTGGCTGGCTTTTTTTCCAGACAGAAGCCATCGGGCCATATGTTAGTCTCACTCACGCTCAAAAACGACAGCATAACCTGGACCACTGAATCTCAGACTGAAACCACCAAAAAAAGATTCTCCGCTTCCTTAGCAAGGATTATGTCCTAAGCAAACAGCCAGAGGAGCAGACCTGACAGGATCCCTCCCACCTCACTGTGGTGTTTCGCACAGCAGAAACTGTATTTCAGATGTAAAACTGCAGCTGTGATCTCTGCTACGCTGACGGCGCAACGTGACGGCGGCTCCGCGCGCTCCAGTAACGGCAGAAGGAGCGAGCCCAGAGGACACGGAGCAGCACGGCAACGACACTAACGGCAGCATTTAAGACACCATGGAGGTCTGAACTTCTGTAACTGGGGGGATGCCCAGTGTGAGGGAGCTTTATGGGTTAGTTAATGCTGGCATCTTTCCTCTGTAGAAACAGGAGCCATGTGTGTCGCCACGTGTGGAAGGTGGGCACAGGACACGCAGCCCAGAGGGGTTACAGATCATCTGTCCTAAGCTTCTTTGCATGCCACAGGCAAGATAATCCCAAGGCCACAGAACTAAACAGCATTAGCTTGTCCAGAGCTAATGCATCGAAGCGTGCCAAAGAAAGAGAGCAGAAGAGACCACGGGAATCACCAAGACCCAGTGAGGGGAAAATGCCTAGATGCACCTCGAAAGTCCTTGTCCCACGCTGCAAGAGAAGGGTATGGAGCATGTCAAGAACTGACTGCAGATTTTCTGATCAGTTTAATCCTGAGCACATAAACAAGACGTACCAACTACCACTCTCAGCTCAGTACGTGCATTACAACTGCTCGTTTCCACTGCTGGCTAATTTCTGCTCCTTTATAGCTGAGGAAACTCCCCAAGAATCGAATTAGGGCTGTAAGAGAGAAAAGGAAAGTATTTCCTCATCATATCAGATAAATAATGAAGCTAACAGTGCAAAATCCCAACCTCAACAACAGTGATTACCGCTCTTAATCCTCATCCATCAGAATCTCCTCTCAGAATCTGCCAGGTCTAACTCCTACCTTGTTTCTAAAAAGCTACATGACAGGCAGAAGATAACTGCTTTCCACTACCAGTTGAAAAAATCTGTGTGAGAAGGCCTGAAAACCCTTCATGGTTCCAGTTCTGCAGAACTCACTGGGGCTGAATTTGACCTGCTACTTTTCAACAGAGACTTTAGCTGTTCACAGATAACAGTGGCAGCTCAGGCACATCCAAAACCTGGTTTTATAAACATCTCGTTAAATCTCATGCAACTTTTCAAGGCTCTTAAAAGTGAATGCAATGTTTGTGAACTGCGCACAGTTGGCAAGGACAGCTTCTCTGCATTTGCATAATTACAGGCTGTGCTTTAACACTACTTATGGTTGAGGGTGCCTGACACTTTCCATTAAGAAACTCGGCTTTCATTTGCTAAAGACATTGCCAAACTCGCTATGTTTGGTTTTATATTTTCCTAGCCAATACCTGTCTTGGGCTGAGTTATCTGGGAAAGTTTCTGTTAAAACAGCTCGGCTATTTCCCAGAATGAAGCGAGGGGGGAAAAATAATTTGTCTGCAAGGAAGAAAAAAGAAGTAATAACCTTACGATTATTTCGTGGAGAAGTTCTCACAGCCACACGCTCTGAAGTGGGAATGCAAAACATCAGTGGAGAGGGTTGCACGTATCGGGCCCATTGCTGCCTCTAAAATACACCCTGCCCGCCTGCCCCAGGCTCTGCCCCACTTCTGGACCCGTGAGGAGCTCTCACCTCGGGCACGTTCAGCGGACACTTCCTACGGCTTGGCAGCTGAACTCGCTGAAGATACAGCTCCTCTGAACATGCTTCAGACTTACACAGTTCGTGTATGCAGAAAAGAAATTTCCAGTTACCTGCATAGTTCAGGCACAGCAGTCATTTGCCTGAAATCCAGTTCCCTTGCTTTCTTCATCTCCCCAAATTATGCTGAAACCTGGGAGGTGGGGAAGGGAGGCAGAGAGCCTACGAAGGCAGTAGTAGTCCTTCCCTTTCTGTTCACGTGGCTCTTCCTGCCTCTTTCTTGGCACTCCAGAGGTACAACGCACCTGTGAAGTGCATGCCTAGATGCAGCACGGCAAGATGCAGCACGGCAAGATGCTACGCTATGGCGATGGAGGAGAGGAGCCGCTCTGCTCTCCTGCATGTGGAGGCCCTGCTCTGGGCAGCGCGGTTTTGCTGTTTGGGTCAGAAACCTCAGGATCCCTTTTTTATTCATTGCTCTCAGCAGAAGGAGTCATCCCAGGGAACTGTCCTCCAAAGGGCTTTCACCAAGAGATGGATGAACTGAGAAAACAAAACACTCCTCCAACAACAACCAAAGAACCCCCAAAACTATAGCTCCAAATTCCACATATTCTGATTTATCACTAAAATAAGTTTTTCTTCCAGAAGCATCATGTGTGCTTTACATAGGAATAAGCTCAGTATATAGTGCAGTAAGCAGAAGAAATGTTGCCTAGGATTTAAACCACAAAGTCGAGAGATCCAAATTCTATTCCTGGCAAATACCCAACACCGGCATTTGCAAACCCAACCACCTGAAGTAAGGCACCATCCTCCATATTCAGGCACTGAACATGGGGCCTGGCGTCCAGCAGCCCTGCAGACCAATGTCCATTACCCACGCTGCAAAATTTTAGCCTTAGCTCTGTCTCCATTAGGGTTGTTAAGTGTCCTGGGTGCTCAACCAGTAAAAATACTCAGGGTGGGAGAAAAAAAATCTGACAAAAAGTAATGATAATTCCCTATGCCTTCTTGCTACCAGGCACAGGCTTCCTCCCCAGCAAACGCTTGGAAACAGAGCGAGCCAGCTCCCTTTCAGCACCTCGGGTGCAGCAGAAAGTGGCAGCAGCAAGCCGCCGGGTCAGGAATCCCCCAGTGCAGCCAGTCCCGGCTGCAGGAGGATACGGATGTTGTGAGAGCCTTCGGCAGCGATAACCCCACTCAGGTGGAGAAGCCTCTCCCTCTGGTGGGGATCCCACTGACCTCCGTGGGGTCATAAGTAGGAGAAAACGCTGACTGACGCAAGCAGGGAGTCACTGGCTGGTCTCTCCTGGGTAATCATGGGAATGAAGTGTATTGTAGTTCCTGATCCCCAAAGGAAAAACTTCTCTAAAAATAACCCCCAATTACTTTCCTGTCCTAAATACTTAGAAAGATTTTTTTCTTTTCTTATGGCATTAGCACTTTTCCCCAGATTTAACAACACATGTAAACCGTTAACCTCTGCCTTGCGAGAAAAAACAAGAAAACAAATAGCCCCTAAGCACTACATGCACAGAACTTGTCAACGGTATTAGACGGCATTTATTTCTAAAGTGCTATTCAAAAGAGCCATCTTACCGACTGGTAACAGAAAACTCAACTCTGCCCTCAAATTCCTTGGAAGTAAATGAAGCTGAAGGTTGTCAGTGCCGTGCTGTGATTAGCCGGACGCTGGCAAGGGTGGGCCGAAGAGACAAGGTATCGCTGCAAATCTTCCGGCAGATACTGCTGCTTGGAGAGCGCGAAATGGGAGGTGAGGAAGATGGGGGTCCATTCTGTTAAGCAAGGTTTGGGAAAGCTCTTAACAAAGCAGGTGGTGTCCTGGCACAAAGCGTGGCCATCCCACTTCTTGCCTTGGCAGCCCCGGACGCCGTCCCAGTGGCCAAGGACACGGCGGTGTCGCCCCCGGGGCAGCGGGACCCCGCAGCCCGGCAGCCGCCCTCGCCGCACACGCACTGACAGCTGACGGAGCCTTGCCACCCCAGCGAGGGCCATTTTTTGGGATGGCTTCAGGGCAGACGGCAAAAGACAAGTTCTGCTCCCAGGGAGTTACACCTGTACATAAATAGCGCTTTAAATTTCGGCTTCTTTTATAAAAGATTTCTCATATTTGTCAAATGGTCATTAGACACAGCTACATTCCTTAGCATCTTATTAGAAAGCCCTCCTTTTTTTTCCCCTGAAAAAAAAAATGAATACATAGTAAATGCCTAACAGATGAAGCTATAACAAGCTGTTGCAAAGCATATCACATGGAGCTATTGTTAAAACAATGTGTGTGCCTGTTAAATACAGAAACATTTAATGTTATTATTAGGTACGCTATAAAAGCCACCGTAATTTATTAAATAATATTAAAGTATTTATAGACGGACCCTTCTATGCTGTGTAACCAGGTACTACAAACACTCAATGCCAAATCTATCCTTTCGGCTTTTTAACTTTCCTGAAGTGTTTTTCCCTCCTATGAAAAAGCAGATGTTCTAAAGCAAGAGCCACTGTAAACTCACAATATACACCCAAAGGCTGAAATCTAATATTTAAAACGAGCTGTTCCAGTAAGAAATGTCTCCACGGTGACCCCGGTAGCAGAGTGGGGACTGGGCACAGCTTGCTTTTGGTGGCATGCCCTGACCGAGGACACACAGCGTCCGCCTCCCAGCCGGGCCCCGGTGTCCGGGATTGCACCACCCGCTCGACGCAGCAAACCCAAGAGGGCTTCCCACAAACTGCTTCACCAAGCTACAGGATAACATGTCTGGTTTGTTGTGAGCTAGTAATTTACGTAAAGAGGTCAGGCTTTATAATGGTTTTTAACCCTAACAGTAAATCTTATTGAGACCTGAAGCCGGCGATTAACAAATGCTGGTTTTGCTAATGAAGTACCCACAGAGCTAAGAATGTGAAATTCTTCATTCCTAAATTGCTTAAGTAGTTGTACTCCCAAGTGGTACTGAAATGAAATTAAAGGTTTGTTTTGTTTTTTAAAGCAGGGAGTTCAGATAACTCCAGCCTCAAACAAGTGTGCAGCAGTTCGCTAACTAAAGACAGTACCAACAAAATATTTAAGCATCGCAGGCTATGTTAGAAGAAAACAATATTTTTGCTTCATACAAAAAATCCTGGAGTTCCCAAAAGCCTGTCTATATTTTTAGTTTAAACTTTATAGAAAAGAAGAGTACTGAAAGAAAAATTCAGTTCTCCTTCTGAAGCCAGAATATCTCCTCCGAAGAAAACTGGATTTATGCCAGTAGAGTTGACATGGGTCTGTCACCCCTAATGGGGAACTCCAGAAAATTATTGTTACTAGAAGTCCAGAACGCTACAGAATTTGGTTAAGATTTAAGAATAAGTTATATTTTCTCTAACACCACTTTTCATAGTGGACCCTCTTGCACACGCTAAATTTGTAACCGAAGCAGGACAGCATTAATGGCTTCATCAGCTGGGACTGGGATGGTTACCGGCTAAGTGACGGTGCTCAGCATCTCACGGGAGACGGGGCAGCGCAGGCGGCTGGTCCTCACGGTGCACCCCGGCTACAGGGGAATCCGGGGCGCAAATGAAACACAGCTGAGGGGCTCGTCTCTAAAGCTGAGTGAGCTTATTAAAACCCACCCGGGAGGAGAAGCGAGTTTTATGAAGCACATTCCCCACCTTCAGCAGGTCCGTAAGCCCCCGCTGTTTAACGGAAGTCAACACACTTTTAAAAGTAAGTCGTTTCTTCTGGTTCCTATATAGACCTTAACAAATCTCCCAGGGGTGAGAAGCACTAAACAGCACTATATTTGGCCAAACGAGGCAGGCAAAATCTTCTCTGGGACTATCTGTAACAGGACTTACATTTTTATTACAAGGAAGCAGATCTGTACTAACTCTGTAGACTTCGAATGCAGGTTGCGACAGCTGTACCTCTAGGGACCAGACCCTGACTGTCTGGGAAGGGGAAACTTCTGCTTCCAGAGTTTTACTTCTCTGTACGACCTTCCCTCTCTGCTTTTTCATTAACTTGACCAGTTAATCTGTGGGCCCTCCATGCCCTTCCCCCTCAGCGCAAGAGGAAAAAGGCCCTGTTTGGAGCAAGGCACGACACGGTCACCTTCTCTGGACGCAAGGTTTCGCTTCAGCAGCAACGCTGCATTTTGCACGTGTGAAAAGACTTGGGGGCCCCCAAACCCCTGGGACTTTTGCCGGAGCGCCCCGTCCCTGCGGCACAGCGTGCAAGTGCCCCTGTGCACGGCCTTCACCCTCCGCTGCCTCTGCTCTGCTCCCCCCGCGCGCAGCACAAGCGCAGCTTGGACAGCAACACGGTTGGCTTGAGCAGACAAACAGCCAGGTCCAAAACAACCTGCCAACTAAAACAGACATCCCGGACTCCAATTCCCCTCCTCGCCATAAGCAAGTTTCGCTCCCCTAGCTCCCATCCCTATCAGCAGCTTAAAAAATACGGCTTTGGCCCCCTGCTCCGAGCACCCGCAGGCTATTTCAAGACCGCGGAGTGAGCTAGCGCTGGAGCTGCAGCTCTCGTCTGAAAAGTCCCGAAGGACACGTGAGGCAGCATCTTTCAAAGAGAGAGGCAAGTCCCATTCCCTTTATGGCTAAGATTAGGACTGAACCCCCCCCGCCCCCCCCAAAGCAACCTCTGCCCCAAGGCCAGAGATGAGCCAGCACAGGAGCTCTGGCTGCGAGCACGCGGGAGAGAGACCATGTTTAAGCACAACTGCCACATTCTGGACCGGATCCAGTTCCTGAGTGGACTGTAAGACATAGCCCTCTATTTATTTTTACAAAGATAAAGCCTGTGTATATATGTATTTCTTGGGCAAAGAACGCCGACCACGAACAAGCAAACACAGTCAGTCAGTCCGTGCCGGGTAACACGAAACCACACCCAGGGCTGGCTGCCACGGTGCTGTCTAGTAGAGGTGTGACACGGGGAAGGGACAGCTGCAAAATCAAGTTCTGGACGTGGCAGCTTTTAGCAGAGCAACAAAAGCACCGGCAAAAACCAGAGGCACTGCCAGGGACACGCGCCCTTCCTCGGGTCACGGAAGACACCTCTGCCCGGTGGTGCCTGCTGGCCTAGAGGCAAGCCTGCGCACCCGAAGGCTGAGGCGCTGGTTAAGACATCATCTCTACCTACAAACTTTATTCTGTCACGGCTACACCACTTACACTTCCACACGCAGCAGAGGGCGAAGGGCAGCACTGCGGTACAAAGCCAGAGAGCTGCTTCAACTTGCTCTTCCACTCCAACCGCCTCGTGGCTGACTTTGCTGCGCCGGCCCTGCCCTTCCGCCCTCTCGGTGTGCAGGTCACACCGACTCACCGTGTGTAACCTACCCTATCACGTGCGTCACCTCCGCATCTGGCCAGCTCGGTCTGCCAGTGGGACCGCTGCACCTTCGGTTTCAGGCTTTGGCGATGAGCTTTCCAAGACGTCAGACTTCAAAAGCTCCCCAGGTCGCCAGCGCCCATCGGGATGACGAGGCTGGTCAGGGCACGGTATTCCTAGTGCAAACAAAGATGCAGATCTGCGTTTTCACTTTTCACAAAAAATACCTGAGAATGCACTCAAGGCAGAAGGGCAGCACGCCCACCCTTCTTTCTGTCCTTTCAGAACTGTAACAGTCGCTGTTGGTTAAACTCTATCACATTTTGACATGTTAAGCTCCATCCTCAGTAATGAGCGCGGAGAAAAATGCTGCAATGATTTAATCCAGTCGAGGAAGGCGGCAAAGCAAGCAGCTGGTGATGGCTCAAACGGTTCCGTCAGAGCCACTTAACAAGTCAGCTGAGCTAGCTCGCGCGCCTGCACGACTGCGCGGAGCGGCTGCGAGGGCCGGGGAGGGGAGGCGGCGGTACCCGGCGGGCGGCAGGCAGCCCGGCACGGCAGCGGGGCAGGCACGTGCGGGTCGCGGGCTGGGCTCGCCAGCCGAAGTGCCCTGGAAGTCCGGCGACCCGCGCAGGTGAGGACGTGGCCGGCACCTGAGCGCAGCACCTGCGCGTCGGGGCACGCTCCTTTCCGTGCAGACTCTGCCTCCGAAGCGCCCGTCGTTTCTGAAGCGGAGACGTGCAGGCTCCCCAGGTACCAGGAGGCTCCCGAAAATGCCACCCCCGAACATCTCCTCCCTACCGCCACCCGCCCAGCGAGCAGCCGAACCTGGGGCTGCGTCACGCCAGGCAGGGCCTGAAGGGCTGCACGAAAATGTGCCCATCTAGGGCATTTCAGGTGAATTTAAAGACAAACCAAAACAAACCGCAAACCAGCTGGAGGCAGCAGCAGCACTCCCAGGAACGCTGACGACGTGGAATTTCCCTGCACCCTCCTTGGTTTCTTTCTTTCTTTCTCTTTCTCTTTCTTTCCTTTCTTTTTTCAACGTGAACAAACTCACAGAAATGTATCTAGTAGTCAAGTACACATCAAAACTCAGTGCCACCTACTTCTCTAAGGATGAGGTTCGTATTGTGTGTAATCGTGTAGCGCGAAGAAAGTCATGCTGGGTATATGCAGGAAAGCGATTACAACACATTCTTCACTTCTGAATAACAATAAGTACATTTGGAAATGGCGACAAAGACGTGCTATAGATTAGGTTGTAGGTTTTTTCCCCCCTGGTATATATCAAAATAAAAGAGAGAAAAAAAGTACAATATTGAAAAAAAATCATTGGCTTTGTTTGACATGTAAACAAAAAATGAAGTTACAAGATAGAATTTAGAGTACAAAAAATAGAGAATAATTCAGATACAAAAGAAAGTTGTGTTTCAGGAGAAAAAGTAGGAAATAAATTAACTTGCTATCCCTATATATATGCTAATTATAATGTCGTTAACACAATATTAAGGACTAAAAATAAAGTTTGGCTTATAACAGATAGGAATTGTAATTGCCAAATGCTGTAAATTTTGACAAAGTAACTTCATTTGAAATGTATTAGTTAGAGCAGGCAGAAAGTCTTAAGTGTGGCAAGTAATAATATCACCTTATATAGTATTCTAAAGCTATCTCAGCCTTCCAAAAGAACAAAACCAGTTTATGTACATGCTTCTCTTCCATCTTTTTCCAAATTTCCATTTTTTTTCCATTTCAGGCCTCAAGAGAAAAACAACAGTACAAAGTAAAACAAAAAAGAACCAAAATAAATTTCACTGTTTCCCCACTTTGACCTGTTTCTGTCGCCTGATGCAATATCAGGCTCAGCGGGGAGGAAAGCCATTGAAATCAGTGCAACTTCTTGTGCCGAGTGAGATAGTCATCAAGATAATCAAGGGCTCAATTTTTGGAGCTGCTATTCTGATTCAGTTAAAGTTATCGTAGTTAAATTAAAGGGCATGATTGGGAGGCATAAAAGCAGTGATTTCTGCTGCCTTATTCACATTCAGGGAGCTGCCGAGACTTTCATGTTAAACTGGATCCTCAGAAGGGCAGGCTTTGGCCCAAAAATGCATTTCAAAACAATCCAAGCAGATGGTAGCACTTAATATATACATGAGAAGTGTTTCTCCCTACCATGCAAGCTTTCTGAACGCTCAGCCGGGCAGAATGGGGAGATTTCTCTTTCAAGTCATGTTTGTTTTATAGACGCAGTTATATAATGAGGGAAAAATTGGTGACAAACTATCCAATATCAGCCCGTAATAGGTCAAAACGAAACGGGGAGCAGAGTTTTCTAAGACCCTGACAACATGCCCATGTGTAGGACTCTCCTTGAAGGTAATTTTAACTGTGAGGTTCCCATTAAGTTAAATCCCTGTATTTTGCACTGGGTATTTATTACACCGTGAAACAAATGTGCTTTGTTCAGGGCATTGACTTCCCAACGATTAAATATGAAATAGTTTCATCAAGTGACTCTTTTCTCAGATAACAATTTGTCATTGAATCTTAAAATCCCTGCTTAGGCCTTATTCTCACTCAAGCAACGCGTGTGACTAACTTCAAAGACAGTCTTACTTTAATAAAGATTTCTGTGTGACAATTTGCACAGGATTTTGGGTTGTTTTTTCAGGTCTCGAGAGAGCCGACATCTTTCTTAAAGCGCAAGATCCTGGATTCACGAGATCACTGAAAAACTGCACTTCTCATTTAAGCTGAGAGCCAGTTTCTAGCTCACATGGTTATGAAGAAAAATTTGAAAATATGACCTAAAGGTGACAAAAAGAAACAAAATATGAAGCAACCCTTCCACTTATGAAGCTCACCAACTTCTAACTCAGAAGTTCTGGCTATTTGGAATCGTTAGCCTTTACCTATAAACTATACAAAAGCCATAATTTCTAGATCTGAAGACTACCTTTTTGTGTAAAACATATTCTCAGCTTAAGCATTCTTTTCCTAGGAAATTTCTTCCTCTGAAAGGAACCAGCTGAAGAGACAGCTAAGGAGACCCTTCATGGCTTAAAGACCACCCTCATAGTTCTAAAGTAATTGAAATAAAGTTTAAAACAAACCAAAAATTAATGCTTTCTTAAGCGGTAGAAAGATTTCATGCGTGTATAATTTGAGGAGCTCTGAGCATTCCTTCGTAGCACTAAAATCTCACAAAACATTTTGCCTAATTTCCAAGAAAGAGGGGGTTTGTCATATTCCAGATTATTTATCTGACCAAATAAGAGAAAGGTCACCAAAAACCTACTGCTGTGATGAACTTTTCACCAGCTGACTGTCATATTTTTCATCGATAAATTATTTTTAATTATTTTTTATCAAGACATTGCTGCTTCTTATGAAATTTCAACTACCTGAAGCCAGTGAGTTTTACCGCTAACTTATCAGGGGCAAAGTTTTACCAACCATGTCTTCTCCAGACAAGCAAAAAGACTCCATGCAAAGAGGGAAATTAAAATGGCTCAAATCTCCCCCATATTTTTTATATCAGTAGCATAAAACAGAATTTTTCAAATTCATGCAAAGCTACTTGAATTTCCATACTTATATACCAAGTATATGTAATTGTAGCTCTGTACATATCCTTTTCAGTTTTGTGTTCAACATTGCCAAAAGAAGATCTTCCCTTAAGTCACAGGTTTAAAATGTACCTTTCTGTGAACAAAGATGATGATTCTTTACTGTAAGGATAGAAAAGGGGAAGAAAAAAAAAAAAAGCTTAAGAAGCCTCATCCAAAGTTAATCTCTCGTCCTTGAGATATCTCCTCTCCAACCTTTCAAAGGAGCACGTGAACCTGCAAGTCCCTCTAGGGTGTAAGGATCGTGCACCATTTTCTCACTGCCCAATGGATTTTGGTCAGCTATTTTAATAGTTTCCAGTCTTTCACCTACATGTGCCACTAGACGTAATGCCCCGAGCAGCCTGGGAACGTGGCCATTTGTTACATCTTGCTGGCGTCAGCTATAAATTGTGCCAGCTTGAGTCTTCATTTTTATTCAAGTGTAACTATTAGCTCTCCCGCTAATGAAAAGTCCTGGAGGCACCTCATCCTCTATTTGCATTCCCTGCCAGCACGTGCACCGACGGCGGCACGCACCCGCCACGTCCTCGCAGCTGGGGAGGCAGTCAGCACACCTGACTGTTGTGACACTTCTGCTAAGAGGCTGAACCATTTTCCTGCATTTTAGTGCTGCGGAGCAAAATTACTGAAATAAACAAACAAGGGAGGCAGCTAAACTCACCCACCTGGATTGCAGGAAGTTTATTAGCTTTCCATTACCCCGCTCAGATTTTGTATTGGATCGCACTCCGATCTGAAAAGAGTGTTTGAATGCAAAGGCCAAGGTTTAATCAGCTGCTTCCCGTCATACAACTCACACACATACCACATAGGAGAAGAAATTTTTCATGCAGCAAAGCGCGGTCCTGAGCAAAACAAAATGCCTCTCTTCGCCTGTCCCCCAAGCACCTGCTTTTGGAGTATTTCAGGCTTTGGACCTGTGTCAGTGTTCAGACAGCCGCCGCAGTCAGACTGAATCGCTGGTGCTGAGACCCCTCCCGAGGAAGGTCGGAGCATCCTCCCAGGGCCCTTGGCAGAGACACGGACCCGCACACAGATTTTCTAAGCCCAGAGTTAATGCAACCATGTCATCTCATAACCACTCCAGGGGTTATTTACCCCTTCAAGGGTTTCCTGCTCAGCTGCTAAGGAGTGCAAAAGGGAGCAAAAGTCCAAACGGAATATGAAAATTTTACCTACCTATTTTGGGGGTATAATCTAAAACACATTGATACAATGGAAAGACTCCAGCAGGCTTTGAATCAAACACAGTATGGAGGCCCGTAAGTGTTACTGAGTTTTTGTATCATTAACTGTGGAACAATGATTATAATATTCGTATCAGTTCCTCAAAATATGAGAGGGCCTTTTGTATTATTTATGTCTCCTGCTTGGGGTGGTAAAGGTTACTGCAGCAAGGATATTAGTCACTGATTATAATCTTTGCCATTTGTGATAGTGCCTAGGTTTCTTTATGTAGGTTAAAAGAACAATATGATGGTTAAATAAAAACACAGAATAAAAGGGAGAAATGACAGAGTTCCCCTCCTTGCTCAAATATATAGAAGGCCAAATGAGCTCTCTACTCTGCCAAAATCTATGTGGGAATAATAGCAAGATGTGTATGTTCAGGGTAGTTATGATGCGTGTAGTTTGGACAAGCTGCATTTGTTTCTTGAGTGCTCTATCAGACCACGAAGGAAACCAATGCCAACATAGCAAAAATACACACAAAAGCCTGGGGTAAGCCAGCCCCACTGTGCACTTTTTGTGCTAAATTAGGGATAAAATGTTGGAAACCAGCCCTTACATAGCAAAAAATAAACAAACTATCCAATGATGGAGGAACTGCAACAGCTTGGTTCAGAGACTGGGTCTCAATTTCTTCCCTGTTCAGGCCCCACAAGTTCCTCTCAATAAACAAGCTGGAAATTCTCAAAGCATGGGAGAGTAAGGGTGGGGAAAGAGATTTATTTTCTTTTTCTACCAGAGAAATTCCACTTCAAGAATTTAGGAAAAAATATAAATACCTTCTAGTAGAATTTGCTTATCAGCACTAAACATTATTTTTTTCATTAAGAAGCAACATGCTGCATATAATTAATTAGCCCCTAGGAAGTACTACTGGAGAAAGAGAGCGAGATACACACATATACATATATACATATATATATATATACACACATGCATGAAGCCAACGGTTACAAATTCTTTACTATGGAATAATGAGAAATGGTGGAGAGAGAAATGCACTGCAATGCACAAGTTCTGCCAGCTGACACCTCTCTAAAGTAGGAGGAAGAAGCAATGAAAAGAGAAAGCATCAATAGTATTGACTTGTAAGCAAAAAAAAAGTTTATAGCATTACGTTCAGAAGCCATATGTAAACAGAGACCTAATGTTAGGCAAATGCAGAAGAAACTCATTATTCTAGAGAAAAAGCTTGGAAAAATCAACCTGACATGTCTATGTATTTTCACTACAGTGTAGTTAACAAAGAACAATATAAGGATCAATGTGCTTTTGGCCTGTGGTACACGGGAACTGTAATTGCAGAAGCCTGTAAGTTTTGGAAAATAACAAACTCATTTGGAACACCTATGAGTTAGAGAAAGCTTTGTGAAGGACTGAAATGCAGCAGTAGTGCTCTTTCTTTAAACCTTGCTCTGAAAGATATTTCATTGCTCATCCAAAGACTGAATATTTCACATGATTTCTTTCTTTTTCATCCCAAATTTCCCTCTCTATTTTCTTGCTGCTGAAGGTTTCTGTGGTGTTCTGGACACCCTAACTTCTTTCTCCAGCTCCTCACCTCCCTTATTAGAGGGACAAAATAGGTGACCTACTACCCTTCTCCAAAATGGGTAGTCCTGTCTTCCGTTCCTTAAGCTTGTAGGTCAGGGCTCCTCACCATCCTTATCCCAGCTGCATCACCCTGCTTCTGCATAGCTGCACACAGGTGTTCTCAGGACTAGCGAGTATTTTTACATGGGAAATGGGCTTGGATCCATTTTAATGTATCCTCTATATTAATTTTGTAACTCTACCCAACATAATACAGCTACAATTAAATAATAGATGAGAGCAGCAGGAGAAAAAAATTAAGAGATGTGAGGAAAAAAGACATGTTTTCAAAGGAGATTACCATTGGGAAAGGGAGTGAAGGACAGAGAAATACAGGAAAACTACTTCAGATGGCATGAACAACAGGGAAGAAAGCTTGTGTAGCAAGAGGTATATTGGTGAGAAGAGACAGAGTTAAGGCCAGTACTGGAAAGGAGGCTGCATTTTATCTCCGTTGCTTAGGCATAAATCAGCCGTAAATCAATTAGTCTTATTCCAGATTTAAGTCTCTGCAGCTAACATCAGAGCATAGCCCAGTATGTTTAAGACTGAAGCAAGTTTTTCAGTATAGGAGATTTTCAGACATGCTAGAACATCACTGCCTAGAACTTTGTGCCACAATCAAAAAGAACACATTCACTCCCTTGTATAAGTAGCCACTATGGCAAATATATGTTACCTTCTGTATAATTCACATTTGATACAGAGCAGAAATACTGACAATGAAAACCACACAGATTAAAAAAATCCAGGGATGTAAATCCTGTCTCTTCAAAAGGAAACTACTCTTGATTTTTTTATCACGTTGAGTCAGAGACGAGGGGCAGGAAAACCAGGATACAAACACCTTGGTCCTTCAGGCTACCTAAGATGCAGGTAAGTACAAAGGATTACTTGCAATATTGGGTTTTGAGAGGGAAAATTAGGAAATACCTATAGAGGTAACCAGAGGGATGTTAGCTGACATACAGACGGATCTGTATGGAGCACAGAGATGCTGATGCTCCCTCTCCCACCCCTCGAATGTCACTCATACACCTGGGCAACTATCACACCACTGAGATGCTAGCCTTGACAGTCACGACAGGCACGACAACGAAACGCTGCACCTGTACTATAAAATGCGCTTCCCGGGCTAGAAAGGACTAGCAGACAAAAGGCAGAGGGAGGGGAGGACACAACACAAAGTAAAGGCATATGTCCGATCAGCTTGAAATATCTGACAAGCTGATAGCTGGAGAAGGAGGGGGAAATCTGTTGCCCAGAAAGGGAAATCTTTGATACTGCTGTGCAATCAGACTGAATCTGCCTATCTTAAACTGTAGCGAGTATAAAACTAGATATGCATGCTGTTTCATTTGTGTTGATCCTATTCGATCTCTTTATTCATCATAAATCTTGTTTTAGTTACAGCCCCAGATCTTAGGGCTTTTCTCACCTGCACTAAAACTCTAGCTTTGGCTGATTGACAATTTTATGCAAATTATCCCAGAAACAACCTCTGTCAGCTCTGGGATGAGCCACCTTCACCCCTTCCACCCACAAGAAGGGAGAGAAACGGAGACACAGAGCCATCCATCTCTGGTAGGAGAGCATGCTGCGTAGCTGCAGACACATTCTCTTACACATTTGTAAATCCTATGAGCTTTTGGATGTCTCCCAAAGTACAGATGCTAATTGTTGCTTCATCTTACGCCAGCAAGACCGAGGACCGAAACCACATGTGGTGGCACCAGGTACAAAATCAGCTGACTTCAGCTGATGAACTGTGGTCCGCTCTGGCCAAATGGTCTGAACTTCCACCTCAACTCTAAGTACCTGCAACAGAATTCATTCAAATAGAATAATTTTCACAAAAATCTAGGAGGGGTATCAAAATAAGTCTTTCTCATTAAATAACTGGTTTAGGATGTTTACCTGATTTTATCAGATTTTCAGATCCACACCTATGTGAAACTGATTGATCCCTATTAAATCCACTGGCATTTTCCATAAAAGGGTATGAGATGATTCATGCCATTTTTAGTTTTTCTCCCCACTCCTTGCAGAAATTGAGCTTATGCGCTCACGTTGTCGGCCTGCTCCCTGCAAATATCTTCTAAATCTGTTGTCCAGTTTCAACCAGATTTGCTAGAGGGCAACAAACTTCGAAGACTATGAAGTTCCCCTAGGTTTCACAAAAATCTGATGGATCGATGAGAGAGGCCTGAACTAGCGCCTGCCCCTTGACAAAAGCGCAGGTTAGCTGTTCTGACTCCTGCCTGGGAGCAGCCACGCTGCCTCGCGGGTTGGCGCACGGAGAGCCCCGGGCGCACCGCAGACCTGCCAGCGGTATTGCTGCCCAGCGGGCTGGCAGTGCGGAGGGGCAGGGGGGAGACACCGACAAACGGAAAATCTGGTTTCGTTAGTTCTGCTGCTCACGGCACAACGCCCGCTCTTGGAGGCCAAGCCCAAGTCATGCAGGTAACCCAAAACCAGAACAGGGGAGCCCGCCTGGTGTTGGGTTTAGCAGAATTTACAAATGAATAGCTGCGAGTAGAAAGAGCAATTCCAGTCTCAAGACAGTGACTGGACATCTCCTTTAGCAAACACGCACCACTTCCCAGGCACTGAAGTTGAAATCTCTTCTTCGTTTAAGCCAGGGACACACTTCACATGGGTTTCAAAGAAGCTAAGATTTCACCCCAAACCTTTAAAACCA
This sequence comes from Dromaius novaehollandiae, assembly GCF_036370855.1. Lineage (NCBI taxonomy): Eukaryota > Metazoa > Chordata > Aves > Casuariiformes > Dromaiidae > Dromaius > Dromaius novaehollandiae. The sequence goes on from NC_088100.1 coordinate 131,097,339, forward strand.
TTCATCTTCAGCTTAAATATTTTCTCCAAACTTGTGCCGTCAATTCAGGAGAATTATAGCTGTACAAAACAGAATAAAAGGATGTTCAAAATGTCTTACCCTTCACTTAAAAATAACCAAGATCAGGTGGCCATGTGATTCCATTATTTATGTAATGCCTCAAAATATCATTTGTCTTCTAATATGAGATGACAGGTTTCACATGTACAAGTTTTCTGTAAGAGCAGCATGCTCATCTTGATCCACTCAATACACACACTGCTAATTTGAGATAAAAGATTTATCGTGTAGATCCTGTAGTTAATTGGCTGCAGTAGCTCTTTTTTTCTTTATAATGTAGATTTATTTGGAATTTCTTTATAGATGTGCCAATTTTCATGACTGATATATTTAGACTGCAGGTTTCTTTTGGGAAGGCTTTTATTTTCACTTTGTATATGCTAGGCACCTAACACAACGTGTTCCCGGTACCTGTTGAGGATCCCATGTGTTCCTGCATGTTCACACAAATAGAATAAAAGAGCTTTTAATACAAAATTTACTGTTGGTTTTAAGGACCAGTAAGAAGATTGTCCTTCTTCACTGTTAAGCCATATGATATGCACAAAAATTTGTATGTGACACGAGTAAACTGCACTCTTGCACTCAAATTCACATTTAACCAGTGTTTGAAAATAACAAGACAGCACCATCTCTCCCCTTAGCTCTTCCTCTCCTGTACCAACTCAAAGAAGCAGCATCCATCACGATTTGTCACTCGTGTCCAAGTATTTGGCAGCTGCAGATAGCATGCAGAAATTGGAACTGTGACTTGGAAAAAAATCGAGAGAATCTGGAAGAAGATTTCATTGTTCTGTAAGACTCACTGATCACCCTGGTCAAAACACCTTCGCTCACAGCCTCATAGGTGTGCTCTGGGAGTGGGAAAGAGATACCACTTCTAGAGGATCCAAAGCAATAGGAGATAAATGCACCTAGTCTGGTCCAGCTTGGCTAAACTGGTATTTAAAATCCCAGCTGAATCTGAAAATAGCTGATAAAAACTGCGAGCTCCATTTCCCCACCCCTGCTGCCTCCTCTCCTGAGAGCCAAGTCCTTGATGGGCTTCCCAAGGGTTGGTTCCTCCCCTCGCCAGCACACGCCTGGACTTACAAGTCCTTTCCCTTTGATCTGCCTGGGCAGCAATGGTTTTTAGCATTGCAGATTCCTGCTCTGGCCATAATTTCTAGAAGCCGAACTCTCTCCTCAGACAATCAAAATCTGGCCTATTTGTGAAGGTGTTAGGTAGAAGATCAGGGATATCATCTGAATGTGATTTGCAAAAAGTAGTAGAGAAGAGAAAGGGAAAGTGTAACTCACAAGATGTAACACATACGGTTGACTTAAACCATTACAGATATTTTTATCAATTCCTTCACCTCCAAAGTAAAAGAAACCAGGCACACACACGCCGTGTAACTGCTATGCTGAACTGTTACGGATGTGTGGAAAGAGAAATGTTGTCTAGGCTCAACTACAGAATTTCCAACAACCACCAGGTATTACATTTTTATTTAACTGAAATAAACTGTTGGACCAAGAGGTCTTTGCTGAATTCACTTTCTGACCTCTGAACTCACTGTAAGCCCTCTCCCTTTAAAGCATAGACTTTGCTTTTATATTTATTACATATTTTTGCATCTAATCTATGAAGACACACGTTTTAAAATGTGCCCTGAACAAAGACATCAGCAAAAGTGCCCAAAAGCAAAATCCTCCCTTACATCCCTGGCCCTGTGCAATAGCTATTTTTTGTTTCCTGTAAGATTGTTTGCTTCCTCGGGTCTCTATCAATGTCTTTCTACAACTATTTCCTCACCTCTTGTATTCGTCCCCTTGCACACACACACACCTTTGCCATCTCAGTTTCTCCACACAAATCTCTTTGCACTCCCCTTCATCTTTGCGCACCCCCCTACCTCTCTTCGGGCCATAAAAATCAGAGAAAACTTTGTCTCTTTCTAAAAATTCCCTCCCCTTCCCCAACAGAACAACCCTTTCCTCATGAAGCAACCATACATTCTCAAACCCGTGGCTTTCTCCTCCACCCAGAAGTAAACCACTGCCAGGCTGCAGACGTATGTGCAGTCTTTCAAACCAACCCCCTACCCACGGGCTGGAGGCCCAGAAGACCTTTCAGCACCAGGCTGAATCCTTGTGCTTGAAATCCTTTAGGATTACTTTCTCCTTCCTGGGATCCTCCACCGAGAGATCGAGCAAGCTCAGACTACAACTCAGCTGAGGACTGGTTCTCTCTGCGATGCTGAGGAAGTGCTACAGCTGCGAGGCAGAGGGCTGCAGGTGGGGGGTCCTCCTCGTGTCCCCAGACGAAGGCTCCAGGAGGGTGGCTGACACCTCATCCGTCAGGCTCCTTTCACCATGCCCAGTTTGAGGGAATCTGGCTGGGTTCAACAAGCACCTTTCACAGGGGGTGTGGGGAGCTTAATTTGGGATACTTTTGCTGAGGGTAATCTAGTACCAGCTATGCTTAATGGGACAATATCCTAAGCTCAGCTGCAGAACGGGGAGTAAATCTCACATCGCTCTGCTGAACAATCCAACATTGATATTAACGGAATTTCAGAGGTGTTCCTATACAGGACCACTTTTTTAAGACCTGACACAGGTTTTCAAACTTTGGCAAGACAGAGTGAATATGGCCTTTCCCTGGAGAGGCAGAGACAAACAAGGGAATTTAGCACAGTCTTGAAAAAGACACAGACTCCTAACACTATGATAAATAGAAACCACCCTTCCTGGAAAAGAAAAACTAAGGGACGTGAGGCCAATATTCGATCTGTGCCAAAAAACATTTGGATATTTTTATGAGCAGCAGGTTCATCAAGAATCTTGCTCAGAGGTTAAACCTCACAGAGAAGACAAAATAAGGTGACTAAGGACTGTTCACATGAGCAAAGATGTACAGGAAGAAGTCCATGCCAACGTGTTGATCTTGCATTATGGAAATCGATTAAGCATTAATTATAAATGTTCCTGAAGGTTAAGTGAAGTGTGCCTTACTACGGAGGTAGCAGCCTGAGGGAGCCACGGGACTTCCTGATGCAAACAGCTCTAGGTGCCTTCAGCAGCCCGAAACACTGAGCTCCGCTGCCTTTCCACAGCGTGGCATGCTGGCCTGGAGGCAGCGAAGGCGCGTACCATTTGCAGCACAGGGGATTTCAAGGACTAGGTCCCCAGGACCTGCTCTGGCACCATGCATTAGAACAGCCCTAAACTATGGGGAAAGCAATAGGAGCCAGCAGTCCTACAGGGCGTTGCTTGAGCCCTTTACGTTCAGTGACTTAACGGTCCTTCAAGCCAAGCAAGAACAGTCTTGCTAGATTAAATATGCAGCCCCTCCACTGTTACTCTCATCAGTGAAACTTGCCTTATCGAGGCCTGCAAGGAGAGATCAAGCTTTAACACATTACATGCCATGGCACTGCTCCCAGGAGGAAGGCTGCAAGAGAAGGCCCAGATTTAGCTTCTGTTTGCTGAGGACGTGGGACATATAATGCTGATCAAGCAGTCTCTCCCTTTCCTTTCATGCAGTTTCTGAAATATGGGCTTCTCCTGCCCTGGTACATCTGTGGACTAAGGTGATTTGTCTCTAGTACTCTGATTATGCACAGCTTAATTATCTACTGACTAATTGCACTTACCTTTTGCATGTCTCCAGGTAACAGGAGTACCGCTTTCTTTTTGCTCACTGGGCCATGAAGGCAACCAGTTTGTCTCATCCTTTCTGGCACTCCGAGACAAAGGGCCCTTTCAGAAGAAAAAATCCAGAACAGAAAATCCAAGTAATCCCTCTTTCCACACCCCAAATAAGACAAACATGTGTGTGTGCGTGTCCATCCTAGTGCTAGCTTTTAAGGCAGTAATTTGAATGTACCCCCTTTCTTTATTTGTACCCAGGAGGAGGAGCAACCAGTCCACAGTTATGCTGTGATTTATTAAAAAGAGTTTGCAGGAATGTGAGGTTAAGCCTGACAGCGATCCCTGGTAACAACCGGGAGCAGCAGCTCTTACACGCCAGAAGGGGTATCCTCACACACCACAAGGGACTCGGTGTCACCGCCTTTCACCCGGGCATGGCCAGCTCTGCCCCGCGGAAAGCGCGTGCTGCTGCCTCTCACCCGCAAAGCACAGTGCAGCAGCTGCCACTCAACCCAGGTGCAAAAGCTTGCACCGCAGCAAAGCCAGGTCTGCTACTGCAACTCAGAGCAGAGGCGGCAGCTCGGGGTGGATTCCCTTGCTTGCTTGTGTGACTGTGAGATCAAATCCTTAGTTTAGGGTCAGAACGTATTGTCTGTGACATTCTCTTTCCAACACTTCTATCTAAAATGGGAACCAACCTCAAAATTGGGGGCATTTCCACACAGAGGTCTCTGAGCCAAGAGAAGTGCACCTAGTACAACGCGGCACTCCAAGCTGCATGATTCAGTTTGGAAACTCCGTCGTGCCAACAGAGCAATAGCCATAGCTGGGCTTAACAGATGCTGGTACCTTTGTAGATATTTCTTGAGTTCACCGTACCTGGGAAGAGCCACTGTACAGCAACAGGCAGGAAAGCAGCTGCTGTAAGGATCCAAACTGATCACAAGCTCATGACCGACCCGCATCCTCCCGGAAACTCTCAGGAGAGACAGGCTCAGTGTGAAAGCCTCGCTAAGTGAGCAAGCGTTTGCACCTGGTTACATATTTTCTGTCACAGGTATACATCAAAACCTGATGCACCAGCTTCTGTGCTCTGCCTATCCAACGAGCGCTACGCCCAAGGCAACCCAAGAGAAGGAGGAGGCGGCACGGGCGGAAGCATCTTCCCCTTCTGGAGCACGAGCAGATGCACACAGTGAGCCTGTCCGAAACCGCAGCCGATTCACAGGCGGGACGGCTCAGGACCAGCCCGTTCTGAGAACGAGCTTCTGAACAGCTAAGTGGAGCATCAGACATGTTTCCCTTCAACAACTGCTGAAGCTAAACAGAAAGTTTTAATATCCATTTAAAAGGCCTTGGTGCTCTTTCATTCTCTGGCCTGGTCAGGAGATGTGAAGGAGGGTACAAAGCTTTTTCCTCAACTGCAGTGATCCACTAATCATGTTCCTAAAAATTCAAAAACCTCCTCCAATGGAAGGATGTTCCCCAAATTCCCTTGAAATTACTAAATGCACTTTGGGAAAACTGATTCTGGAAGGCAAAAACCTGAGTAAGGCAGAGCTGAAGAGTACAGAGCACAGTCCAGAGCTGGAGACCTGGGATGATGGATACGGGCTGGTTATTGACTAAAATGTCAACAGGGCTTCAGGTTTATGGCAGCTATCAGCCTCATGCTTGCTGGAAATCAATATTTGCAATTTAAATTTTGTATTTTGTGTGTTGTCAGTTGAAGTTTAATGTCTGTTTCTCTTTCTTGGACTGCCTTTTTCCTTTTTTTTTCCCCCAATCAGCATGGTGAGAAATAAAACTGATTATACACGGAATCAACACATGCTGACAGCCAAGTCAGGGGAAAGGAGCAGATTTAAGGGCCAATGTTGTCCTGCACCCAAGACAGCAATAATCAGGTAGTTCCTTTTATTACCCAAGTTTAGCACCACAGCTTGTGTGAGATTTCCCATCTTGGAATTCAGAGGATCAAATCCTCCTTAGAACCCAAAACAAAACAAACACATGCTTGGGGGGGGGGGGGGAGACATAACTGAAAAACAAGACAGAAAAGCAGAATATCCATTCCTAGGCTTTCCATGGACTTCCTTGGCGATGTTACTATGCTGCTGGGTGGATGCATTTCCCATCTGTCAAATGACAATAATATTACTTCCCTTTCCCACAGAAAGATTTGGCCAGTTAATGCATTTAATCCCATTTTATTTCTTTCTCCTGATATTCTTCAACATCCTCCTCCCTTTACTACAAGTCAAACTCAACGCATTACTAATAAATGAAAAACTCCCAGTCCTCCTTCCCCACTCGCAGGGCGGTGTTGCCTCAGAAAGTCCCTGCTGGACTTTGCCTTCACCTTACCGCTCTCACCTCCTCCTCTGCGGCCAGGGTCCTCGCTTGTGCTACCCTGGGGCAGGAAGCTCCAGCCTATTTAACACCCGTTAACACGAGTTTAACACTCATTTAACACCCCTGACGTAGTGAGCTGAGCAGGACTTTGAAATGGGGCTTCCCACCTTCTGAGGGAGGGTTCAAATCTCTCATATCAAACGTGGGCATTACTGCCCGTCTCTGGCTCTGTCTTAGATGAAAAGGCCCACGGCTGAATTCAGTGCTCAGAGGCCTCCACACACCTTCTGCTTTCAGGGACCTATGGAGCCCACTGGCACTGAGGCACCAAACTCTCTTTTTTATAATGATTTTACAGGATACAATTCCCTACTCCCTACTAGAGACAAAGGGCCAAATACTTTTCCTCTTTGCCTCTTTCCTTTGGGGGGATTGCGAATATTTAGAGCACGTTCCCCTCTCGCAGGCAGCCAGACACTCTCCACCCCCTTCTCTTCCTGTGAGTAATGTCCTTGGTGCTATTCTCCAGTACAGGATGCCTGGGATAAGAATTGAAGCCATTTGCTAAATGAGGTAAGGTGTTATCTTTCACGCTGCACTATATAAGTGACTACACAGAAAAAGGGAGAACTTTATGCCACTACAAACCTTAGTACATACACAACTGCTCCAAGCAGGGGAATCCTCATCCAACCAAACCAGAAACATCAGGAAAACTCATCAGGTCACCAGAGAGAGCATGAACAGAGGCTCCCCAGATAAGAACCAAAACAGGATTAAAGCAGTGCTAGAGGACAAGCGAGGATAAACCTGGTCTATCTCTTCCCTTGGTTCAGGTACTGAATGTTCATGGAAGCTCTTGGAGACAGACATGCAGAAGGACGGCCCGGAGGAAGAGCCTGCAGCACGCACAGACGGACGCCTTGGCCCAGACAAGTCCTTCGGGGGAGTTTATGAACTCTCCCCTCACTAGCTGCAAAGCTCCCCAGCAACGAGAAGACTGAAACTTTCATTTTACTCCCATTTTAGGCACACTGCAACACAGGGCAGTGGCACTCATGGATGCACTAGTCTTCTGAATCCATTATTTCTGTGTACACAGGAGTTAGACTTTAGGTCCATGTCATGCATGCTCACGCTGGAGTCTGATATGTTAAGGACTCATGCCTGGTTACTTATGTATCTGCAATGAAATCCAGCTCCGATTGTCTCATGCCTCACTTGTTACCACTGCCACAAATGTGATGTCCTTGAAAGAGCTACTCTGATGATTATGGCAGAGTTCACCTACAGCAACAAACTCAGGGCGGGAAGGCTTGTGATTAGACAGTATTTGTCAGGTAGTTTACTCCTGTTACAGACTAAAACTAAGCCATACTGTCCCTTGGACATTTATACTGCCAAAATCAAAAACATCTAATTGAGCAACAAATGCCTTATTTGCTCTCATGCCTGAAGCTGACCAGAGCTACCCTCATGAAGAGCCACTGCTGCAGAAAATAGAAATTACCAGAGAAAAAATTATGACACACATGGGAGGACAATGCCAACTAGCTGAGAGTAGCGGGTAAATAAAAGCAATTATCAAGTGCAGTATTAAAAGACAAAAGCTTCACTTTATAACTCTGCTTTTGCACTAGTCTCATCTAGACATTTCATACTTTAGCGTTCAATGAAGCTGTTTTCAGCAATAGGGCGCTGATATTTATTTCAGAAATAAAAGGGCCTTGTAATTCATTTGTAAGGCTGCACGTGGTTAATTCCTGATGCCTTGTAAATGCTAATTATGAAAGAAGATGTTAAAGGGTTCCTTAGGAAATCAATACTTTATTATACAATAATTGTATCTGCAAGTTTAATGTTCTTCATAAGACTTCAAAAGAACGAAAGAGGTTGGGAGGTCAGACGATGCAAATGGTGGTTGCATGACCTGGAAAGTCATCAAGAATCTGAGGCCTAGTAAAATGCCCAGATGCCATTAAAATATTTTCAGAAGTACAACATTTATTATGGAAACCAAACTGCCAGTACATCTGTCTAGATGACACTTTGGCCGAATGCTGGATATAAACCTGGTCACACTTACAATTGAAATGGCTGTTCCATTACTTGTCCAAGAGCTTTGGTTATTCCTTTGCCCAAATGATTTGTTTCTCCCAGGAACAGCATTTCAATTCTGGTCCCCCTCATCTTCCCCTGGCTCATTCCCCAGTTGTTCCAGCTTTCAACATAGGAGTCAGCGAGGAGCTACTGTTAGGGTTATAAGCCCTGGAGACAGGATACAGCTGAAAAATCATTCTTCCAAGAATTTCTGGGTCACTGTCTAATTGATACTAGCATTAGCATGCTTCATATTCATGTTCCAGCTCCACAGGCAGTACTCACTCTGCACCCAGCCATGTGGGACTGCTCTAGGCAGTGAGCAGGAACCCAGAATAACGCTACTGCATCAGCCGAAGAATGCATCAGCCTCCAGAGTTTTCACAATAGCAAAACAGAGAAAAAGAGTCTTTCTTCCACTGTGATCATCAGTGCAGCACTGCATTCCTCTTTGCTTTTTTATTATACACTTTCAAAAAGAAATATTCCAAGTTACTTAGCATATTCATTTGCAAAGAAACCACAGTTATTTCCATATATCATTATGCTTTTTTAAAAAAAATTTTTTTTAATTCTGATAGGCTATAAAAATCCAGGGACTTTAAAGGACTTCAAAGGAAATCAGTTTAAGACTCCATATGTTATAAAAAGAGTCCAGACCATGTTCACAAATTAGACACACTTTGCTATCAGCAAAATATTTACCAGGTAGTCTTGTAACTTACACTTTGTTGAGAAAATGAATGAGAAGTGAGTACTGATTCATAAAACAATCTGTACATTTAACACATGACAAAGTAAGATAGTATTGCATGGGTTCCTTGGGAGAACCAAAAGGCAGTGCCTTGCGATCAGCATCCTTTATACATAAAAACGTAGTAAGAGGGGATCTAATACTGAATTGTTGGTAACCATTCCTAATGAGCCATCTTTTCTTTGGCAATGTACCCAGCCAGCACATCCAAAATGCAATATGAAAATTGTGTGCCCCCAAAAAAGTGATGAAAAAAAGGACAATATGCGTACATGTGCATGTGTGCACGCATGTTTGGTGCACATGCAACACTTCTATGTGAAAAGACAGTCACTTCTGTGCTTCCATAATGATTCCCATCCGGCTGCCTGTAGAGAGGCCAGAGTGAATCTGCCTCGATACAACAGCCATATGCTGAGGAAGGTGGTTGCAGGAATTTCATTTTTCAGGTCTCTGTTGAACACGGCAAACATGCCAGCAAAAGTGGGAATCCTGCCTCATTGACAGGATCTCCCTCCTCCCAATGACACGTTTTTCTGGCACTTGCCCAAGACTGGCAAGCCATACTATACTTTCATTTATAAAGGAGTGACACATCGCTGCTTAACATCCACAAACAAATTATGCAGAAGTAACCTCATGTATACTGGTGAACTGGCCACAGCAAAAAAAATACAGCTAAGTAGTCTAAGCACCAAACATGACTTCAGTCAAAACCATTATCTGGTGAAGAGCTATCCCTATCCGTCCCACAAACCCGTCGTGCATAGCCTTCCCCTATATAAGAAGCTCCATTCGGCACCTTGTAACCTGCTCCTGTCGTCATTCAGAACGGGGAGCAGAAGCGACCCAACCAACTCTATCCCCAGGCTTTCCAAACGGCGTCACTGACCCTTGGGATAGGCTTTTAAACACAGCGTGGCATCCAGATAGGCACCAAGCTAAGAATCCTGGCTGGCTGCATCCTGCTGAAACTCCAGCCGGGAGCATCACCATGGAAACAGCGGGAGCTGGAGCCCTTGGAAAATCTGGCCTTCATTGTAAAACCTACTGAAAATCCAAGTCTGAAAGTGAGCTTTAAGGCAACAGCTTTTCCAGATTTGGACACAAGATAGTTACCATCTCAGGGGGCCAGGCAATGAAATTAGATGCTTAATTCTAAAATAAGTGGCCAAACTTTAACAGGAATAGATAATGAGGCTTACCCCCAAGTTTTCCCTTTTTCAGTGACAGCATCCACAGGTCATACCCAGGATCTTCATGACCGTCTGGAACCCTGAGGACAAAATCCAGGCCTGTCAATCACTGTCACAAGCATATCATTTCTGCTAAAAAAGCCTGTTATCTGAGATGACTCAAGAGTTATGATTGAAAACATGTCCTTCTGACAAGGAACATCCTTACTGCAGTCAAACATTCAACACCGTGCATATACTTATTGGAGAGCATAAGAGCTCTGCCATTCAGTCAGCTACTGAATAGCAAAGCTTATCTTTCAGCTAGTCCACAACATACAACCAGCATCACTAACTGAGGAAAGGAAATGGTAAGGTAAATACTTGCATGCTTTTTTCTAATCTTCTGCACAATAAAAGCCACAGGGGGACCTTATCACGAGACAAGGTGTGGAAGGAAATGAGATTAGCTTTACAAATATAGTGTCCAACAAGAATTTCTAATTAGGCATATCACTCCCTGCTTCATCAAAATACCAATACCAAACAGGCATGTACGTTGTCATCTCCTTAGACACAGAAGCAGCATCCAGTCCCTTCCAGACAAACAACGGAGTATCACCAGCTACAGCATGTAATCTTGTGCGTGCTTCAGTCCTGCCAAAGCTGCTGTGAGGACCTCTTGTTGTGCTGTCTCTCCTCCACTGGGCACAAGTTTGCCATGGGGGATGCTGCAGCTGGCAGGCATGAGGAGTAGGGCTGACGGGGGGCTGCCCCATAGCCATTCTGATGGTACGAAGGTTTTATCCTGACATTCCCTGGCTGGAGTGCCTCACGTCGTCTCACCAAAACAATGCTGCAAGAAATCCCCTTGGCAGAGAACGAGATTCATCCCTGAACATCTACCAGGAGTACTGCCTGAGAAAATAAGCCCCACATGCTGCCCCCGAGGTAGCTGCCTATCTGCTGCTGCCTAACCAAAACCCACTTAAAGAAGTCCAAGGATCTGGAAGAAAATTTCAACTTGACACTGCCACACTGGGACGATCTTCCAAGAGCTGACCATGCCATCTTGAGTTGTACTCTGCAGTGGAAAAGGAGCACAAGAGCTGCTCTCACTGCGGAGTCGGTTACTAGTCAGCACACGTATGAATTAATTACAATTTGTGCGGAAGAAATGGATGCTCCTTATCAGATCCATTTGCAATGAAGAGTACAACAGAGGGTTTACCATACTGGGAATGACTCTTCCTGCTTCTGGTATTTGGAGTCATAGATCTTGGTGAGAAACTGCCTACCCATCCTCCTTAGCAGGGCAGAATAGCTTTATTCCAAACACAGAGAAAAGCTCAGAGGGAAACAAATAATTGTTTTTTAAAGGAATGACACGTACACACACACAAATTCCCAGAGAGAAAGCCCTGAGTGTTGAAAATAATCCTTTGGATCCCTTGAAGATTATTAGAGCACCTTAGTAAACATGCCATTTAAATGGGGAATAGAAGAGGTGCTTTTCTTCCTACCTTCTTTTGGAGGGTTTTGGGTCTTTGGGGTTCATATTTTCAAGTTCTTTCCAAAGCTTTGAGACCTCATGATTTAATGAAAAATAAGATTATCAGGTACCTTCTTGGTTTCAGAAGCATGAGTTTTAGCAAAATACAACTACTGCCAGGCTCACGATAGGATCGTAATACTTGGCCGCTCTCAAGTTTGGTATAAATACCACCTGTTGAGTGATTAGCAGATGCCTCATACATGAATTTTGGGCAGCATTCCTTTGCTATGAAGTCTTTTCCATGCCACTTTGAATACAGAGAGACCATCAACTTCAACTTATAATTGTCTGTTTTCTGTCATTTCTTGTCGCAACTTTACCGCTGGCACAGTCATCTCAAATTTGGCTGAAATTATAGATTTTTGTAAAAAAATAAACTCTCATAGCATGCTAGAAGAGCCAACATATTCGTCTTACTTTAAAGCAAAAATTCCAGAGGAAACAGTTGTTTTGGAACAAATAGAGACCTCTGCAGTGGTTTCAGCTGAAGCACGGGAGAACTTGGAGGTTGAACTGATTGTAGACAAAAGCAAAACCCCCTTCAACACCACGTTGAAGAGTAAACACCGGGGGGGGGGGGGTGGCAGAGGAAGGAAGGAGCAATAGAAAAAGTAAACAGCATTCTAATTTTTTCCCTGTTGCCTTAAAGATTTTATAAATAACATATTTTTAAAGATTCTCTTTTCTCCACTAAGTTTTAAGCATCCAGAAAGCTTCCTGCCATACTACAAAGTTCCTCTTTGTAGAAATGTAGTAGTTCAACAATAACTAGCTCTGATGTAATTTTGTTTAAGTAGATTTCAAAGCATCATTTTTCTCATTCTATACAGGAGAAAACTGAGCTTATGTAAATTGCCCAAGGTCACTAACCAAGCAACAGTGCAGTCCCAAGGCCATCTCCCTCTTCTTACTTTCCATCACACTTTACAGGAACAGGAATTAAGAAAAATTTCCAAATGAAAAATGCTATTTTTCTTTTTAAGCCCTATCTTTAATATCTGAGTCGGACGCCACCAGTTCTGTGCTCTGAAACATTTGAGCAAGGGGAGAGATCTACATCGAATTAGCTTGCACGAGCTTCTACCAGTACATGAGTGAAAGACACCACTGCACACACACTCCTCTTCCGAAAGGGCTGGTGCTGAGGCCCCACTTCCTTTCTTCACCTGATGCAGATGGACATGTGTCAAGCCGTAAACATCCAGAAAGGCTCTGTGCATCTGTCCTGAGCAAGAAAAAAAAACCAGAGAGGGACTGCTCTGTTCCCTGCCTCAAAGGGAGTTAAAAAGGATGATGCCCAGGGGATTCTCCTGCTCTGACACGCCTGTGTATCTTCAGGGGCATGCAACGGGCCCTGTAACGGTAATCTAACGGGCAGCAGTAAGCTCAGAGAGATCTGACACCACATCTGCTTTGAAGACTCTTCCCTCCCTCACTGTCATCAAGTTCTCAGCTCAAACAGGGAAAGAAAGGAGTGAGAGAAAATGAAGAGAAGACGTTTGCTGCTGCTGCTGCTACAGGCCTCCAGATGAATACTGGGTTCTCCCAACGACTTGGGGTTACCTGTTGGTTGGTTGCTCTTCATTCTTTGAAGAAACCAGCCTTTTACTTTTCTCTGTCTCTAGCCTCTTCAAGCAGAGCATTCCCCCATCACTTCTAACGGGATCTGGAGGAGCCCACACCACTACACAGCAGAGCTGCCCGGGTGAGGAGGCCTCACTAGCTTACGCCTGCTTAACACAACTCACTTCCTCTAGGCAAAGCAAGCTAAGGAATTCAAACAGGCTTTAAAGGGTTTCTCACAGAGACAAGTGGTTTCCAGCAAAAACACTGATTTTTCCCTAAACATCAAGCATTTTAGTCTGCCACCCAGGTCTCATGCAGAATCTTTGCAGATATGGTTTTACAGGCCACCGCATGTTGACTGGTCATTGGAATTAGAAAAACTAAATAAAATCATACTTAGCAAGAGTCATTTTAGTATTCACAGAACACCACTGTTAGCCCTAACAGCTCAAAACCCTTCATGCTTAACACATCTCAATGCAGAAAGCTGAGAATAAATGTCTGGCAGTTCAGATCAAAGAATGTCAAGAAGATCAGACTGATCAAACTTTGGCAAAATTTTTACAGCTTTTTCTAGGCAAGAGCCTATTGCCTTCAGCAGGATATGAGGATGCCCAGATTGGTTCTGATTTGGAAAAACTCTAATAGTTCATGGCTTTTTAGTCCAGAGGATACTCAGAAAAGATCTTCTAGCTTTATTTTCTATCGTAAAACAGGCCAGGCTTTCCTGGTTCCTCTCTATCCATGCTTCAGTAGAGCACGGTTTTATGTTAGCAACCTTCTCCCATCTTTATCATCATCTACCTAGGATTTTCATATCTAACATGATCAGGTTACACCTAAAAAGATGTAAGCTCAGCTTCTTGCAGTGATGCCCTCTGCGCATCTTGCAGTTCTCCGTACGCTCTCGTGCCTGTGGTTTACACAGTCTGGCACCAGCATCACCACACACAGAAGAAGGGCCCCTCGCTGGCTCCCCTGCACTGGGAGCAGAGGACAGGCAGCAATGCACGTGCTCCCTCCTCACAGGGACACTCTCAGGGAGACACATGGCAGCTGTGCTGGAAAGGACGGGATGGGCACACTGCTGCATCATACTGAGATGCATTTTGTAATTTATACCTCCGACCCAGCCCTTCAAGCGATGGACTTGGGCGCCCCAGTACAAAGAAGACATGGACGTACTGGAGCGAGTCCAACTCCAGTAGGGCCTTGAATATAGTTAAGGGATTGGAGCATCTGTCACACGAGGAGAGGCTGGGAGAGCTGGGCTTGTTTGCCCAGAGTTGATTGTGCAAAAAAACCCAACTGGACGTGGCCCTGGGCGACATGCTCTAGGCAACCCTGCCCCGAGCAGTGGGGCTGAACTAAACTATCTCCAGATGTCCCATCCAACCTCAACTATTCTGCAACTCTGTGACTTTTTAACCTTCATAAATTGAAGCAAGTAATTGTTTATTAGCCATCCTGACCATTAATGTGCACAGAATGGGTACGTACTGTTGGCTTATTTAGACTGAGAAGCTCCTCTCAGCTGCTTGGACACACCACCACAGCCTGGTCTACGGAGAAGGTGCTCTCATCAGCACCTGGGGGTGGAGATCTGCCTCAGCCCCCCTCGCCCCTTGCACTGCTTGCTAGGAGCAAAGCTGGCTGCCTCCTTTCACCCAAAAGCCCTAGCTTGTGACCCTGACATCAGCCCACAGAGGCAGAACTGTGACTCCAAGGGACCCCGTACAGGGCAGGCAAAGGGACAAGGACATCACGAGTTCACCGAGTACAGGAAAGGTAAGATGCAGTAGCCTGAAATTCAGGGACAGCTCGTCCTGAAGTCTGCACTACTCATACCTGCACTGCTGGTAGCACCTAACTAGCTAAATTAAACCCAGCTCGAGAATACCCCTCTCTCATATTGTCATAGTGTGGGAACACCTTGAGACAAAATTCCTTCTGCGAGACTTTAGACTTCTTTTCTCAAAACTGAGCCTAAAAGAGTCTCACCTAAGAAGAAAAGCTGTCCTGTTTTCACACTTTTTCCGAACAAAGCTACGTTCAAAGGACTGGCAAAAACAGGTCAAGATATAATCCAATAAAGCAAGTAGGAATTTAAGGTGCACAAGCTTTGTCCTGATGGAGGTAATTATTAGGTCAGACTGCAAAAAACTGATGCACCTAAGATAACAATCCCCAAACAGATCTACAGTCTTTATATAAATTTTGGTCCCAGCTCCTATGGAACTATTAGCATTCCCTAGCATTGCAATTTACAGCCTGGTGATGCACTGAATCATACTTTAATTCATCGGCAAGGTAGGAACAAACATTCTTGGGTAGAAATTAATACCTGATCTTTGGCTACCTCTTGTGGTGTAAAAATCCAAAGAGAAGAGTTACGGCTTGAAAACATAAAAGAAAAGCATTGCCCAATTGATGAGCTTGTCAAAAATTTCTAAGGAGGAAACCAGTTCTTAGCTTCTGTATGTAAGAAGCCTAGAAGATCTTGCTATGAAAATGCACGCTGCGTATAAGCAGAGTGAGTGTTTCTGTAAGTATGTGCCACGGACGGTATCTGTTTTCAAGAATGGTTTAAAAGGAGTGCAACAAAAGTATTTTTATTCTGGAAGAAAATAACACAGTCACATCCCCTAGCCTTTTATCCAATTTTGTGTGGACCCTAAATGAAAATCCTGCCTATGCCACTGAAGGAAAACACTACATGAATTGCATAAAAGTATCCCTTCCATTTTTAAAGGCAACATAGGGAAACAAAAGATACAAAGCTAAGATGACCCAGGAGACTTTTTTTCCTTGTCTTTCAGGACAGTTCAAATACGAGGGTCAAGAAAATCTCCCTTCATGAACAAGAAAGTATAGGGCAAATAAAAAAATGATGAATAAAAACTTCCCCTGTTCCTTATTCCTCATGCCCACTGTTCTGCAAATATTTAATGCTACCGTATGATTTTATGTTTAGGGAGAAATCTCGGAAACACTGCTACTCACATAACCTAAGGAACGAAAGCCCAGGGAGCCGCTTCAAGCCTCCACTATGCAGCAAGAGTTCTCCCACATAAAATCCAACTCAACAGCTACCAGTAACTTCACGTATAGTAAAGGTACAAGATATACAACTATGGAGACGAGAGTCATAAATGCAGTTTGCATGCTGAGACAACATCTGTACACTTATGGTACCACAGCCCATCAGCTGTTTAGTTCAGCAAGTACCGTGCAAAAGGCAGAAATGAGAAGAGTGTGAACACGAAACAGAATTTGCTCAGAAACAAATAGCAGCTCCAAGGTCCGAGTTAAACAGAAAAAGCAAAAAGATTCTCGAAGTGAGACAGAAGGTCCCTCTAACCGTCACCTGGAGTAAACCAGTGCAGCCCCAACTGCGCTCATACACCTTTATCAGTGCAGGTCTACTTTAAGTAACCCCAAACTTTCTTCTATCATTATAGCAGTAATTTAAAAAACAGCAGCACTCCCTAACTTCAGACTGAGACAGTGACCTCTCCAAGAGAAAGAGAATTTGTGCCACTTTAGGTTGTGGTTTTTTTAAGAAGCCCTGAAGATTTGGGTTCTAGAGTGGGAATGCATTCTTACTCCAATAATCTTCCTCACCATTAAACTGGAGAACTGTTGAGATAATCATATCACAGTAACCAGGGGAGAAAAATAATCATTATTAAGACAAGTTAAATGGTTTCCTTTCTGCACAACCAGCTCAATACTGGGGCTGAGAATTTAGCACTCTCCAGCACTCAAGGAAATGCTCCCGGCTATACTGCCAAAGCCACGGCTTGCAGGAACACCATCCAGTCTAAACAAGAGATGCCAGTGAAATGCTGGTTTTGCCAGTAAAACTATGGCTACGTTACAGGGCCTATTACTCCCGAATCACTGCTCGCTGCAGCCCTGACCATTGCAGACGTACGTCTGCAGCGTCAACTCAGCCACTACGAAAGCGGTAAGAGAAAGCGCTGTGCCTTAGAAACACCTGCAGACAGATAAAAGGAATTAAGGGAGAACACAGAACGAGCGAAAACAAGAGGAAGCAGTTCAAATGAAAACACCAGAGAGAAAACAGTGATATTTAGTAACCCTCAGACTGGGAAGCATAAAAGGTAGTGCTCAATGCCAAGTTTATTTTGTGGCCGGTGCAAATTTTTGCTGTCGCCAGGATAACAGGACCTACTTTCCTCTTCAGTTCTACCCATCAAGCGGTGGAAGTTAATCCAAATGCACCAGCGTTTCTCCTGCACTGCTCAGCGTGCTGTGGGCAGCAGGAAACGCAGAACACGGGAAAGCCTGGGCAGCGTGCAGTCGTGTCGGAGCAGAAGCTCGTGCTGGCACGACCCGCACCCGCAGCAGCTGTGCGAGTCCCCGGCAGAACTGCCGAGCAAGGGGAACGGCAACAGAGACAGGTAGCGCAAACGCTGCGGCAAAGCGAGCAGAGCGATCTGACGGATGACGGGAACTGGAGGGAGATGACACCTCCGACAACCAAGAAAAGGCAGCAAAGGAGGTCTCTGTATGAGATCTTTCGAGAAAATAAAATGGAAAAGAGGGAAACCTCAGGGTGCTCCTAAACGAGCAAGAGCTCGGAAAAGCGGAAACGCACGGCTCCGTCAAGCTGACCTCCTCACACCAGCACCCTTCAAAACAGCCGCACTGCTCTCTAGGCAGGCAGCACTCGCATTCGTATAGGCACAGACACAGAAAGAAGATTTCATCATCAGCTCAGAAAGCCATTACGAAATTTGCTGAGGAAATTGCAAGCCCAAAATGGAAGCCAGCTGAGACCACAGCCTGCAGGGTCACGTATCATTAGCACCAAGTGAACCAAGTCCAAACGTCCAGCTCACTGTGCAAGAGGAAACAAAAGCACTACTATATATGTGGGCAAACTATCACCTTTTTCTAATCAAAAGTGTCTTAGGCCCAGGTTCAGGAAAGCATTCAAGCACGTATTTAAGGCCCCCTTTATTTGGAAAAGTGCTCAAAACACACATTTACCTGTAAGCACTTGCTAACGGCTGTGAATAACAGTGAAAACCATAACCAAAATCTTCTGAGGAAAGGTGTTAAAAAAAAAAGGAACGTGGTAAGACGTGATTGTCCGACGTGTTGCCTTATCCTTCTGCCAGAAAAACTGTGGAATAAACAACGAATGATACAAGGCTGCTCCCAGACTCAGATGGCCCCAGACATTATACACAATATCTGACTCATCAGAAAGAAATAATCAGCATGCCAGCGTATTCTTGGGCTTATTTACGATATTGCCACAAACACAGTAAAAAGAGAATTTGAGAAGTCGCAGGTTTGAGCCAATTCGTAGCTTGCTTATAAAAAATGCCCTACAACTTTCCAAAGGAGTCTTTTGTGAGAGTCTGAAGTAAAAACGATGACCCCATTTAGTGCCCTTCACTAACGGCAGCAAGCACGGCGCAGTGTCCCCCCCGCAGCCCCACGCCGCTGCCCGCCTGCAGCACATTAATAATCCTGTCATAGCTGTCAAGGGAACAGCGCAGTTGCTGTTCGGATGCCGCTCCGTCCCTGTCTCCGCGCGAATAATCTGTCTTTCAGCACCAGCAGAGTTGTTTTCAGGCATTTCTGTTTGACTTTGTGACTTTTGATCTCTGGCCTAATATTCCATTCGTCCTTATCAAAACACACAAATTTGAATAATGAGCTAGAAAGTTGCTCACTAACAAATCCAAAAGGTTGCAAAGGCAAACTGTCACTAATTTTTGTGTGTGATTAATACAAGCTGACTTACATCTTGAGGAGGCTACCTTACCTCCCTGGGAAATACCCTTCTGCACCAGTTATTCTTAGGTGTTATTTCTGATTAATTATGCTCTCGCTCCATTAGAAAACTGATGGCCAACTTTGCATCTGTCTCTTTGCTTTGTGTCTTACAAAGACAGTGGCCATAAAAAATTCATAGGGACGGAATGAATAGATGGTCAGTGTGTCCGAGATGGTGCTGCAGTGCATGTCTGCTCTCCTGGGAATATGCGCTATGTATAAAAATGAAGGTCACAGAAACACCAATTGACAGAGCACCAAATCTTCCCAGGTAGAGGCACAATTCTTCACCCACAAAATGGCACCTAGAGTTTAACACAGCAGAATTATTAGCAATTCCATGAAAAAACCAGCAGATGCATCCTCACTTTTATGAATGCAAATAGTCCTGCTGGAGCCAAGGGGAATACTCACATGTGTTTAAGTTAGATACATGCATAAGCATAGGCAGGATCAGAGCCCCAGCTATAAATATTTATGTCGGCAGTACAACATGGGCTCAAAAATGTATTCACAAAACAGACCACAATGCAAGACTGACAATACAGGTTACTCCAGAGAATTTCAAGGGGAAGCTCTCCTTTCTCGGGTCCCTTTGAAAACCCCAGCTTCTGTTATTTTAGTAAAGCCACCACTACCATTTCAGCAACACTGGTCAACAGCACCCAAAAGAAGTCAAAAGAAAAGGAAAATATAATTAAAAAAAGCCATTACTATTGCTGTCAAAATCTTTTCAAATTCTGTTTTAGTTTATGTATTTATTATAAAAAGGGTACTAAGAGAGTCTGACTTTGGGGGCCTAACATACATGTTCAGCTAACAGAACACAAATCAGGCAAACTCCCACCTCTCCCTTAGAGATGTAAAATTAGATTTGGGTGACTAATGCAGCTAAAAATATTCATTTGCTTCAGCCATACAATCTGGTTTCCTTGCATAAACGTTTGCAGAAAGCAAATGTCACAGCAAATGCTGTTATTTACTTTGGAAGAACATTTCTGTACATCCAATCGCAGAAGAGAAACACCAGCAGGTGACTTCTGTGGCCAGGCAGAAGGAATATTACTCAGAGCTGGAAGAGGCAATTCACAGAGGAAGAACATTCAGGAAGAATTTTATCAGACCCATTTGAACTCAGAATACGTAAAATAGAAACAAGAAAAGTGCTGATGGAAGAAAAAGTTGGAGTTACTCAAAACAAATGCTTCACTCAAGCCAGCAGTTGTTTTCTCTTCAGCTTAGCAGAGTTTGGCTCAGGCCCCTCTTGTTCAGTTCCGTTTGGAAAGCTTACGTGAACCTGGGGACTTCGCCCTGCAGGCAAATCTCAGGCACTTGGACCGTTATAACATTGCAGGATCGAGTCCTGTAGAGCATCAAATACAAGTTGTAATTAAAATAATTTACATGCTGCTAGCAAGTCAGCTATAGCAAGCACATCAGGTTCTCAGCATGGATTTCAATTTGCTTTAAAATTACTCAAGGATAGGAGCTCATATTTTTCAGCACCATCCTAGTTAGCCTAGGAAAAATGCAAGACCCAAATGACAGCTTTTTGATTGGGAAGAGGAGGGGGTGACTGTTACGTGGCAGGTATTTATCTTTACCTGCTGCCTAGATTTTCGTCATGATCGCAAACATCCACGCTGTGCATACACTAGCAAAAAACACATCACCGCCGCAAAAGAACAGGCCAGATAGTCCTTACGGGAAGTGAGACGGTCCACAGGGAGAGAAGCTCGGTAACTCAGAGGGATCCAAGCTAACGGGAGATGACCTTGACGCTTTGGTCCCGCTCGCATCTCCCGGGCACCCCTCAAGCGTCCCAGTGCCGGACAGAGCCGTGCTTTGGTGGCTTCCGAATGAATACACAGCTGGACGTTTCTGAGCAGGAGCCTCTGGGGGCGTGAGGCAGCGGGCACCAGCTCCTCTGGCAGCCTCCCGCCCTGCTGCGACTCCTCGCTGGTGTCCGGGGGGGGCTCACCTGCAGCACGCGGCTGGAGCTGGCGCCCAGCCCCGCAGGGAAACTAAACCAAAGGCTCGTCCTGGTTCAGGTCACACTGATTAGCGATTAATCTATATCGATTATCCTGACTGAAGACACATCGGCATATCCTTGCTGTGGCTGGTCTCATGCAAGATAGGAGAACATGCTGTACTATGCTCCTAAAAAGCAGTTTACCTCAGACTAAATACTCCTTTCTCTTTCCACGGACTAAGTTGCAACCCAAGGATTTTTTGCCTACTGAAATACTGATATTAACTCCCGCAGATCCTGCAGCCAGCACCTATTCCCGTACAGGACTATCTTTACCACCACAAGGCACAGCGTAGACGAAGGGAGTTGCGTGAAAATGAGGAAGCATGTCAAAAATCCCATTCCTCCTTTATATGAGTAAAATACTTCAGGGAAAATCACCTGGTGATGAAAAAGACCCCACAGAACACCACCAGTGTGACTTTAGCATTTTTTTCTTAACAGCCATGCATTTTACCTACAAACTTCAAACATGTCTGGTTCAAAATACTTATAAACCGCCTTTGGCCATGTCAACCTGATGCATGGATTCCTATTTTAATGACAGGTCAAGACAATTAGTTTTCCATTTCTATTTGGGAGCAGCGGGGTTGCTGAAAACTTTTTTTTTTTTTTTTTTTTTTTTGCATAGGCAAGAATCGAAACCTCAGGCGGAAATCAACTTTTTAAGGTCACCAACAATTCCTCTCCAAAACTCATCCTTGCTAATGGTACAGTGCAGGTGGATGGCTATTTAGGAAGACTTCTGTCCACACAAGCCAATTACCAGCTGTCCCTGACAGACAATTTCAGGCAAGCCCAAGGGGACACATTTCAGGAGTTACCTCATCCAGGCGTCCAGCTGCCCGCGGTAACTGTGCCCACCACAGAGTCAGCCAAGGGGAGCAATGCCTCCATCGCGGAAGCTCCAGCGTGAAGCCCGGCATCTCCACTTACGAGGACCACAGTTATATTTTGCCATGAAATGAAACACTGGCAGAGACCTGAATGCAAGCTGACCAAGAAGGGCAGCACTGTAGAAGGCTTCATCATGTCTCTGTTTCTTGCAGATTCTTAGATCTTGTGCTGAAGCATCTGCTCTTGGCCATTTCTAAGCAGGCCATATGAGGTTTGATGGACCTCACAGCTCATCTGCCGCGACAATTCCTTTGTTTCTCACACCGGCAATGCAAAAGTTTGTATTTAAAATTTTGCAGCAGAGTGGCTGGCATATTGAGTTTCATCTGTGCTGCATTACTTAACCTAGCTGAAAAGCCATTTACGTATCGCATTTCGGACAAGGCAAATGTTTACATGTTGTCTATAACATAGTAAAAATATTGTTTAAAAAATATTAATTCATAGGATGCCATCCAAAACAAGCAAATCAGAAGAGAAAGTTATTAGCCTGGATTCAAGGCAGGCTTTAGGTGGAATAACGCATGTTCTTGATCTCCTCGGACTGCGTAGTCAGAAGGGAGATATCTGGCTAGATGGGATTTTGCACATCTGTCAGCTAAATCAGAGATCCAAATGCAAAACCCAGCATGTAAGAACATTATGTGGATTTGTGACCCTCTCCTGAGGATTTGGGGTGCATAAACCAATGAATGGATTACAAAGAGACATAGTTATAGTATTTTCATCTGTGACAGATACTACTGCAGCTTCGATGTGGCTCACAATACTTAAAGGAAAACTGTCCCATTCCCTGCGCACAGGCCCCATAAAAACACAAAAAGCAAGCAATGTTCAGCATGAAGAAATTTGAAAACGTTGTGTTAAAATTAGGTTAGCACCTGACTCAAAAAATCCAGATTTCTAGGGCCAAAACAAGCACAGTTTGGGAGTTTTTTCCTCTTTCATACTTATTCTGTATTTGAATCCACATAGAAGAGACTTTGGTTGGACACCTTGAACCACACGTGACTCAGCTAGACTCATGCAAAGAACTCCACTGGATGGGCTAGAGTTCCTGCTAACCCAGAACCAGGTGACACGTAATAATCAAACTACATGACCCTGTCTGTGGAGGTTTCCTATCGATGCAGCCCATACCTCCAGAACTCTACTCCAACCATCTCAGCATGAGAGCTACTGCGGTTCAATTCCACTTGGAGGCTTTCAAGGAAACCCAAGAAACATCAAGGGCACATGAAACTGGACTAGATGGGTCACAGAGCAGCATTTCAAAATGCCCATCCCCAGATTCAGCAAATTTGTTACCCCTTACCTAGGGGAAAGCTGGGAAATTAAAATTCTAAGGGAATTTAAATACTGAGCAGCACTCAAACCACAAGGGAATGGGTATGGGGCATTCAATTTCTGGTTGACTACTTATAACAAAATGCCAAATCTGGTACAAACAGGGGTGGTAGATGACGGCGTTCCCCAGCTCACGCGAACCAGTTTCCACTCACATGGGCACTGGTGGCCAGCTTTCCTCAGGAGAGCCAGCACGAAATGTGTTTTTGCCAGTGCTCTGTATGCACCATGTCTAGCTTTCAATGCCATGTGCTCTTTGGGTCTTCTCTAATATGGCAGTTAGGTGACTTTCTCTAACATGGTACTGTTAATTCAGATCTCCTTAAATACACAAAACTCACGTTCTCTTCATTGATTGCCCTTCTTTCCTTTGCATCTCCTATGTTTCTTACAGCCACAAAGGTCAGGCCCTGATCAAGTTGTGCAATTTGGAGCACTCTTCTCACGCTGACTGTGCCTTTCAAGCCTAACGGCACACAGGCTCCCAAGGCAGCACACGGCAGACTGGACAAGCAGCCGTGTGCTGGAGACCTCTGAGGGCTTTACTCACCGGAGTGTCAAACTCACCACTCTATATTTACCTTATATTTGAAAAGCTAGCAAAGCAATATATGACCACACTTACTCAGCCCCATAATGCAAAAATCTGTACTTGACCAACTGTACCATT
The DNA here is from genome assembly GCF_036370855.1 of Dromaius novaehollandiae. Taxonomy (NCBI): domain Eukaryota; kingdom Metazoa; phylum Chordata; class Aves; order Casuariiformes; family Dromaiidae; genus Dromaius; species Dromaius novaehollandiae. The sequence continues at coordinate 131,121,309 of NC_088100.1, forward strand.
CTGTGCACATCCGCAGCGAGAGAGTTCTTTGTTTCTACGGTCTCAGGAGGGTCACACCATTAGAAAGAGCCCTATTTGTTTCCTTCAGATCTTGTTTGGAAAGACAGCCATTTTAATTTGAAACTGGGACTGACGTTATTTGCACCGTGACAAGACATTATCTGTTTTTTCTTTTTTCTGAGTTCACCTGTTTATGTTTAAAAAAAATGCTCTTTTGTAACTCATGATGGGCTAGAGAATTCCCAAACCATTCAAAATACTTTAAAGTTCTTTTGGGACATAGCCAGATACTTAATATTGTATTACATTTTATAGTTGTCACTTAATCAAGCTATTTAATATTATAGTACATTTTAAAACTGTCACTTAATCACATTTTCTTGACCCTTTTATGTGAATTAAAGATCACTGTAGATAAAAAATGGCATGCTTTAGTTTAAATAGATTCAGTATGTCCAGTTTGACAGTTACTTCTGAGACATTAAAAGAATTTTCTGTGATTAATGCGACCCCCACATGTTACATAGTATAATGTTCCATTTCTTCAACCATTAGAGGAAACAGCATCAGACAGAAGGAGCCAAAACTTATCCAAATGTATGTAAAATGAAGGAAGTCTAAAGATAATGTATAGCTATACATGGTGTACTATAAGACTGAGTTAAACCAACTGAGTATTTTTCTTTTCCTTACAACTTAAGGGTAAAAAAATGTTCAGTAATAGCATTATAAGGTCACATTCCTCAACAAAAGAAAGCATCTTATTGCAGCTTGCTCAGAAAGGAATAAATGTGCTTTATGTCATGATAGGGGAGCAGAACTATCTATATTTACTACAAATCGTCAATAACCATGCATTCTAATTTTGGAAGAAATCTTGCATAGACATTTACTCACAAGAACAAAAAAAGTACGAAAGAAAAGCCCATCTTCAGAACCATTTATATTGGCAACCATGATCATTTTATGTGGTTGATCCAGAATTGCGTCATTGAAAGATTTTATGCTTTTAAGTCATACATAGTAAATTACATTCTCTCATAGGCATGTTTAAAAGTACCATCCTTTTCTGTAACCTTGGCCCTCAGAATCTATTTAATTCATCTAACTATAATTGTTCTTCCTTTGTATCTTAATCTCAAATCAGATGTACCATGCTTGTTAACAGCTGTGACTGTAAGTGCTGCCCATTCTTAAAGCATTCTGTATGCTTTTCTTGATAGTTTAATTAGAATAATACTCTATTTAATACATCAAGTAGAACACTGTACAGTAACACTGATCTTGTGTTTGACAACAAATTTGTTGGATAATGGAACAGGATTTAGTGTAACCAAATCAGCAACAGTAACTCATTTTTGGACATTCAATTAAAAATAGGGTGTATACAGTACCTCTGCAAACAACGAACAGTGGACTCAAATAATCAAGACATGAGAGGAGCCTGCACAGAAATCAGGATGTTGAAGGAGAAGAACAGTTCAAAATTATTTACAGGAGCTGCCAATGAGATGCATGTGGGCATAAAAATGCATCTCTCCAAAAATGTTTTCACACTGGGAAATGAAGTCAATTAACAGTGCCTACTCAACAGTAAAGAACTGCTGCTTCCCAGTCCTCTTCTCTCTTAGCAACCTAACAAGATGTCCTTTTGCACACGGGACAGGGTTTGTGTTCTCCCAGAAGTGCACCTGCACCAGTGTTTGCACTGGGCTACCAGCAGCTTGGACAGAGGGAACTTGCCCCTTCAACCTAGAGAAGGCGTCATCTCAACCACTTCCCGCTGTCCCTCCCCACCAGTCACACTCATGGTGGCACAGAGTTCCTGCACAGTGTTTGACGGGGCAAAGCTTCTGCCTGCTGGGACAAAACTTACCTATGCCCTCGTCCTACAAAACTGAATAGTGTGTAAAAGTCAGCCACAACCATGAAGCGATTCAGATTACTACATATACCCTCTTCCCTCCATCCAGCTAATTTGTCCATATAGTAACGCTCCAAAATGAAAGAAGTCACAGCCATCCAGATGGACTGACGGGCTCAAGAAGCACAAAGTGCAGAACCTCCAGACTAACACACCTGGATCTGAAGCAGGGATGTTGTGGGTATCAACACACCACTGCTCTGCCCTGCTTGAGCATAAGCACAGCAGTAAAGGTGACAGGTATTATAACTACCACCACGAGGTAAATGTCGAGTCTCCTTTTGCCCTCATCCATTCTTTCCCCTTCCTGTTTATCATCAGCATTTTTGGATCTTCAATTAGTTTGTAAGCTCCCTAGGACATAAACCAGGTCATTATTGTGTCTTCATAAATGGATCATCACAAGGGGCCAAAACTGTGTCAATGCTGCTTGGAGCCTTTGGGCACAATATCACCAAACTGTCCTTCAACTGCAACCCAAAATTACAGGCGCGCTATGTGCACTATTTTGTAAGCCATTGTTTTGCAACATGGAAATATGCAAGTGAACACAATACTTGAACAACATAATTCATTTTCCATTCATGAGCCACAATGGGTATCTCATGGCACTGTTTGCTCTTCAGTTTCAAATGTGAACTTGCATACAAAGTCAAGCAAATGAGCTTTCCTTCACGTTGTTTTATTAAGCTCTTGGACTAAACTCTAAGCCCTAGAAGAAAGAACTACAATTGCTATTGTCTCAGAAAACCAATGAAATTCCCAAAGAACTGAAGAACTCAGCCCTAGATTGTGTACTGAGGCAGCTGTAAGCTCCCCGCACAACCTCTCGCCACGTCCTCTGCTGCTTTTCTTACCACTCCTCATGCCAGTGCTGCATTTGTGATCAAAAGTGAAAATTAAGTTTTACAGCCACATCCTGCACAAACCCTCATCTAAGCTTTTGGGGAATATTCTCCTGACCTTATTGGTCTGAAAAGTTTTAACACAGTTGTGTTTCAATTTCTATTTAACTTTTCACTCAAATATCCCATGTATGACATTATTATAATTCTTCTCCCAGCTTTATACTTGCCAGCTCCTCTCCTATTCTTTTGTTCTTGGGCTAATCTTTCCTTTTGTATTAATGAAGTCCTTTGTAGTTTCTCTTCAAATCTTCGACTAGATTCCTTTGTGGCTTTTTTTTTTCCCCTAAACCTGATAGGGTCTTTTTATCATGAAAATTATTAATACTTCCAGTGCTTCTGGCATTGTACTCTCAGCTCTAAAATGCTCCATTATTATTTCTGATCTTAAGCTGCTTTCTCCTGACCCAGGAATATTGGCAAATTACCGACCTATAGCCAAGCTTTTATAGGGAAGGTCTTGCATCGAGTGGTAGCCTTTCAAGTGCTTAACCATCTAGTAATAATCTTTATGACAAAGGGCCTCCTGGTTTGCAGTTATGCCTGGTTTACTATGCATAGCGCGAAGAGAGCGTCCCTTAAAGTGGTCAACGACTTTTTATAAAACCATGCCTCAAGTGTCATGTCAGCCCTTACTCGTCCTGTTATCAGCACCACACAAGACACTGCAGATCAGGGTGTCCCTTCCTGACCGTACGCCAGGTTATAAAACACAGGGTGGCTCATTCAGTCTAAAGACATCGGCTTGTCACTCTGCATGATCATTCATCGGCATCGAGCACCATGCATCATCTTCTCACGATCAGCGCAGAGCGCACTGCTCCTGAACGCTGCTGCACCGAATCATTACGGTGAAGTTAATCGTTAAGGGTTCTGTCACCCACTTTATGCAAAGAACTAACTCCAGTAGATACATTTTGAGGAGTCTGGCATTTTATTGTGAATCAGTCATCTCTTTCTCTTGCTGCTGAGTTACCATAGTGCCTTAGGCGCAATTTAAATGGTGGCAGTTTAAAATGCTATTTTCAGCAACAGTAAGAGTTCTTGAGTAGCAACTTTCCAGAATTTTGTGGAGTCAGCTCCTTCAGCCAAGAGCATGCCTAAAATCAGTGTAAACTACAAAGCGAGAGCAACACCACGAAGCAAAATATTCCGTAACAGGTTCTTTCCTGGTAACCCTATTCAGATTAGACCGGCTCAGTGGAAATTCTGCAGGCAAACAACTTTTCACCTCCCAACCACAACTCATTGCTTCTAAAAATTGCCTCATCACGACCAGAGATTTTGTCATGGCTTTCACCAGAAAAAGCAAATCCAGAAACAAACACAGATGACAAGAACTGTGATAGATGTTTTTGTTTGATGCAGTGACCCTCCCTCCGCGGAAAAAGAACCACAGTCAGGAGCGGTGAGTATGTATTGACAAATCTCACTTTGCTGAAATGAGAATGCTGAAGGACGAGGTGGCTGAGGAAACTTGTTCTCTTAATTAGAAAATCTTTAGCTTGTCCACAAACAATGATATCCTTCTGATTTTCTCTAAACTACCATCTTAAAAAAAATAATGGCCTCTAATGGTCAATAAGAACAATTTTTACTGAAAACATAGAATGATCATGCTTATAAAAATGACTTTTTAATGTGCAGCTATATTTATCTCTGTTTGGGCAATTTGCAATATTCCCTGTGCTTAATCTAAAAGATGAGACGAACATCACATTTAAATCAAATGATGAACATGTGGCAAATGCCCAGTTTGCGATAATGCTGTTCTCTTGTATGCCCACAAGCACGAGACTCCTTCCATATCTTCAGCATTCCCTAACATGATTAACTGAAGCCAAATGAGTCTTCCTACCCTTATATTAAGTCCTACTCTCCTCTCACTGAACTATAAATTAAAAGACAAAGTTTGCAGACTCCTCTAGGCTTATGCAAGCGGACTTGGGCAGAACTGGGAGCAGAACAAGGAATTCAGTCAGCTGCAGCAAAACCAGCCTGCACCAGGTGAAGGCTTTTTAGGGATGCCCAAGCTTTTAGGTCAGGCTGCTGGGCGCTCCATTGCTGCAGTCCACTGACACCCAAACAGACTGCAGGCGGTATTTTCATTTGCACATTTAACATTATCCTAGGATTGCTTTTTTGAAGCTTATGCAAACTTCACAATTCAAGTACACACACACACACATTTCTGATGCTCCACAGATGAACTTTGAACATTATTAACTGCATACTCCAGTGGACTCCAACCAAGCCCAGCATTTGCTCATGGCAGAAAGCTATTCACTGCAGAACTGGGGATTTGCCTCTAACCTTGTGCACAGGCAGTGTTGATAAGGGAGGGGAGTAAGCTGAATATTAAAAAAACCACTGCCTCAAGAATAATATCGTGTACAGATTTAATCATAATAAAAAATGATCTGCAAGTAATTGTAGTCATTACTACATCTGCTCAGAGCTGTGGGTAATCATTATGTATGACTGAATTAAATCAAATTCAGTATCACAGGCCTGATCCTGGAATTTCTTGAGTAAATTCACCTCATATCAATAATCTCCCCGAGTGCAGTGAGCCTGTTTGCTTCCAGGGGTATGTTTCTCCCATGAGGAGTCTTTTGACCCTGCCTGCCTTTACCTTTAAGTGTGAATTAAAACATATATCCTCAAAACTTAAGAAGGCAAAATAAAACATCAAATTCAAAAGGTGACAAGTGAATTTATTTCAGGCTACTCTTCCACTACACTTGCAGACCTTCTGCAAAAGCTCTGAAGGGAGCAGGGAGAAAGATGTCCCAGTATGGAGCTTAAGTAATGGAAAAAGCAAAGCCTTCCACAACAAAAGTTGAGCTCAAATTCCTCCCCTTCTCAGTAAATCCCAGGCATTAGTACCGTACTTGAGACACGGGTGTAATTTATAGCCCGGAGTGTGCAAGTCAAATCCTGACTCATGCAGATAAGGAAAACCTGTTTACAAAAGAGCACTTCTGAAAGGCAGAATTGAAGCCAAACAAACTCAAACTAGACCAATAGCCAGATGAATTATTAGTAAAAGAAGTAAATTATCAGTGAAATTTCTTTTCTGACAACTGTGCCAAATGCTAGACTCTACATATTAGCACAACATCACGGAAATCTATCCGAGAGCCAAAGAGAAAATTTTTACTACAATATTCTTGCGCTGACTTCTATGCATGGTTGAAACGAGGAGTAAGAAATGAAGTTCCAGATGTACCTCTGTGCAAGGGCAGATTTTAACCTTCTTTCAGACAAGGGTCCAGGGAAGGCACTGAATTATTCCCTTCATGCTCTTGGAGGGGTCACAAGCAGATGTGATACTACCTGAGTGTAGGTGCCATTTTTTATGTCTTTTCCATGGTGGAAATTCCACTGAAAAGGGTCTCAAGGGCAGCTGAGGTGAGCTGGAGTTTGCTTCCTTGGGCAGGGAGCAAGGGCTGTGCCCCGGGCTTCCTCGGGCAGGGACCCGCAGGCAGAGCACAGCCGCGGCACCGGCTCCTGCAGAGGGAGGGCTGCCGGTTCCTCTCTGGATAAAGAAAACTCATCACATTTGCCTCCCTCTATCTCCTTTCGTGTGGAATGTACCACAACCGAGGTGGCTCGGATTTAGCTTTTGCAAGTAGTTCTGTATTTTTGTTTCCAGTCCAGAGGCAGTAATATCTCTGGATGGGATGTTCATAAAAGTTACAGTGGAAACTGAGGAATTGAAAAAAAAAAGGAGCAAAAATAGGCGTGGGTGCATGCATCACACAGCTGAAGATCATACATATATATAATATATATATGTTTATATATATATTTATATACACATACAAAAATCTCCCTACCACCCACATCTATGCACATATACTCTCACTACTAACACAAGTAACTGAGTGCGGTAACACAAATGATCTTTTTTTTTTTTTTTTTTGAAACAGAGATGAGCTGGCAAGCATAATCAAAAGATGAGGATCATTTTTCTAAAGAAGAGTGAGAGCAACAACAACAACAAAACCCTCTGAGAATTATGACAACAATGTAAGAAAGCAATCACTAGAGAAATCCTGAAAAATGAGCTTACGTTTTTACATGCCTTAAAAACACTACCAAAAAATCTAAATTTGAACAGAATTGAATGAAAAATTGAATTAAAAGGGAAAAATTCAACCAAATTGTTAAACTTTCACTACAGAACTCATAAGTGGTTTATCTAGACAGAGCTATAAAATTAATAAAACAGCAGCAAAAAGAATTGAACTTTTGCTGTCAGTAAGAAATCCAAATCATGGATAAGAATATTATGCATGCCATGTAAAGAGCTCTGCAAAATATCCTCTAGTGAACAGGAACTAATGATAGATGAATGTGCACATGTAATTGAACATGCAGAAAAGAAAACCAACACTCCAAGAGAGGGAATAAAAAAGCTATCAGGAGTACTGGCTCATGGTGACATCCATGACACTGAGACGCATGCAAGGAGAAAAGGCAAATTACTGAAAAAGCAGGCTGCTGCGCGACACACAATATATGTTTGGGTGCATGCACATTCTTCACTAGACTATCAGGGGAGAGCACGTGTCGCACACAGCTGTGCGGAATGCTGGCAGAGAGCCTCGGCCACATAAAGCTCGCCTGGCTTTGGGTTTCATTACCAGCGTTGGGCCCCATGTTGTTCCCCTCTTAACTGACGGCAAACTTCCCTTTGACTTCATAGAAAACAGGATCAGGCCCTTGCAATTTCACTTGCTGGAGGAAAGCTTAAAAAAGAAAAAAAGAAAAGGTACAGAAACCCTTGAGTGCACCTCGGTCCAGAGCCGAGCTGCCCCGAAGAATTGATCCCTTTTGCATCCACACCGCAGGGAATAGGATTTTTCTAGCTGTGTTTTGTGTTAAGTTGTTGGGCTCAGCTAAATCAAAACTCAAGCAAGGCAAACCCACACGAACTAAAATCAAATGAAATTTCACACTCCCCCGGCAAACTGAAACAGCTCTACGCAAAGGTACTTTCAGCAGACTAAGCCAGCGCACCTTTTAAGAGTAAGCACAAAGTATGGCATATTCGTAACAGACGAATTAGAAGCGCATCAAGGTACTGGATGAAAACATTTTTTTGAATGTAAGCCAAGTACACAGTAGGAATAGGTTAGGAGGCTAAATCATTTCTAACCACAACTTAAAGAAGACTTCATTGTTAAAATATCCCTTTTTAACTCTTCTTTTCCAAGCACACATCACAACTTTTGTTTCCATTTGTTTTATACCTTATTTCAAAAGCAGCATTTGCTGTAACAGCTCATTTTTTCATGCAAAATACTGAATCTAATTGCGGAAATATGTCATTCCCTCCTCTCCGCCACATGGCATGAGTTAATGATGATGAATGAAAGTAATAAAACCCAAATCTTTTTCAAACTAAAGCTCCTGTTAAATTACTGGAAATTATATGCATGCGTCTACAATGAGGACACTGCAGAAGGTCAAAGATCTTGCTTCCTGCATTTGGCCAAACTATTCAACAGGCAACTTGGCTGAACCTGCACCGACACGTTTCTGCTGAGATCTGGGGGAGTCACCTAAGAAAAGCAGCTTACTTTACGGCTGGTGATTTCATTACACTGTTTCTCTCCTTCCCTATGGACCACTAAATAGCATCCATCAGAGCCTAGGACCTGCCTCACATGTCCACCTAAGCTATTTTGGATGTTCAAGACTGGGGACTGGAACAATAATATATCATCTAATGTGATATACATTCTAAGAGTAGGTCTCAATTGCCTTAATACAAAACTGTATTCTGTGGCATTGATACGAAGCAGAAGGTATTCAACAAATTTAGAGCCAGACACTGCCTCTAATACTCATTCTGAATCGCACCTGATTTCTCAAATCGGTCCACTGAAAAGAAAGGAAAACCACTCAAAGAATAAGGTCCTAATCAGTACATCCACAAGTGGCAAAACTTACCCCTTTTCTTGGGAAAACTCTACTTCTATTTCTGTGCATTATAAGCTGCATCAATTTTTTGCTGTTTCACTTGTCCGTTCATTTCCTCATCTTTGCTAAACCGGCTGACGATGCTGCTGCCCCTTCACTTCCTTCAGGCATTCAGACGTCATGCGCCCTCTTCTTTCCCCTGGCTCACCCATAGCTCTCTGCAGAGTCTTTTCTTCTCCCTCCCTTTTATCGTCAATTCATTCAGGGTTCACTGTTTTTGTCTTCCCACGACGTTGATATCCCACTGCCTATGCTCCTCTGTTATGGTACCACAGAAGACATGGAAGGAAAACATATGGAGAAGGACTCTGGATAACTTCCCTTAATCCATTTCCTTCCCATAGAGGCATTTCAATGCTTTGGACCTTGTAATGGTGTAAATCAAGGTGTTACTTTGCAGAAGTCTGTGTAGGTTACTTTTCCAAAAAAGTATCTACAGTATCAGTCTTAACAGCAGAAAAGCAAAACCTCCCACACTTGCAAGTTTTCTTTCTCTCTCTTTCCATGAAAAACAGTTTGCAGAATTGAAATGCGTAGAATTGGAAACATCAGTTTGCAGAAGCAAAGAGCTACATTCTGCCACTCATGTTCACAGCGAGGGGTAACTTCTTCTCTGAGTAGCACTCATTTCATTTTGTTGGGCCATCAAGAAATGAGGTGTGATTCAACTATCCATTCCACTCATATCTTCACCATGCAACACAGACTGGAGAAATCCAACACAGCCCTAGGCATATAATAAAGCAGGAAGGCTTCCACTGCAAGCAGTCAGAAAAGGGACAGCTACAGTTAATTACTATGAATGCTCTTTTAAAGTAAAATAAAAGTCAATGCAGGTCGTACAAAGGAACAGAATTTCTTTTAATGTGCATTTTTACATCAGTGAGGGATAGCAGGAAGATAAAAAAGCATAGATCAGGTCTTCTTTTTACCCTTCTTTTAGCTTTGTCAAAATACCTTATGCAATGTCACAACGTAGGACCTACACAGACACCATTAAGGTTAGCAATATATGCCAGAAAATACAGAGAGATCTTTTTAGTGGCTAATCTACGCAAGCGTACAAGTCCCAGAATTTCCATGGGACTCATGCAACTACGTCAGCAAGAAGCTGAAAACCTGCCAACTATTTCAGACCTTTTCAGTTCACACTTGGCTTTCAGATACTGGCTTTGTGGTGATTCTCCAAAGCTCCCATGTCACCACCACACTACTGAAAATCACCAATTATTTTCTCACTGTGAGGAAGTTGCCCAGTTTTGATCTTGAGCACGCACAAAAGGAGAAGGAAATCTCACTCAGGACAATATTTTGCTGACTATTTTTGAATGCAACAGACACCCAGAGCATTCAACAAGCTCCATCATCCCTGAAAAAGGAAATCTCTAAGGGAAGAAAGAAAAGTAACCACATAACACCTCTGCAAACACAATCCTGATTTTAATTGTTCAAGACTAGGTTTTTGGTTCAGCAGTTTTGCATAGGGCTTAGAAATACCATACAGAAAACATTGTGGTTTTCTGGCATCCCATGTCTACAAACAGAGCATCTGTTGGAGTGGGATTAAATCCATTTGCAAGGCTGCGCGTCTGTTTTAAAAGAGGCATACTCTGAGCTCTGGTCTCTTCTTGCAGGTTGACAGAAATGGCCTCTTCCTGCAACCAGGGGCACCTCCTCCAAACACAGGCCTTCTAGGAGACAAATGACACCAAGGCGAAGGAATAGGTTTCATAACAAAAGCTGGGCCTTATGAGCTTTAACGTATTAGCTGAATATTTATAAGAACATGTCCTCATTTACTAAGCTTCTGGGAACATTTCCACAATTAAAAAACAAAACAAAACAAATTGAAAATAATCATCAACATACTGACAACACTTGGCAGCTTTCAAAACAGCTCACAATGCCATCTCCAGGCCTTTCTGAAAAAAGAGAAAGTGACACCATGTTACCGTCATAACCAAACACTCACGTTAACCTTTGGAGGTCCCTCCTTCCTTGTGCCCCTATCTAGCGACATGAAGTCCTGAGTAAGAGCTGATGAACAAACCCTCTACCGCATCGAAGAGCCACACTGAGGCAATAAAGGAAGAGCATTGCAGGTCCTCACTAAATAACCTGCTTCGGCCACACGGCAGCCGAGCTTTTAGCACTGTAGTGGTCAGAGCAGATGCAACAGTTCACGTAGAGATAAAAACAGAAACACAGAGAAATCAGACTCTTGGCCTCTGCTATCAAAAAGGAGCCGTAGTGAAGCTAAATCGTAGGCCTTCCTGATGTGGTCACACACCATCAAAAAACCCACAGGCCAGCTGGTTCCTTCAGAATATTGACTTCCAGCTCACCAGCATTGCTCAAACAGATGTCCAGGCTTGACCTCCTACAGTGGTTCAGCATTGGGAACATAATGCAGCTACCCTCTGACCCAGGAAAGAGGCAGCATACAAGACTAAATCATTCTGCAACTTTGTCGCGTCCACACAGATACTGAAGGCAGCAAGGAACCTCAAATCTTGAAGCCATCTACTCCAAGACCTCTGAAAAATGAAGACAAGAGACTCCCATGAAAACCACGGTTCAGCCTTGGCAAGGAAGAGTTCAACAGAAGTGTCTGCAACAAACCAGGATCTATTATTTTTGCTTACCTGAGTCTACCAGGTTCTCTTCTCTGCTGATAGAAGAGTGCCAGCTGCAGTTACCTCATTGCCTTGATGCTAGCTGGGCCCAGGTGCAAACTAAAAAAAGGTCTAGAAGGAAATTCCAGACATCATATCAGCTGCTCTGTGATCTCCCTGGGAGAAAGAGTAGGGAGAGAGAGTAAAGGGAGAGACTAAAGAGAACATGCAATAATTACAGAGTAGATCTATCTGTCAAGAATGAAGCAGAAACTCTCTGAAGAAGAGCCAGATACTTCAGGAAAAGAGGAGACAGCATCTTGTCTATGCTATGGGGTATTCAGATGTGGCTCCCTCGCCCACTCCTGTCTCCAGGCCTAGCTTTTCTCTCCTTCACCTTCTCATTTGATGTCTCTTCCTTTGTTTTTATATTACCTCAGCATCTATCATTTCGCAGTTAAACACCCTCTGGTCTTTCCTTCCAGTTGCAGACACTGACACTTCTCTTCGTATTGGAGGGGAAAATGATCAGCACCTTTTCACAGGAATAACAGGATGATCTCCTCCTTGCCAGAGTGCTCCTTGGTGCCTCCAGGCTTTCTCCATATAGACGTGTTTCCTCCCAGCCCCACGGCTTCATCCTGTCCTTCCTTGCTCCCTTCAGTCCTCAAACTTCTATGGCTTCTCCTGCTCCTCCAGCAATTCCTGACATCTTCCAAATAATACTTGGCACAAAATACTTCTAGTTCTGCATTTTGGCAAAGCTCATTGTCTGAAGAAGCGTTGTTTGGTTTGAAGTCCAGGCTGTGATCAGATGCCTTTTCTTTACCCTGAACTCGTTGCTTAGGGATGTCTCTTTTTAACACCAGAGTTACATCATCTGCAGTCTCAGGCATCCCTTGCTCTGATTTGGAAGAGGACTCGGAACACCAGGTCAGGGAAGCTGAGATTTCACCCAAGATGACAGGGAAGCAACAAGCCAGACCAATTTATTCTGCCTAAGCACGGTCTAGCATACGTTGCAGCTCTTGCAACACAGGTTGCTCAGCAAAGTACAATCACAACACCTACCCCTAGGAGAGTGCCCTAAAAAGGTTATTTCCAAAACCAGGCGGGAGGCAAATCTCACCAACATTCCCATTTCATGCAAAATTTTTGCACAGCTGCCATCCCATGATGTCCAGCACTTTTCAGGGAAAGAGGAGCGAGAAACGACTGGAGCCGAAGGCCGGACTCTGGCTTCTACGAGGCCAACGTTATGAAACACTGGAGACACGAATCACGGTTCAGCTCCAGGGGTGCTGCGTGGCGGAGCCTCCGTGACAGGCACCCGCGGAGACGGAATCTGAGATGAATAGAAGTCTCTGAGCGGACTGCAGCGAACGATGTAACACTTACACAGATGGCACAGGCGTAAGCATTAAACAGTTATGGCCAGCTTGAGCGAGAGAGTGAAGAATGTGCGCCCAGGGTGATAAAATTCACCCATGAAGTTGAGAAAAATACACATAATCTGATTTTAGACGCATGGATTATCAAAGATAAGCAAGCCCTCACCACAATATGATCTGTTATCAGAAACCTAAGGCAGCTGGTTGATTTCTGAACTTCGACTCACAGATTCCCATATGGTCGCAGTTTGCTGGAGAGAGAGGGGAAGGGAAAAGAAAAGCCATGAGCTCTTTTAGTACAGCAAGTCCAGTTAAATGGTTTCTCCTCCTCCCCATCTCTGACCCCATTTAAAAACCATCTTAAATATTCCAAGGGCCCCACTGGTCCATAAAGAAAAAAAGCTAAAGAAAACATAATCTTTCAAGGGCTGACACTACCTAGTTCCCAGCACAGCTACAGACTAGTTGCAGTGAAAATCAACTACCTGAAGGGAATTAGAAAGCTGTCTTTTAACTGCCATTATTATCTCTAAAACCTTTCTAATAGCAATCCCAGAATATAGGCTTAAAGAAAAATCATTGTAATGGAGGTCCCAGTACTACGTTTTTATATTGCACCAAGTCAAGCTATTGATTAGCTTTACATTAATTTTAAAAGCACACAGAATTTGTCATGATTTTTTGCCCTTTGATTTCGCTGCCCATCAGCGATTGCATCAGCTTTCCGCGGAGCTGCTGAGCACAGTTAAATGATGATGCACTTCCTCTCCCCGACTTCTGATTCCAGCTCGTTTCAGCAATCTCCACCAGCCGCTTCCTGTCTCCCCTATTTCACCGTCTGGCACTTACTTCAGACAAGTCAATATGCTTAAATTATATCTGTACCAGGCGTAATTAATCATAAAGCCTTCTGCTTTGTAATGTTATCTGAACTTCTGCTTGGTGTTCACAAGTAGAAAGCAAAACAAAAGAAGTTCAATTGTGGAAACGGCACAGCCCCCCCGGCCCCCCGCCTCCGCGCTGTACCGGAGCTCCTTGCACTGCGGATTAAGAGACGACCGCTCGGGAAGTCGCTGCTCTCCAGCAGTTTAGAACAAGGCCACTGAACTCTAGTGTGCTGATAACGTCGGGGAGAAAACTCCAAGGAAAATCCGTAGCTTTCTAAGCAGCAGCGCACGGCGATGCTTTGCACGGGGCCAGCCGGGGAACGCGGGGCAGGCTGCCGACAGCCGGCAGCGCCTGGGCGCACGGTGCTCCGTGTGCAAGGGCAGGGCCTGGGAGCGGCCGCGCTGGCGCTCACCCCCGAGCCGCACCTCTGCCTCCAGCGCTGCTGCTCCCCAGGGCACGCAGTCATCTATGGCCATTGCAGGCCAGCGGCAAACTGCCACCCCAGCCTGGCTCTGAGTCAAGCTCTGCGCCCGAGCCCTGGGGACGCGGCGGGAGGGGAGCGCCAGGAGCCATCCCTTGCTCCGTCCTGCCCGCTCCAGCCCTGTCCCGGGCGAGGGGGAGACAGCAGGCAAGCAACCTTTTCTTCTTGCCATGCAGCCAGCCCAAAGGTCCAGGCCACCTGCACAAGGACAGGTGAAAGGGAGCTCTTCCTCCACGCACAAGAGCAGTGGCCATCCACCGAGGTCAGGAATATGCCCCCAAAACCCACCCAGGAACCCTGGGATTTTGGGCCTGGTCCGTCTCTCCTAGGTGAACCCAGCTAAACCTCGCCAAGAGCTCAGGCAGCTGTGAGGTTTTTTCTTTTAGGTGTTCTGCAGTGCAGGCACCTTTAAAACGTTTCAAGTAAAAATAAAATAAAAGCAACACAAGATCTTTCTCTTAAAGAATCCCAAGCAATTTTATGGAGATTAATTATCCTTACTCATTTTTGCCTTTCCATACATTTCAGCTCTCCCACAGAAACTAATCCACTGGATTTCAAATTATGGCACAATTAGCATGAAATTAATTAGCATCTGACCTATCCCCTAGTTTTCCTCCAGCCGAGACTGCCAACTTTTAATATAAGCCTAAAGCAAGAACTGTAAGTCTAATGCAGCAAATGGGACAAAGGACATTTAAATTAGAGAGACGGAAAGAGAGAGAGGGAGTTTAAAAAATGCATTTTACAGCCATAAGCATTTCCCTGACAACAACCCCAAAACTCCAATTCTCTACAAAGTCAACAGAAATATTTCACCTCCCCTCCCGACACACACAGAGTTCATTTGCAAAGTCTGCAATTATTCCCCACCATCTTTTAAAATACTCATGGCCTTTCAAAAGCAGCGTCTATAGCTTGTCACTTAGCAATGCCTTTTAGTCCCAACGTGCAAAGTTTCTTTTTCACGTAACCTCTCCAGATGCCTATAAGGATTTTTAAGTCCCTCGTATATATAATCAGTCCCCCAACTGCATCTTAGTTTTCACAATTCTCTGCAGCATTTATAGACCACTTCAGTCTCTCTTGTTGCCACCGTACATATTTTCCACATTCCTTCAGGCTCCTCTTCCCTATCAAGTACTCGAATTTGTTTCTTTCCTTCCTCTTCAGAAGATTTCAGCTCTCAGTAACCCAGCGCTCCTGTTACTCTTTTTCACCGTTACTTCCATCACTGCCATCCCCGTCTCCCCCGCAGAGGCTGGGATTCGCAGCCAGCCTGTGATGGTCACCTCGGATGACGCTGGCGCGATGGGCACGCAGCAGCTCAGCGGGATCACACCCTCCCACGGGACGCAAGTTTTAAAGCAGAACCCCAGCGCAAAACCCGTACCGCCTGTGCACTGCGGAACAACCAGTGCTACAGCCTCAGCAGCAGTGGGAGGGTTTTACAGCCAGGGAGACTGAACTACGCAGATGGTCTTCCCACCACAGCAGCAGCACACGCAGGTTAGATAAAGTTGGCAGCAGGAAGGAGATTAAAGAAAAAAAAAAAAAAAGCAATGGACTGGCACAAAACGTATGAAGGTGAGAAGAAAAAATAATAAAAGGATATGGTAGACGCATGCAGCATACAGAGAAGCTCTTAAGAGAACCTACGTAAGCTCACTTCGCTTCAATGCATACAATACAGAGAAACTTTCTCAATTATTGCCCCGTAGAAGCTCTCCAATCAAGATCTCGATCTTGGTCATCAGAGCTGCAATACTATCAGTCAGCCTTCAAGAATGCTAAAACTAACTCAAAAACATGGAGAGGGAGAAAGGGGGAGACAGAGAGAGAGGGAGAGAGAGAGGAAAAACCGTTCTATACAAACACAATATATTTTAAAGATTAGATTTTCATTTCACAGGTCTTCAGTTCACCTGGACGTTTACTGCTTGTTACGGGCTGACAAAACTGGTTTTATACCCTGCAACGACTATTCTTACATTTTGTGGTTACTAATAATTTTTTGTGTATTTTGGTTTATTTTTTTCCCAAACATGAAAAGAAAGAGCTCTGCTTTTTTATGAGGTGACAGTGACGAGTGCCTCAATCCATAGCGCTCAAAACCATTCTAGGTTTAAGTAAACAGCCCTAAAACCCTCCTTTTCTGCTATTCTTCATCCTTTTGGTAAAGCAGAATCAAAAGAATCTGCTTGTTCCTTTCCAAACTCAGACAGAAGAGAGGTCCATGAAAAAAGAGAGAGGCATCAGCAGTCACAATATAGTATAACAGTGGGAGAAGCCTGCCTCATATGCGCATGCATTTCTGCCAGAAGAGTTAAGTGCAGTTCAAGAGCGAGGCTTTTATGCACGTGGTGACACTTGCTTTTCTGGACCAGGTGCAAGGAGAGGGGAAACAGCAGGACCTGCTACACAACGATATGGCCCCAAATGGGTATCACAATTAACCACGCTGGCATGACACAGCATGTCCATGCAACTGAAATAAGTGCATCGCAATATCATTTGCCTACGTTTCCAGCAACAGTAGGGCAATATCACAGACTTCTTTTAGCAGGATGTCAAACTGGGGAACCAAAATGAAGCATCCTTTAACTTCTTTTCCCTTCTGCTACCCCTAAATGCTTCTTTTCTTTCACAACAGAACACTTTACGATACCCTGACTCGCACTAACCCCTCACCCCTCCAGAATAAACAATATTAATTCTCATAATAAAATTTATTTTAAATATTTTTTTTAATACTCCAAGAAAACCAATTTCATCCTTGAATGTTCCATTGATCTACGGTAAATAAATAGGCATTAGGGAGAAGCATTGTTTATTTATTTGTTTGCCACTTAGAATTTAATCCTGGGATTCTAAGGGAATGATTATAAATAACTCCAGCAGTCCCTAGGGTATATTTTGAATGTAACTGTCTAAGATAGGACTCTTGCACTTCAGGATCCCTCTGCATTACAGCTTTAGAAAGATTATAGCCAAATAGCTCTCATTCATTATAAGAGGGATGAGTAGTAATTCCAGGATGCATATTAGATTAGATTTTACCACTATCTAGTCTCTGTACAGTAGGGAATGTACCTGGGACCTTTCCAAAGGCTCCTTGCATACAGCGCAGCCTCACTAAGGTCATTTAAGCCAACACCTTGCTGGTAAAGTAAGACCTGAAGCTTCTTCGATGGAAGAACAGCTTCCCTTGCTTATTGAGCCTAGTTTGCAGTCGTGGATTGATGGCCGGATAGAAGGATCGTGACGCGTCTGACCTCTTACACAGTGCCAGCTGGAAAATCTTAAGTTAGCGATAGCGTCATTCAAACTTTCATTCATCTGTAAGATCAAAGCACAGTTTTTTGGAAGACAGACTCAGGGATGCAGCTCTGGGAGGAACCAGAAAGATCACTGCAGCTGGCTGTATGCAATTGCAGGCATTGAGCCTGCTGAACATCAGCTCCTACCACCACAGGCCAGAAAACTCTCTCCTGACTCCAGAACTAAAAAGCCTAAATCTTAAAGACTAAAAGTGATGAAGACCTCATCACATGCCCAAAAAAGCAGTGGTTAATCACCCTTCCCACTTAAAAAAAAAAAAAAAAAAAAAAAAAAAAAGCCTAATTTCCTATTTTGGCAACCCTTTTCCAGATAGAGGAAAAAAGCTGTCCATTAATCTGAAAGCTCTTCTTTATTCAAAGTACATCTAGGCTATTACTAGGTTATTGTCTTGAATGAACTAAATAGATTGAGCTTCCATAGGCAGGTTTTGCAGATCTCTGATCATTCTCCTAATATCCTTTTCGGAGCTCTTCCTGATCTGTCAATACAATTTCAGCAAAACTAGACAGCAAGGAACCACAACAAAATGAATAAGCTCTTAAAGCAACATATGTTCTACAACATTTCCGAGGAGGCGAAGGACATAATTCAGCACGGAGGAGTGAAAGAAATGGCTGCACCACGACACAGTCTCGCCTGAAAGCTTTGGAGACTCCAGGTCCCCAGCGCGTGTCAACACAGAGCTTGGAAGAGCAGCCAGGCCAGAAGGCTGGGCTGCACGCACTGACGAAGTGCTGCTGTCTCCACAGAGCAAGGGTGACGTCTGCTTTGTGTCACTGCAGAAAAGAAGGCTGATAGCTAACAGATGACATTTGCCAGTAAACACAATTGTTCGCATCGTGTTCATCTTCTGGGAGGTGTTACTAACCTGAGGAGCACACGTACATACACAATACATGCAGGTGCTGAGCTTAACCTTGCTGCAGACTGCCTCCAACCTACTCTGCAGATCCTTCCAGGACACAAGCTCTCAGCATAACACTCGCTTTCATTTTAATTTATGAATCTCCTTCATCCTTATGTAAATTAGCAACTAATCACATTCACTGGAGCCAAGCGTTGAACAAATTTCTTACATGTCTTTGCTTCCCAAGATCACAAAATTTCTGTTTTTACTAGAGTGGGCTTCTCTCGAGCAGAGATTATCTAGCTGTGTGGCCATACTGATTTGCAGAGTTGTGAAAAATGAGTGATTAATGGCTTGCTCACTAGTGACTACTACACTTTGGTAGCTGGTATTGAAAGGCTAGTGCACTCACTAACCAGTTGCACCACCTAGCCCACAGCAGGGAGAATTTTTAAGAGAACAGGTGATCCAGAAAACAGCAATGTTTTGCAGTCATTTCTGCAGCACTGCAGAGTATCAGGGGTCTGGCCAGGTGGAGACAAGGGCAGGAATGGACACCGCCTCTCTTCCTGCATCCTATCTTATCTGGGCTCCCACTGCTTGTATTGAAGTAGAGCTCCGGTGCTCCCAGGTAGAGACAGCAGTCTCTTTGTACGAGGTGTCCTGTGAATGCAGGACAGTAAGATGAGCTCAGTCCCAAAACACCTGTTTTATCCTGCTACAAAGGCAAAACAGAGTCAACATGCCTGCACTGCCAGGATTATCCTAGTCCTTCGACATGCAGGCTCCACACTGCATAGCTATGGACCTCATATAAATACAGCCGCAGTAACGTAATACTCACCATGAAAATTGGTTGATATTATCCCTGTTCTTTTAATTTGGGAGCACTGAAGAACAGAAAAGTCAGTGACTTGCCCCAAATCACAAATGAGATTGATAGCACAACCAGGAACTGAATCTTCATCCGCAGAGACCTGCTTGGCATCTTCGCTATGTGGTCAAAATTCCTCAAACTGGGAATTTAGTCACTGACAGCTGACTGCACATAGAAATACAAGGGCTCAGTTTTCCTCCTCTCACTTGCAAACAAGAATTCAGGGAATAAATTCCTGCACCTAGGTAAAAGGAAATTCAGCTAATTCTTTGAATCACATGGTATGGAGTGGGAAAGTGTTGCCTCTTCTAGCTCCTGTTTCAGTTAAGTCAGACACAAAAAGAGTTTAGCCAGGCAGATCATGCACACAACAATTACTTGAAGCCTATGAGAAAACCCTTCAAGGGCTCATCTTGCTTCTTGAAGAGCCAACACACAAAGGAGTTCCCTGCAATGCCTTTCATGGCCTCTATTGTTCGCAGGGTACTAAAGTAATGAATAGCCTTTATTTAGCCAAGTTGCAGTCACAGAATGCACATGCTAGTATTAAAAGGAAAACAAAAGTGCAGAAATGCCAAGATAGTATGTAACACACAGCCCTTCATCACTTGCACTGATGCACAGTGTTACAAATTTTATCTAATCAACTGACATTTTAAGTAGTGGAGAATTTAACAAGAATAACAATGTGGTGACAATTTAGTCTTTCTTCCCCCTCCATAAAAACACTGTCTTCTGTTTGGTCTAGATTCAGGTCAAGACATTTCACTAATTTGCTAGTCATTAAAAAGATATTTTTATACCCAGCCTGTAATATTATACTCTTCAGTGATTATGATAGTTCCCAACAGAATTCCAGACTTGAAAATGAAGGCTGGGAAGCTGAGCTGCAATTATGATACTTTAAATAATTCCACAAAAGTAGAACCACTGTTAAATAATTTATAGTCTTTGATCTTGTCACAGATCTACTGAAATCTTCACATCACTCAAGCTAAATATTTTCAAACAGAAATGGGATAGGTTACTTCCCTCCACCCCTTCTGTCATTGCAGGAACTGAGGAAAACAGAGGTGCCAGGGGCCAAATTCTTAGTTACTTTAGTTTAAGTTCCTTCAGTGCAACTTGCATGCGAGCGTTTCCTCTGGGGCTTAAACGTGTTCAGAAACAGGGCTTTCATAGCAGTATTTTGAAAGGCTAAGAAAGTAGCACTTATTTTCAAAACCGTTCCCCTCCAAAAGGATATTATCCCTAATATTTAAAAAAATGTGGAAAACACTGCTTTTCAGGTCTGCATCTAGCATAGCAATGGCCAAGCCGAGTAAGGAGACGTTCTGTGAAGGACGCAGACCCTGCTGAGCTCGGCGGTGCCGCACCGGCCGGGCTGGCCTCGGCAGCGGGGCAAGGGAGCCTCACGCAAGAGGTCCGGCACCGCCGCCAAACCTCAGCAGACTGCCGGACCTCGCGAGGCACCGAACACGGCCAGCTCCCTCAAGCAAGGGTCAGCTGCAAACAGGCTGCTAACCAGGGAAAATGCGTATCTGAATACGTGAAAATGCAGTCTGTGCAAAACTGCGTGGCAAAAACAAAACAACAAAAAGCTGTAATTTGTGGTCTAATCAGTCACAATCTGCCTTAATGACCGCCAGTCAGGGCTGTGGGCTATTCACTGTTACTGTCAACAGCACTGGCCAAAAAACTACTCTCTAGTGAGAACTCTGTTGAAACTAATAGCACTGCTTACCAGTTGGAAGTGCCTTGCAAAAACAGATTCAGAAGCTTTGATACAAATTAGAGCAGGGGCTCAGACGCAGGATCAAGCTATGCTGTTTAAAAAAGTTACCACTAATTAGCTAAGCCACAGTTGCTAATACGAGACAAGATAACATAGCTTAAAGGTCTTTCACTGCAGGCAAAATAAAGGCTGCACCACGCTGCAGCCCCAGAAGCCTTTGTGCATGCATATGTACAACCACAATGGCTCAGCTGGCTGATAACTTGTTAAATTGACATAACCTGACTCTGTGTCAGGGTCCTAAGACTAATGAAACATGTAAAGTATGGCAGAAGTAAACAGCAGCTTTCCCGGAAACCCTTCATTTGCATTCTAATTAATGCAATGTGAGGCAGAAGTCATAAATAAAGGAGTCAATCACAGTTCACTGTATAATAGGCAGACTGGTTTTATACACCTGATATGACAGCCAAGTACTAATGTGGGGTTATGGAATATGCCAGACCTAAACAAGCTATTCATGTCTGCAAATGACAAAAAGCCACATCACCAAAAATGATTTTCATGATGCAATTTGTCTTTTAAAAACTTTCCCTCACTGGGAATAAATCACACCATTTTTAGAAGATGAGAGGCTCAAAGAAAATTCTATCTAGAGGAATCCTTGCAGATGTGACAAATAGGATTTGAATACCACACTTTCCAGCCTTTAGCCATTGGGCATGAGGAGAGCAGTCGTCACCCTCGGAACATCCTGGCCCTGGCAAGGATTCAAGTGCCGCTTGCCAATGGCTTGCAGAATTCTTCACAAAATGGCCACCAGCAGCAAGGAGTCCTGTGCCCTCCTCCTGGCCCAGAGATGGGCACGCATGTATACTAGAAGAAGGATCAATTTAGTCAAAATCCCCAGGATGGCACATTCAACTGAGATACCAAATAGGAAAAAACAGAGTCTGGAAGAGATCTCTAGCATGGGAGGGAACAGGGCACTGAGATGCTTGAGCACCAGGTCCGAATCTCACTATTGTACTTGTCAGTCTTACCATATGGAACATATTGCCTGCAAAGGGTGGTTTTTTGGATCAGGCAGAGCCCCAGGACTGATTCCTGGTTTGCTTTGTAGACCTCGTGTATCACTGCTACCTCCTTCCAGCCATTCCCTCTTCGGGACCATGCAACGCAGCCAACACCGAATGGTAAGTCCTGAACATCGCAGGGCAGCAGGAAAGGACACTGGCTGCGTTTGCCCACAATAAATTCACGTACATAAAACCATACAGAAATTCAATTCTGATGTCCTTGCTGTGTGGGATAGTACATGTGTTTTATGTTACTTTGGGAACACTCTGGTAAGCGCTCTGTTGTATTTATGAAATGTAATCAGGTCAAGAAAAGAACAAGCAATTAAGTTACTCATTTTCTAATTAAAGATACATGGAATTATTTAAAATATCCTGCTTTCTCCCCTTTTGAAAGTATAGTACAAACACTAGAATATGTAAGTGACAGATGATTATTGCAAACCAAGTAGCTCTAATGAAATGGTACAGCAGATATAGGCATTATAAAAAAGTAAAGTCCATTATTGTTTTTAATCAGTTTGCCACACTTCCTTCACGTTCCCCCCTGTTAACCTACCACCGGCAGCAAGTCTTTTCATTGACTCCTCCGAGTTCTTTCACTTTTGGGAAAATATACTTCATTAGTGGATATTTGTTTTTGCAACTATAGTGATAAAATACATTACTGGCAGCAGTCTTGGGATTTACAAAGAGGTATCAGTCTTTGTTTAATTTCAGTAAGGCAGGACCAAATCAGTGGTGTTTCCACACACATGACTTTCATTAGTAGTGGTGTACAACTGAAAATGCATCAGGCTGGTGCATTTTCTTTTCTTTTTTCTTCACTTTTCTTTTTTTTTTTTGTTTTTTGTTTCTTTATATGTAAAGAAGGCCTGAAAGTTTTGGGGGTGTTTAAGAAAGGCTTTCCCAGAGAAACATTGATGACTGTAACACTGGAGAAGTCACTAAAGCCAAGACTGCAACTACCAATCTCTTTGGAAAAATAAAAACATTTTGTTGGGAGGCTTTTGTTTGTTTCTATTCTGTTAAATTGTTTAAGATGTGTTACTCTGGCAAATATCCATCCAACTCCAAGTGCTGATAAACACTTGGTCAGGAATGAAAACCTATTTCGAAAATTTAATACCCCGCTCCAGAAAGCCGCGACCTACCAGACAGTAACGGGCTGCCCGGACGCCCACCAGCCCTCGCTGAAGCCAGCAGACACCAGAGCCGACACTCCTTGTATTCCAAAGTCAGACGAGCAATGCCGAAAATACCCTGTGGAAAGCAAGCGCAAGCTCTTTTTAAGATCAAATCTTTGGGATATTTTCTCTAATGTTACTACTAAAGACCCTTCCATAGGGCTCAGAGGTTTCCTCAGGACTTGCAAGCACACTGTGTCGCAAACAAAAATCTTAATAAAATAATACGGAACCACTCGGGGTAAGGCAGAAAGTCAGTGCCCAACTCATTGCTTTCACTGGCCAAGGATATAATCCTACCCCCGACAAGCAGCTCGGTTCCAGGGCTCGGGGCTCTCCCCTGCCCGCGACGCCGGGCACCAGCGGGCCGAGGCAATCGCGTCCTCCCCGTGAGCCCGGTCCGGCATTTAATCCGGATTACGCCGAAGTAACGCCCTGCCGGGGCCTGCTGCAGCGTGCAGGCACAAAGCGTAAGGGAGTCGCGGCGGAAGCTTCTGGTAGCAGCGTGGACACGAGGGAGGCTGGGCACAGCAGCAGTGTCCTCTGAACAGCTCCCCGCTCCCGAAAGGCCCCCGCGGGACGCGGCCCCCTCGCACGGAGCTGTTGGGGCCCGCAGCAGGGGCGGAGGCGGGCAGCTCCAGGCCTCGCGCAGAGAAGAGGAAGGCTGCCCTCTGCCTTCCTCCCTTCAGAGGCCAGCTGTGGCACAAACAAGTCAAAAAAATCGCAGGCTGGCAGGGGCACGAAGGCCAGCTGCGGCCTCACCGTATGGAGGCAGGTTCCCGCAGCACCCTCGCTGCTGCCGGCGGCCGGCGCAGGAAAGCAAGGAGCCTTTCCGGAGGGGCGGATCACCCCCGAAGCCGTGCACGCTCCGACTTAAGCCCCGCAGGCCACGCGGCAGGGAATCAGGAGAGCAAGGGGCAGGTCCCCGCTCAGGGCACACCCAGCGCGCCCCAGACGGGACCTCCTGCCTCGGGGCGCCAAGGGGGACTGTCACGCAAGGAAGAGCCCTGAGCGGCCGGGGAGGGCAAGACGGCCGCGGACACGCCGGCGAGCGCCTGCTCGTGTCAACGGGGAGCTCGACACACTCGCCCGGGGCCCTCGGAGGGGCCCGAGTGGAGGACGGAGCTCGGCAGAGCTGGCTCCCGCTGCTTAGCACACACGTCTGTAGGAGCAACAGCAGGACCAGCTCCAGCTCTCCCTCCTCTGCAAGGGGAAGGGAAGGGGGGGATCTTTCCGACTCCCTGAGGATCAAGTGTCCTTTTCCAGAACAGTGTTTTAAGGAGCACGGTTACTTTCTCTGCTACCTCCCATTTCACTTCCACAAGGTTTTCGGTTAGCGGCAGGGCAAGCATTCCCCACGTAAGTGGGATGAGATGCAGTAATGGCAGAGGTATCTGGAGCCTCGCGCGCCGAAGCAACGCTGCATTTCTCGCAAATAGGAAACATGCACACAGGTCACAAACCACGGGCCCTGCTTCGAGCGGCTTGTCCCTGGAAAGGTGTCAGTGCACACACTTGGACGGCTACTGCCCTCGGGCTGCCTGAAGGAAGTTTTGACCCAGGATATTAATACAGTTTATTTGATACAGAACTAACCAGGCTGGAGCTCAGAGGTCTGTTTATATTACATGAGTGTGGGCCTTCGGGAGATTAACACCTAGAGAAAATGCATCTGTATTTGTTTTGGGCAAAGCTACAATTTAAATTCTCGTGTTATCATACAAACTAGACAAGATAGATAATCAATGCTCTTTGATAGCGAGCATTGAGGAGCTGAGCTACTTTGGTTTTGCAGGATCATTATTCAGCCTATAATTCTTTTTGTGTTCATTTATATTTAAAGTCAGGTCAGGCATCTCTTTTCCTGAGACTTTTATGAATTCATACCTATATTTTCATCTCTCATCATAAAGCAAAACTGCCTGGATTATGTCAGTTCTGTGCTTTTTTGCAGGAATACAAAAAAATATTATATTGTTGCAAAACATTATGTCACAGAAGTCATATAGATGTCAGGCTAAAAGGAGTCTTAAGAGGGCATCCAGTCTATCTTCTTGCCCAGAAGCAGCATCAAGTTTACTTCCAGCCATAACAGATGTCTGTCAAATTTCTTAAAACCTTCAGAGAAGGAGAGTCTACAACATCTCTAATTAACCTCTTCCAGTGCTTATCAATCCTATATAGTTAGATTTTTTTTTCCTAACAGCCAAAAGCCTAATTTTGCTACCAGTGAAGCCAATCCATGAATTTATTTTCACATCTTGAACCCACACCTTAGGTAACTTGAACCTTTTGAAAACCGTGGCTCCTAAACCTAAATCCTCAGATTATCTGCACCTTCAAGTAACACACCTCCAATCAAATAGACACATGGTGGTGAGCGGGGCAGGGAGAGCAGCCAGCACGGATCAGGGCCAGCCGTACGGCTGAGAGGTATGCTTACGGTAAATTCCTCATCTGCCTGAGTGCGTAAGACTGATCTCCTGCTAAATCTGAGTTCAGTTTGGTTTTACAGAGAACCTTCCAGTTACACATGTGAAATTATGGTACTTTCTCTCCTACACCTACCCTCATTGGACATGGTGACTGATAGATCTTCATCCTCTTCCTGGCAGCATTTGCCTACTAGAAGACTTATGCCCTCCCTCAATCATATCTTTTCCAAACACACACAGGTCTTTCAAACTTTCAGCCCAGATCACATTTTCTAAATCTTGGACCTTGTTTTCTGGATTATATCCAATTTTCTGCATCACCTTTAAAAGAAGCCAACAACTGGCCATAAGAATTGAGCTTCGGGCTTCTCAGTACTGAGCAGAGGATGTATTGCACACAACAGCTTTGCTAACACACTGCAGGCTAAGAGTTGCTCTTTTAATCACATTATCACATTTTTTATTCCTGTTCCACTTGCAAGCTACTAAAACTCCATATTCTTTCCTGCTGCAAAGTCACTGTGTATTTACAGATTTACAGATTATCTAACACGCAATACGTTGCAGTTTTGTAAACTGTGTCACCATACTGATAACAGTTTTTCCAATGTATTGAGTTCATTTGTACTTCTAATCCTGCCTTCTGAAGAACTTCTGTACCATCCCAGCCTAGCATCCTCCATAAATTTTAAGCATTCACTTTCTAGTCCATCATCCAAGTCAGTAATGAAAATATCGACTAGAACTGGGCCCACAATTAACCCTCTTCTGAAAGCAAAAGTGGATTCTCATTTTAGCAGGGCATCACTGATAACTGCTTTCTCAGTGTGGGTTTTCAAAGAGTCAGGCCTTCTCCTATTATTTAGGACAAATTTCTCCAGTTTACATATGAGCATGTAATGTGTCATTGTGTCAAAAGCCTGGCTTAAGTCAAGATGCATCACATTTACCACTTTCTCCTTATCCACTAAGCCAGTTTCCCTGTGAAGGAAGGAAATTAGATTGGTTTGACATGATTTGCTCTTGACAAATCTGTGTTGACTGTTTTTTATCACCTTATTATCTGCATGGTGCTTACACACTGATTGCTTAATAATTTGTTCTAGTAACTTTCCAAGTATCAAGGTTAGACTGACTGGTGTATAATTTCCAAGACCCTTCCCTTTCTCCTTTTTAAAGACAGGTACTACAATCTGTTAAAAAATAAATTCTGAAAAAAGACCTATGGCTTCAAGAGAAGCAAGAATTTGTATGCATTGTGATAGTTACATGCACAAATTTAGACAAGAAATGTTTAGCTGTTTTCTGGAAAATGTAAGCCAAAATGGTAAGTTGAATTTCTCCGTTGCATTATCTCAGGATGAGACAAAATAAGCAAAGTCTAGGGTACATGACCAGAAATGAATATTATATAAACAGAACCATTCATTGTCACAGAAATACGATCACTATTATGTAACCTCGTCCAGCCTCCTGCCAGTGGATGATTATCTCCTACAGAGTATTTTCCACTGCTTTGTTCAACAGAGATTTAAGCGAATCAGTAAATAGCTTCCCTCCACTTCCCTTGGGAAACTGTTGCATGCCTATACAACAATCAGTTTGGTCCCATTGAAAACAATAATGCAACATTGAAACACGAAACACATATTTAATAGCAGCTAATTGTGACAACAAATATGTAGTAGGAACATTATCCCTCCTTTCTTTCTCCCATTCAGACAAGTCTGTTTCCCTCCACAGGTATTCTCCTATTTATTCTTGTATTGATTTCTGAATAGCTCATACTTTTTGCATTTCCCATATCAAACCCACAGTTCAAACAATTCTGCAGAAGGGCAGAGCTGGGATAGACAGAGGGCTTAAGATAGTGTAGTTCAGACCAGTAGAAGGGTTCTGGTCTGTATAGCTCCTTCCCTGGCTTTCTATGTGTACACGTTTACATGCACATGCACACTCGTGTCTGCAGAGGCAAGTGGAGAGTCGAGGAACACCTCACCTGTTTTCTGTGTGCAGTTATACCACATCCCTGCATATTCTCACTGGTCCCTACCACAGTTCCTGGTGGAGAGAGAGGCCTTCTTCAAAGCTATGATCTTGCAACGAGAAAGTACAAGAACAAGAACACCACTACATCCACCTCTATTATAAGGCTGCTATGGCAGAATGTTTTTTTTTTTTTTCCCCTTATCCATGATGTTGCATTATTTACTAGATTCCACCTGTTAATAAGCAAATCAGGACAGATCTTGTGCAGACACTGACCTTTTGAAGACCTTCTAAATGCACTGAAAATTTGAAATGATGCTCAAGGAGGAACTTCATGGATCTGAGGGTGGACACAAGGAAAATGTTCAGGTGCCTATTTTAAAAAGTGGAGATTAAGTAAATAAATATAACAAGCTTGTTCATTTTTAGCATCTGAAAAAAAACCTGCCTCTTTATAAAGCATTCTTGATCCAGAATACACATAGTTAAAATGTTAAATTGTAAAAATATGTTCACATTTGTTCACTTAAATGTGAAGGAATATAGCGTGTCTTCCATCACCACTGATGTGCATGATACACTCATACAGACACTCAC
Organism: Dromaius novaehollandiae; assembly: GCF_036370855.1. Lineage (NCBI taxonomy): Eukaryota > Metazoa > Chordata > Aves > Casuariiformes > Dromaiidae > Dromaius > Dromaius novaehollandiae. The sequence continues at coordinate 131,149,595 of NC_088100.1, forward strand.
AAAGAAATACACACGTGCACACAAGCAGCTGCACCCAGCAAAGACGAATGTAAACACTGCCTAGATGCTGCCTAGGTACTACAGTATAGCTATATTAAAATGCCTAAAATACAGACCATGGCCTCAGTCAGTGAGCTCTCATTAAGTCCAACCTGTCACTTTGCTACTTTTCTCCTGATTTACTAATTTAATCCGATCCAGTTCCATTCAAATAATTCTGGTAAACTGACGTGTGGAGGAGAACAGGCTCCCAAGCCACTTGCAAGCCAGCAAATACGCCACGTCTACCACTATGCCAGCTATTTCAGATATGCTCAGCCCATTTCTATTTGTGACAAGTTCAGAGACTTCAGAGGTTTGTGACCAGCTGAGGACACACTGGGTTCTCATCATCACAACGGCTGCTGAGATTTATTTCTTTATACCAACCCTTGCATCTATTGAAATAAAGCGGGATTAGTTTTGATGTTGACTTTGGATACCCTGTAGCCTACTCTCCCACTCGGATATTGGTTGGGAGTGAAGTATAGCTGTAGTGTCATATGATAAACCCACTGCATGAATAAGTGCTGTTTCCCATTTTCCATGCTTTTAAATCAGAGGTAGTTGACCTGTTTAGGATATAATCTATTCAGATAATAAAATCCAGCTGGCATGCAGTAAAATGTTTTAATCCATGATCCATGCATATACTTCTCTAGAAACAAAGATGGTTACAGACTGTAGCATATAAAACTTGCCCTGAGCTAGAGAGCCAAAGCCCTTTAGCACAGAGACATTTTTGAATTGTGAACTTTATAAAACCCAACCCATAAGTTCTGCAGATGTAGCTTGATTATTGCTGAGAAAAATCTAAGACGTTAACTGCCAGTGTTAAGTCATATAAGCTGGTATTTATAAGAAGTGAGCTGTATAGCTTGTATTGTATTTCTCACCTTTCCAGCTGAGTAAAACCCAGATATGGTAAATTAAGGCTTTATTTTTGCTGTGGATCAGTTTGGGAGTTTTAATGGGGGTAAGGATGTGTTTTCTTCTCTGCCATTTCTAAAGATTGTACAAATCAAAGTGTATTTTGTAAAAGAATTTTATTACCTGTTTAATAACTTTTTAAAAGGTTCTAGCATTGCATCATGGGACTTGCATACATGGCAGGTCTTTTCCTTCACTGATAAATAAGGAACATAGCCAAGTAATGCTTAGTAATTAATGGCAGTTGCCATTCAGAAATCCCTTGTGCACTAGAAGCAAAGAGATCCAGAAAGGCTAGTTTACTTGAAACATTTTTAAAGACATGGGTTTTGGACACAGAGCCACACAAGCTGTTTAGCAGCAGATCATCCAGACCGTATCAGTTTTCCTTAACCTTACGGCTGTCTAGGACTATAATTTTAAATTGTTTTCTGTCCAAGAGCAGAAAGGGATAGAAAACAAACCAAGCTAATATAGAGAGTCATGCTTTAGGACTGTGACCACTGAGAGCTCGTTCCTTCACCTCGCTGCAGACAGATACCACTTCATTCCAACTACCATAGGTAGGACTTAGGAAGATGTTTTTTCCTTTTGGCATTTCATGCTCTGGAGAACCTTCTTTGCATGCTAATAAAGATGCCAGGAAGACCAGCTGCTCCTAAACAGTTTATAGGGAAACAGATATAATTAATTCACAAGTTGGAAGCACATTTGACAGGGAGAAGTGTTTTGTTACCCCAAACAATCGAGAAGCTCATATGTGAAACGTACATGCAAGTACATCTGCACTCACTTAAATCCCATACATTTATGCTAACCTCACTGAAGACAATGTAGGCAACTCTTATTGCTAGCCATGAAGATGATTTGCAGAATAATCCAAATGCTGCTGTGCAAGGAAAAGTTTGATCAATAGGCCCCATAACTTAGAAGGTATAAATTTATGTCACTTTGATGGTGTGTCCAAGAACAGTAAGATCAATCAAAGCCTGCCCAACTGGCCATGTTTACCATGGTCTTGGCCTTCATTGCGTTACCACAGCCGTGACTTCCACCAAATTTAATGCCCAAGACTCGCAGCAATAAGGACAGGATTGTTTAAGCATCTTTTTTCCCTTGCTTTTTCTTTGTTTCAACCATATTCACATAAACTTGTCACCCATTTGCATACATTTGAACAGTCTGCCTGACTATAAGGCATCTGCACTTTTATGTTCATTTCCCTGACATCTGGAGTGCTATAAATTCAATGCTTGCCTTAGTTTTTTTTTTTTTTCCCTTTTTCTCTCTCCCTCTCTCCCCCAAAGAAATGTTGGCAGTAGCACTGGTCAATCTAGTCACATTCAGATCCAAACTCACTGGAGGTTTCCAAGCTTGAATAACTCAAACTGGACCAAAAATTTAAAGGCTAGTGGAAAAAATACCAATGGTGTCTCCATAAGGAAAGTGTTGTTTTACCTCAACATGATTTGAAGGAAAATATTTACAATGAATGACAGAAGAGTTTGGATAAACGGCTAACGTCCCCTCAGGGCACCTCTGAAGGAGGCCTCCCGGGCAGGTATGGCCATCTCTCACCCACTTCTGCCACCTGCTTACTGGGTAAGCAGGAACTGATCCCAGCACCCGATGCAAAAACATGCCCCACGGTTCTTCAGGACTGAGCAGTGGAACAGTTCTGCAGCCTCCCTCCATCTCTCTCGTGGCACTGCTAGGCAGGTCACCATGCCGCTGAGTGGGGGGCAACTGGAGATCATACAGCACATACGAAAGCTGTACACTTGTTCAGCAGGAGTGTTTGGAGTAGCCGAGCACCCAAAAGGGACATACGAGAACCTCTCTGTAAACCTCCACGGCATTGCAACACACAATGCAAACGTACAATTAAGTTCTGCAAACCTGGCCAGACACCAAAGATTTCGAAGCTGGCTGAACACTAAGTTCCCTGATTCCTCTCCTGTCTCTCAGCTTTCCCCGTAGACTGAAGCAAAAAGTACAGATAATACTAGGCTGCTCATTCTTCTGTTGACCAAACACTAATATATTTTTCCTGCTCCGTTGAGACAGATGAAATAAGAGAAAGGAAAACAGGGCCAGTCTGGTGTCTGTTGAGGGATCATCTCTTACCAACCAAGAAATGGCAAAATCCTCCTAAACGTCCTTTTGGGAATATTTATTTTGTCCTGCACTTTTACTGCAATTGCGATAATCCAATAGATTTGCTAAGCACTAAAGCGTTAACTGGAGTATCAGAGGAATGCCTGTTGGGTAATGTGTCTGCCTGGGAAGAGAACTGAAAATGTAGTTTACATAAGAGTGTGGGCCATATGTGACAAAGAATACATTATAGTATATGTTTCCTTCATGGTAAAATATGATGAGGTAATGGGGAGCAGGGTTAAAAGCTGAAGAGCCTATATTTATGTGTCAAGTTCAAGGGGTTGTTTTAATTTCTAGACCCAATCAATGACGGCGAGCCTCAGCCCTGCTACTGTACACCCTCCCACGGCCTGGAAGGTAGCTGCTGCGTATGCCGCTGGCACGCATTTCCGTGTTTCACTGTCGTTCTCTCACGCTGACCTCTGAGGCGGAAAGCCTGGTGCCAAGCAGGACAGAAAAGACAAGTGGGGAGGGGAAAGGAATGAAGAAGTTAAACCGCACAGAGCTGACAACAGCTTTTTAGTGAAAAACCGGGGGGCAACATCACACCGGCCGCTGCGTTGCTTATCGCTCACCGGCGCGCCTTCCCCCTCCGAGGGACCGCTCCTTCCAGCAGCTCACAGGGGAGCGTCAGGGCGGTATTTTGCCAGGGCCGTTCTCTCTTCCTACCGAGTTACGCTACCCACAGCCTCTAGGATCGCACAGGATCCCAGAGCCCACAGCTTTTTTTGCTGTTGTTGGCTGCTTTCGCGGCTAGGGCTCAAGGCCTGTCAGCAGCAGCTTTGCAGCGGACGTGCGGGGAACCTGCCTAACGTGTTACGAACCGACACAATTCCAGCAGTAGCCAGTGGTCTCACATAATGCAGTTATTTTTTCTAGGCCTGTTTTCTTCTTCCAGCTGAGTTCCCAAAAGGCAGCAATGCTTTCATGGACCCACACAGTGCAAAAACGAGCAACAGCAGCATCTAAAAGGCTTTTGCTCGTTATTGCATCCAGCCCTTCCGCAGCGCCCAGACGAACTGCAGGGCGAGCTTGGCCAGCGCTTCCCGACGCCAGTACTGTGAGCGCCTGACTCAGTTTCTGCACATCTGGGCCGCCCTGCTTTCCGCTACACTCGAAAACCACTTTCCGCTACTTGAAAACCAGTGAGGAATGGGGTTGGAAAATGAGCGTATCAGAGTTCACGAGGTCTCTCAGATACCTGCCCTCTCCTTCCCGTTCCTTTGCCCAAGGATAACTGGTCCCCTCCAGGGATAACTGGTCCCCTCCAGGGATAACTGGTCCCCTCCAAGGACGAGGCGACGTGCCTCTAGACTGTCCCACACACACAAGGGCTTTTGTAAAGCATGAGGAAAATTGGGGCCAGTAATTCAGCCCAATGCAGCTTCCTCACCGTAACAGAGGAGATAATCCAGGGCTCAGGACCAAGATTTTTTCGAAACAACCTAAAAGGATCTTCATTTTCACTAGGATCTTAGCTTCTGAATGCCCTAACTGAACACGGAAACCTCTACCAAGAGGCTTTCAAATCCATTTTGACCACCGCTGCAATACGCAGCCTCCATCTCCTGTGCAGCTCTGGCTTATAGAGCTGTCAGCATCTCAGGACAAAGCCTGGTCCATGCCGGATAGCAGAGGCAAGCTGAGGCACAGCCGAGGTGCGGGTCTGCCCGACCCACACGAAGCCCCAGTGAATGCAAAGTCAGTAGTGGAGACCCCAAAGGTTCACACTGTCACAGCTAAGCAGAAAGGCTGCCCTTTTCATTGCTCTTTCTTTCTCATCATAAAAATAACGCTGAAAAACTCTGAATCAGGCTCCATACACGCAGCTACCTACGCGCAGGGCATACGGCCGCCTCCGCTGTTGTCCTCTCCTGCCTCCCCCAGCTACAGCACAAAGCTCCAGATGATCAGTTCCAATTACTTTAACAATGATCTTGGAAGTAAAAAATTTCCCTCAACGCCACAAATCTTTATAAGTAGCGAAATAAACACCACAACATGCCTTCTTCCAACAGCTGGAAAATTATGGTCTGACTCAAATGACATCATTCTTTTTTCCTATGGAATATTAGTGCTGGGAGATTTCAGAGAGAAACTGTGTAGTGGCTTGAAGTGGTGTGGGAGACAGTGTGGTGGTGAAGTGGGCACACCAAAAAAAGGTGAAACCGTCTTACAAAGTCTTCACTGCAAAAATTAATGTCACAAAGAAAATGGAATAAAGTCTTTAGCACAGATCAGACAGGCTATTCTTTGGCTCCTAGCCATTCCTTAGTTCCAGCTTTCAACAACCCCCTGTCCTCTCTCTAGCAAACACTATTACACTGTTTCTTCGCTTCTCATATCGTTCTTCCCCTCTGTCTTACTACACAACTGAAAAAACCTACAGGAGAGACACTCCAGCGAGGAAACATCTCTGTCAGAGCAGTGCTGTAATTCCAGCAGCACTTCTGGGAGACAGCACTGAACCTGCACCCTTCACTATATCCTCTGTTGTGGCTGTCAGCAGAAGGCGTGTGACCACACTGCGTATACTGCAATCCCCTGTATTGCACTGAGGTCTCGGGGAAAGGAAAGGCTTAGTCCTAGCAAGCTACAGAGCCAAGTGACAAAATCCAAGTCTGGACCAGAAAAAACAGACTGCAAAATGCTTGGCAACAGCTGAGTCAAGAATTCCAAATTTGGCCAGATGGTGAAAAGAGACATGATCACCAATTTCCATCAGGAACGGTTCAGCGTTTCATTGCCACCACATTCAGAGCTGCAGGTTTGTGCTCACTTCTACCCTCAGCTTTGCCCAACACCATGCGAAGAGAGAGGAAAAAAAATACTTTACTCTTTTTTCCTCATTTGCTTTTCAATTCCTTACCATGCCAGAGCCCTGTCAAACATGAGATAGCCACATGGACCTGATTTTCATCCCCCGACCCAGCAGGCCACAGTATCTGTAAAGATTTGGTTAGCTTCACTGAAAGTTTCTCAAGCACGGTTCTAACTCGGTAGTACTCAGCGCAATTTGGCACTCCATAGATGGATCCAAAATCACTGAAACCAAGCAGAAATTCTGAATTGTCATTGGTGATCACTGTTTTGCTATAAACAACCTACTTACTCCAAATCGTAGCAGTGGGAAACCCCCAGCAGCACTGGTGCCCAACTGCAGGTAGTAATCAGGCTGAGCACAAAGAAAATCGGAAATGAAAAAGAACATGAGAACATGGGAAGCACAAAAGGCAGCTTCGGTGAAATTCCTCTTCCACTCTATCTCCTATAGAAGAGCTTGGAAAATCTTTTCAGCGCTCTCAAAAACAACACAAACGTTGGTTTCTATAAACTTCCTCCACAAACGTTTTCCTTTTCGTTGAATAGTTGCATAAATAACCCAGGTCAACATAACTAAAAAGTCAAGGTGCAAGTTAGAAGCTGCCCAAACCAGGAATAAAAAACACCCATCTTGCAAAGTTTTTCTACATACTTCTTGTTGTTGTTGTTGTCGTCATTGCAAAGGAATTAACATCATATATCTGAACCTGAAATTCCTCATCTCATTTGTTAACTTAGCTTCCTGCTATTTTTAATAAGCACTTCCACCAAATTATTAACTTCCAGGTCCTGAAACTATTTAGTATGGTCCAGAAGAAAAGGCAATGAAGGCTTATCTTCAAGACTTCCACAATAAGGAACAAAACTGATGTGCATATCACTTTATTTTATCCAGCCTTATATATACACATAATTTTGTGAGATTTATATCCCTAATTAGATTCCCATGGCAACATTCTTCAGCTAACAATGTGTGTCATAATCACCTTTTCTTCATACAAACGATTTCCTTAACTTTGCATGCATAACTTAGCAGCTTTTATTTTTAAAACTCGTGTTAACAGCTTCTCTCTTGTTACCAGTAGGGGTGCTGTGATAAGAAACTAATTTGCTGTAAAAATTACTCATTTGTCAAATAAGCATTAAAATAATTGTTCCCCTTTTGACTGTTACCCTGCTGTTTCCAGTCATTTTCAAAAACTAAATTATTTACTCATTTGAAAGTTCAGCTGTGCATATTTTAATTGATATTCCCTCATAGGACTCATATTGTTAATGACAATAATTAACCCGAAATGGCTGCTAAATAATTATGCTGAAAAGATACGAAGTATTTGTGCAGAAAGTAAAATCAGCATTTGAGAAACCATCAAAATGTACAACTTTTGTATTTTATGGCAAAGCATAGTAATAGTTCATAATCAAATTAAGGATGAAAAGGAAAAATGTAGATTACATGCTTTGATGCAGAATACTTTATGTTTCCAATATAGTAAGGTATTCTAGCTAACAATGAGTACTCAGTCATTTTAATAAATCCCCTAGTACTGCCGTTCCAGATAGTAATATAAAGTATTCTCATGAAGTCAGTGCAGTTAGGAATGTGGTAAACTATCCATTAATAATATTTCTGTGTCATCTATCTATTGCATTTCATTCCAAAGAATCAGATCCCCGTAATAATTTATAGCTTATGGAATTAATGCTGAAGGCAATTTATTCTGGCAAGTGTTGCTGATTTCAATGATGATAGCTGAAAGCTATTCAGAAGCAGTTCCTTCCTTTGGACACATCACAGGCCAGAAGCATCACAGACTTACTGTTTGTGTAACCATTTATACTAGCGCAAAAATGGTATCATTTTTGATTTAGTTCCTTTAGTTGTCAATGGTGCAAGCTAAGGGTGAAGCAAGCTCCATATACACTGATAAATAAAGGGACAGAATAGGTTTGTCTACATAGGAAACAATCCAAGTTAACTAAGGATGTGATTTTAACGTGGGTTTCTATATACAACTATATTAAGCCCATGTGGACTCACTCATTCAGAATTAAAATAGCCCTAATTCACTTTAATCTAATTCACTTCCAATGACCACAGAGGGATTTAAAGTTGTTTAATCTATTTGAGCAGCTCATTTGAATCCACATGCCTGACTATCCCCACAGACACCCACACAGACAAACAAAAACCCAATAAAGCAGTAGTGAGGTTAAGGGTAAGTTGGCAGAAAGTTTTACTGCACTGCTTTTTCATGGAAACTTTGGTTTTGAACTAAACAGTCTTTTTGCAGATGATGCTGATATTGAGCGTTCCCATATTTCACTTGAAAACTGAATTCCCTTCCCCAGGGGCATGCTGAAGCGCTGCTGCCCTGCTCCCTGGCTGAACGTCCCGTCCCGTACCCCGCAGCCGGCAGCCTGAGCAGCTTGGCCCCCCACGGCGGCCGGCAACGCGCTGGGCGTCGAGGGAAGGGCGAGCGAAGCAGAGGGCATCACAGCACACGTGTTCCAGCTCCAGAGCAGTTTTACTATCAAAGACCAAAAATGTTTTGGTCTGTAATTTGTTGCTAAAAACTCCAGATTTTGCATGGGGAAATTGCGCTCCCTCCCGTGCCCTCCATCCCAGACCAGCCCTACTTCAAAAGGCCTCTTAAAAACGCCATACCAACAGAGCCTCCCCAAATTAAAAGATGAGACAGAACTTGCAATAAAACCAAATGCTTGTCTATTTGGAGACCATCAACTCTATCATCTGTGCGTGGTAAGCTCTTCTAAGGAGCAGGATCTTTATTTAGGTGCATCTGAAACTACATTTTAAGAGCCACCAACTCCTTGCATTTTGCTCTTTTACAGAAAAGAGAAGGAGCAATGGGGTCTGTCTGCAAGCTCAGGTGAGTTCTGGCGACAAGCAGAGCTCTGTAGCAGAGGCACAAGAGTGAAGGCTGGTCATATTGCTGCTTCTGGAAATGGTGCTTTTAGGGCTGTTGTTTTGTTTTCTTTTACATAGTCTTGGAGAAACAACTGAATCTCTAAGGGTGAGAGTTTCTAAGACCTGAGAAGTGGGTAGACTGTCCACTTCACAGCTGCTTCACAGATTAAGCATAAATGTGTAGCCAATCTTTGCAACTTTGAATCTCTTCACTGTAAAGCTCCACCTTTTGCAGCGAAGGTAATACATGAGATTCTCATTTCTTTTAAAGCAAGCGAATTTCTATTCTCTGCTGTAAAGGAAAGCAGAATATTCTCACCCGAGCGAACTCTAAAGGCTCAAAAAGAAAAAGAGATTGCACGTTTAAAAAATTTCTCATGATTTCAAAGGAGAAATTCCTAATTTTTGAATGCTTTCTGTTAGAAAAATGCCTCATTGCAGCAATTTAAATTCTCCTGGACAGAGAACGTTAATACGCATGCATCTGTCTTATTCACTGAAATTGCCTCCGCAATTCTTGTACATTTTCACATGCACCTCTGGGGTTTTCACGTGGGATCAGCAGCACGCAGAACTCAGGAGTATGTCTCTGTGAAAATTTGGCTCATTTATAACTACCTTCCACATCAGCTAAGTTCATCTGGCACTTTGAAATTATTTGATAAAAACAGCCAACAGAAAGCACATATTTAGGAAAAAGAAAGTTCTTCTCTTAATTGCTCAACCCATTTCTGTCTGAAAAATAAGTGCAAACTATTACTGGCACCAGATGACTCCCAGTTTTCACTGGCCAGCTAAGCCGCATCTGCAAGTTCAGTGACATCAGTAAACAGTGAAGGTTAAGTAACTGGTTACTAATATTTTCCTTGAGCTACAAAATTTTTAAACAAACAACAACAACAACTGTGATCACAGTAACCTTCCAGAGGTTAACAGCATGCAGGTGGTCAATTTGAATTAAATGAAAAACAGACGGCTGCAGCATTATAAACTGAAGATCTCAGTTAAATGTGCTTCAGGAACTGGGTCTTCTTTCTCAAAATCCTCAACGAAACAACACATAAATGTCAAAATGACAAAAATAAGGAAGTATGTCATAGACTAAGCATTTTAATGCCCTTTCTGGCTCACTTTTGCAGGCTGAACTGTCTGTGTTGACCACATTTGATGGCATTAGTACTTAGAGGGGCTGTGTGCATGATTTTTTAATAGCTGAAATAAATGGAGATGGCCCATCAAGTACTTTTTGATCACTAACCAAAATGCTGTGGGCTCGTATTTTAAACCACTGGTATGATACATTTTATAGTTCATTTATGCTGACCTTGTGAGATAGCTCAGAGTATTGGTAATAAGATATTGAACTGGAAACAGGTTCAAATCCAGTGATGGTATAAGTAGCGATCAGAAAGGATTATTCATATCCTTCCAGTGACCTTTTTAAAGTAAGCTGGTGCTCTCTCAACTCATTCCCAAGCAGACTGGTATGCCTAATGCCACTGGTGACCAACAGGAAACCTCTCTGGGAGATCCACCAGAACAAGTGCCGATTAAAGAGTGACAGCAGCCGAGATCTCTCTCACCTGGGAGAAGTGTTTTCTCCAATATCAACAAGAGGCCTCCAAAGGGAGCAGGGGTATGTTGGCACAGCTATAGGGACCAGACCATTTCTCTAAGGACACTAAAAAAGTTCCCGGGGTGATCCCTAGCAGTTTTCACAGGTGCTCAGTTTCAAATGCAATGCAAGAAAATGCCGAAAGGTTGTCGCTGGAACAGAAAGAAAACACAGAGGAGACACGCTGAAAAGTCCTTCCTCTTAGGCCAGGCTTTGGGTAGTTTGGAGCATGCAGCATTTGTTTTAGGAACTTTTAGGAGCTTTTAGTCTCCTACTTGCTCACTAGCCTATCCAGGCAGCACAGTTGTACGTGAGCTAATGCCACAAACCCACAGGCACACGGTAGCTGCTGCAAGAAGCACAGGACACAAAAGTGTTGTTGCAGGATTCTGACTTGCCGCAAATACGTACAAGCAGCCGGCGCTTGGACTCCATGGAGAAGCGCCAGCAGTTCTGAAACTTGACACTGCTCAGAGATCCGCATTCGAGTTGAGTGGCCGCCAGTAAATAAATACAAATCTGTTGTCAGGGTGTTTCATAATGATTAGCTTCTTTAAGCTAGCAATACTCATCCCCTGATGAAGCAATATCCTTCTAGGTACAATTGCTCCTCAGGCTGCAATATCATCTCCCAATCTGCTGTACCACATCTTAACTGAGGGCATGAGCCAACAGGCAGCTCTGGCTCCCGCATGTGCAACAACATGGTGCCAGCGAGGACTAAAAAAATCTTCCAGTGGCTACTTTAAACAAGTCAGTGGGAGCAGTTAGGTTACAGAGGTCCCTTAAACTTAACATCACACTGCTGTTATATCAAGATTCACATCCAGTGTTAAAACACACAAAGTTTTTCCTTAGTTGTGCTGCTTAAGAATGACCCGTTTTCCTATGCATGTGTCCTCCACCCTCGCAGGCATATCCCTTCCCCGTGTCCCCCACTCAAACGAGCTTTTAACAAACATGTGAGGTCTCCTGCTTCAGTAAAAACTTAAGTCAATTGAGTATAACAGACTGAAAATTTCAAACCTTTTTGAATGCAGATGTAATTCCCAGCTTTATCCCCTCCTTTTGCGGAATTCCAGAGGTGGAAACACATCTGTTTTCCTTGTCATTTATTTGCTCTATGTGCCTTTTATTTCAGGTGGAAAGCACAGGGAACTGCGATGCTCCTCTAAAAATCAACAGGGTTCCTATCACTAAGAAATTGAAGGAGTAAGATTTTGTGTCTCACCTAAAGCAACGGAGCCTTGACTCCTTAATGATCCAATGATTCTGCTACAAAGAGCAACTTTGGCTTCAGCTCCAAGGCAAGAACACGTAGCAATGGACTACATGACAGAAAGGGATATTTTTCAGACTCCAGCCTCACCCTGCATTACCTGTGAGTGATACACTACAGAACTGAATGCTAGAAAAGTGCATTTTAGAATAAAGAGTATAGTGTTTCATAATTTGATTTAAACCAATTATACCATCTCTCACTGGAACGTTCATGAGCCTCAGAAATAAAATATATAAATGGAACCAGCTGCTCTGAATATTTTTTCTCTGGGATAGATTTCACTTGAACTCAATCAGCTTTCTTTTGCAAAACATTATTGTCATGAAGCATCAGAGTGGAGGGCATACAGTGCTGTATGAGTTACTGCAAGGTAACCAGTTATAGTTTAAAAAAAAAAAAGTGAGAGAGAGACAGAAAAAAAAAGGCAGAAGATTAAAATTCTTTTCTGCACTGGCTTGCTAAACCCTGAGGAATTGATTCATTCCTTTGGGTCTGACAGTGAAACTGAGGTAGCTACTGACATCCCAACAAAATCCACTAGTTTATAGCTATTTACTACATTGCATAATCTTTCTGATTTGTCCCAGTCTGGAGCCTTTCTGTGCCCAACAGCATGGAGGTGTACAGTGTCAGGGATGAAGAATAATTACAAAGGGAGAAGCACATTCAACCAAAGCTCCGTGTTCTCTAATCTCCAAGTATAATGCATGTGTAGATTTTGGCATCACTCTGTTAAAATGACAGTTTGTAACTAAATACCATATATCAGTGCTTAGATACCGCAATGACTGATCGTTTCATAAATTAGAATAAATACATAGGGCAAAATTCTGGCCTGATTGAACTCAGTGGGAGTATTGTCAGGCACTTCAAGGGAGCCAGCATTTCACGCATAAGGTTTTCAGCTGCCCATACTGTCCAGTGCTTTGGTTGTTTTTCAGTATTTTCAAGCCCTCTTTTCCCATCCAGCATCTCCAAAAGTGTTGTGCTGAGATGCAACTGCACACTGGACTCCCAGCCAAAGTATATTACTATGAAAATACCCTCTGTTAAAATAAAGTAAGATTCTAGCTTCAGCTGACAAAAGCAACTTCTGCCTTTGATTCCCTGTGTCAGGCTGCCCATAGCCTTCACTCGCAAGGCCTGTATTAAGGCTGGTAAAAGACTGTACATTTTACAAGGGTGACAGATGAGTCTAGGACATTCCAGGCCAGAACAGAGTAAGTCATGTAATGGCAGCCTTTACTCTCTATTTCCCTGCTTTTGTCAATTTAAACCAAACCAAATTTCCTCACTCTTTCTTTTTCCCCCCATTGAAAAACTGTCTCCCCACCATCTTCGAAATGGGTCAAAATAAATCAAAGCCAATTGCTCTCAGGCGCTTCACTGTTCAAGCACACCAAGGCTCTCCGAGGGTTTCTCTGCAACGGCTCACGCTTGTGAGGCCTCTCCGACCCATCTCAGCCCATCGGCTGCTCAGCGTCCCCAAAGCACTGCGCAGATGGGTGGCCCGACTGATCACTAAGTGCATCTCCAACGCTGCCATACTCTTGCTTGCGCAAATCTGTTACTAGCATGGAATGAAACAAAACCCTAGGGGAGTACCCACATCCTCTGAATGTGAGCATGCAGCTTACCCTGGTAGCTTCTGCGTTCTCCCTGTACGCTGTGGGATGAGACGCTGGCACAGAGAGGAAGGGAGTCCTCGTAGTGGGTTTCTGCTCTCAAGCATCCCCTGGAAGAATCCTCCAACACCCTTCTTGCAAAGGCAGTTAACTCGTCAGCTTAAGTGAGGAAGTGCTGCCAAACAGCTGCAGACAGAGAATAATGTAGAGGGCATTAAGTACCACCACAGCAATCTCCAATATTGTCTTAGAGTTCATTTATTTTAAAAATATGTAGACACAAAATAAAAGAAAACTCCACATTTCCAGTACTTTTTTCCCTTAAAGAGACAACCGTTTTCTGATTCAGCTACTCATGCGGCTTCTCTTACCATATTATCCAAGTGTCTTACATTCCTTTGCAGACCTAAACACACAACTTCCCTTCAAAGTAAGCAAGTACCTCATTTTATAGCTACAGCACTGAGACAAAGAGTCTTCTTAAAGACATGATGGCACCCATAGTTGAAAATAATAAGATTTTCACAGCTACCTTATGATTACCTTCCATTGGCTCCAATAGTTTATAATCCAAAGGCAGAATCATTAGTGACTTCAGAGAGTCAAGTGAAACAATGACTTATTCACTAACAGGCTAACAAACTCTGTTTGCATTAATATACTTAAAGACTTCCATTCATAAGTAGTCAATACCAAGAATATGTTTGTATAGGATTAACGACGTCAAATTCATATGTGTAACAAGACAGTAGCTTAAATAATTTGACAATAACCGACTACAGTGAAGACATAAATCCGAATGTCTTGTGACTGAAGAGAGAAAAGAAGGGGGAGAATGGAAAAAGATGGAGGAAAAGAAAGAAAAATAAGCTAACAGTCTCTCTGTCAGAAGCAAACAAGTTAAAAAGGTTACTCTTCTTTTATCATGAAAAGACTTGAAAATGTAGATACTGCTGCTAAAATATTCAAGGTAATCAGTAACAAACAAAGTTATTTTGGATAAGAACAGATTATTGCTACAAGCCCTGGCTGAAGAACATGACTTTTTTTTTTTTTTTTTTTTTTTTTTTTTTTTTTTTTTTTAAGACTTACAGAATCTTTGAGGAACTGGAGGATAATTGTAAATAGGTGAAATCTTAGCAGACTACTCACTTGTAAGCAGACTCCTTGATGACTTAAAGTTTTTTGGCACATTCACCTGATGTCGCATGACTTTCCAGTGATAAGGTTTCATGAGACACAGTGACCTCATTTCTTTTCCTCTATTCAAAATCTTATGAAAGAGCATAAGGCAAAGTGGAAAAGAGCTTCGGACAAAGTGTGTCAAGGAAGCAGGTATTGCAGTATATTTGAAGCAAGATTTTCTTCAGCGAAAAATGGCAGTGTGAGGTTGGCCCCCAACCAATGCCACGAACAGGCTGAGAAGTTTTTAAATTCTGAAAGATGTCTCTCCTGAAATGAGCATCTGACCTGGTTACTCTGTAGAGAAGGCAGAGCTGAGTTAAAGTAGTAAGCAGGGTCCAAGAAACAAGCTTTGAGTTTTCAGGAATGAAGATACAGATGTGCCCTGGAAACTGCCTTAAATTTAACTGCATGGACCTACAAACTCTCTGCTGTTCTAACAACACTTTTGACAGCTGGGGACACCATCAAAAGCATTTAGAAAGTCTTTGGATAGATGTGGGCTCCCTTTAACCTCTTCTCCAAACCCCCAGTTTTTTCTGAGCTTCAGCACTGGACATTTTGTCTTTCACAGCATCTAAGTTAGATGCTCTACTGGCTTGAGCGAGCTGTGAGGTTTTTAGAAGTCACCCTTGTTTCCAACAAAACAAGGAAGGTGGTATTCAAGGACCACTTGGCAGTAGTTGATGTACAATGAAAACGTCGTATTCCTTTAGAAAATCCCAGAGAGGACATGGAAATATGGTCAAGGGCCAAGTTACAAAGGAAGAACCACTACTAAAAACACCATGTGGTTTTTGTATCCCTTCAGATTCCTTAAGTCAAATATGAGCTCTGATCCTCTGTGAAACTCTATTTCTTACGGTCTGGAAAATAACGGGAATTAAGCTTTCACCCATTTTGCCAAAGGACTTGTAAGACTGCTCATCTGACTAGAAAAGCAACTTCCCCTCTCCCCCACAAGACAGAAGAAAATGAAATAAGACCAAGAGTGCTTTCAGAGCGCCTCTTAAGAACACACTGCAGAAGTATTAGGTGAAAGTGAGCCACAGCTATATAATGAAAGTCTAATTGATGGGACCGCTCTCATGTCTTATCAAGGATAAAGTCAAGAAATACAGGGAATTGCAAACATCCAGTTTGGGAGGGATGTAGGTTTGAACTGACTTCCCAACCTCCAAGACACAGATAAGCAGAGAGGCTGCTTTGAACCCCCCACGTCAGTATTAACCAGGCACTGAGGAGAGCTGCACAAAACACTTCCTGTGCCCTCAGGAAGCTGCTGAAATTTGAAGAAGAAAAAAAAGCACACAACTTTATTGAGGTCGGTGCAAGCCCAGAGACCTGCGAGTTACATGTCGCTCTTAATCAAAGTGACTGTGCCAACATGATTAGGATACCCACGCAGTCAAGTCAATCAAGCAGCTAACCGAGGGAGACCACAGAGCAGATCGCAAATACCGCTGGAGCTGTACACTGTCTCAAAAGATTATCACTGCAGTTGCTCAAACTCCTGTGACCAACGAGGGATTCCACCGACTCCCTGCTAGTGTGTTGCTGCAGCTCAACATCATGTCCCATGCACATCCTGAAGCTCCACAGCACCACATGCGTATAACAATGTGCCGCACTTAATAAAGTACCTTTGCGGTAAACGAAGCACCAAAAATATTCTCACAATAGCAGAACGCCAACACAGCACTGGGCTACATTGGAACAACTCACTGGGTGTCGTTCCAAAACAGCATCTGCCATGGCCCCAGAAGTAGCTTAAAAAAAAAATAAAATAAGAGATTTTTCTGAAAGATCACAGCTTTTAACATACCAAGGAAAACTTCAAGAATAAATTAACATATGACCCACCTCCCTGAGGTCTGTCCCATGGTTTCAATATCAGTCCAGCAGAATCCATTGTTGCAAAAGTAGTCCAAAGTGGCCAACCTGTCCATGTGCCATGCTCAACACGGGGTGAGTTTTTGTATAAATACATCTTCATTAAAAAGGAGGAGGAGGAAGGAAGGATAACATTTAAAAAGAAAACAAACAAACCCCTTCTCACTGCAGTTGGAAAGGCCAGGAAAAGCCCATGCAACTCAGAAAGGGCTAGGCAAGAAGATGGTCGCTTTTTAGAAGCTCTTAAAGCTTTCCCAAGAAAACGACGGCCTGCAGCTGGGGCACACCGAACAGATGCTCTGACAAAGCATCTTTCCAAAGAAGGAAAGATCCCCTCCTAGCTCAACAGCGGTAGTTTCTTAAATAATCTTGAAACAACGAATAGCACGTGAATGCTCCTTCTCCTGCAGGACGCAGAAACGAAAATGGCACCTTCATCTTAACCGGTGTCCTCCTGAAAGCATCTCTTCGCAGCGGAGCAGAGAGGGCCCGCTTCAGACCAGGCGTGCTGAAAGGAAAACGGCAGCCTCAACTGACAACCGGGGCAGGACTCGTGGGTGAGTCCCCTGCACACAGGGCAGCCTGGGCTCCTGCCACGGCCCAAGAGGCAGATGTAACTTCCGACACTGACAAGTGCTGGGTGTGACAGCAGACGAAGGGCAGGGCAACAGCGAAACCCTCCATCCATCAGGCATGTCACAGGACGGAGGCACCCGGTGCAGTGAGGATCCAGGCTGAGCTAAAGGTTAAAGAAAGGAAGCGTGACAGCAGTTTCTTCCCCGGAGTCGAGGGGGTGGGGTGGGGAACAACTCTGCATTTTCTGGTGTAGCAAAGTCCTGATTGAAAACTGCATGTGCAAACAGAGGGTGCTCCAGCATCAGATTTGGTTAGATGTGGTGTGCTGAAGGGTGGACAGATGGCAGGTGGGAGCACTGCGGAGGAAGAGCAGGTATCTAGGGACCCTCCTCCTTCCTCTCTTTTCACCTGGCTGATGGGGACAGCGGAGCATCTCCGTGCTGAGCAAAGCCTGCAGATCCACTGAAAATATTCAGCTCTTCTCCCTTTTTGTTTTTTTAACCAGAGGAGGGGAAAAAAAAAGGTAGTTAGCATTAGGTAGTTAGCATTGGGTCTAGCAAGAGAGCGTTGCACACTCGGAGTGTTTTCCATTACCAGGGAGAACATCTCCGGCGTCCTGGGCTGGCCTAGCAAACAAGATACAAGGAGCCTTACAGATGAGATGCACAGGACCCACAGGCACTGAGCCACGGCAGACCACCACCGTACACACGGGCCTTGCCCTCAAGAAACAGTCCTTTCTCTGCTCGCATGTCGTGCTCCAAAGGAAGATGGTGTTTTATGACTTCCACTCTCCGTGGACATCCATGTCCCCAGCATGACGACTGCTTGCCATCACGGCGTTATCAAAAAGCCAGCCTAAAATCTGGCACACATGTTGAGAATCACATTCTCTATTCTATGTGTTTAAAAAAATCAAGTAACTAAAGTGATGGATGTAACAGAGTGGAACTTCACAGTATCTCTGTGGTCTCCCACTTCCACAGAGACACGGGGCATCCTGCTCACAGTGCTCCACAAAATCTTCTCAAATTTGTAAAGGTTAAAATCAACTTTGCGAACTTTAAAGCATCACAAGCCTCCCATGAAAGGTGCACTGTGCATACATATAGAACAGAAACCCTGTAATGCACAAAGCCTTCTATGGATAGTCAAGAAACCCTTTCAACTTTTATTCACTTAAGCAAAACATCACTGAAGCAATGTTAATCCTCTTGTTTACAGTTACACCCATGAAAGAAAGGGAATTCACATTTCAAGATCAAACAGATACACTAAAGGGAGCTATTTAACATCACTAAGGATAGCACCCTATAATTACTGTATCTGAGAGGTCAGCTCTTTCAACACAGGTTTTGCTTAAAGAAAAAAAAAAGAAATAGGGAACTTCATTCACCTCTGTTTCTGCCTCAACCTCCTATCTTTTGTTTCAAGTCAAAGCTAAACAATAACAGCAAGTACCAATTTACTAAGCATTGTTGCAGGAGCTCAAATGATCAGAAAACTGTATAAAAGAGGCAACACAAGGCAGCTAAAGCATCAAAAACACAGAACCACCAAACACAGCTGCACGCTCACATATAAATGTTTTTGCCTTTGCACCTGCAGAGCGTAACTGTTTTCAAGGACATGTTGAAAAGTGGAGGAGAATTCCTGAGGAGCTCAGGGCAAACATAAGCCTTGGCTGTAGGATGCTGAAGCTCCTCCGACGTATGCACGGAGTCTTAGTGCCCTCTGAAGGGTATGTTCCTGGCAAGCGGAGCTGCCTGTGCTTTCTGAATGTGAATTCACCAAGAGGTGACTTTCCAAGCAGCCTCCTCCCCGGACGTGCAGTAAGGTGTTGGAAGTGATTCTGCTTTGTGTCTTAGATACGTAGTGCAGACGTCCAAACACTCCAACGCAAACACTCCAAATTTGGGACTTTCTATAGTATTTAACTCCTGAATAGAGGCTAGGCTTGGTACTTCACTTCTTGGTTGCTCCAGCTTCTGCACACGTCCAGACCTGCACGTCCAGCAAACCCCCTAAGGCAATGAGAAAATCTCTGACTCCTAACTCGGACAAAATTCCCACTGCAATTTGCAGTTAATCAATTGTTTTACTAGACGTCACCGCAAAGACCAGAAGACATGTATAATAAGTCTCGTGAAAGCCTTCAGTATCAGCAGTCTAAATACAACCTTACGATTCATGATCGTAGATCTTGCCACATCTTGATAATCTCCACAAAGAGCAAAGAAATTCAAGGAAGCCTGTCCCTACGAAAATCAACGGCCTTTTGCTGGCAACTTCATTATAACAGCCTCTGTTGCACAAAAAAATCAGAATGACGCAACTCCTCTGTGCCCTTGAGAAACCCCATTCACTTTTAGGAGCTGAAGCATTTAAGACTTACAACATAAAGCAACTGGCTTTTGAATGCAGGTTGCTTCATTTTAAAACATTACTGCTCTTTGATGTTTATCTGGTAAAAGTATAATGCAGCTAATTCACAGCAGGAGTGCCCTGTGGCATCCTCAAAAATTATATTAAAAATATAAAAGATAAGAAAAGAAAACATAATAATTATATAATCTAATTTTTATGGCTACAAAACAAAAATTAAATCCTAATTTTGTAATGTATATGCATAGAACTATTTCTGACACATATCTGAAAGTATGAAGCTATCGTACACAGGCCTTTTTATTGGAAATTCTGACAAACTGAAACAGCAAGAGGCCCAATACCATATTAGCTAGGTTTCAACTTTATTTAGAAAATGAGCTGCAAGGATAAGCCAGAAACATATGGATGGAAGGTTGTTATCCATTAACAGAGTCAGCGTGTAAATGGCATTTTTTGATTTACTAGAAATAATACTGCAGCAACTGCTGCAGTCATTCCCCCCCCACCACCACTTGCATTAAATTCATTACTGACTAAAAATCTTACTTTTTTGTAATTGCATTTTGTGCCATTTCCTTATGCCATCTGATGGATATGAGCCGCAACTGCGCAGCCAGGCCAAAACGGCCTCACGAGGTCTTACGGGCTCCGCTGAGCCAAGGCAGCGATGGGCTTCACCCCGAGGGGAGCACCGGCGAGAACTCCCTCTCAACAAAACTTGAGATGCTGCTGCTCGGACCACTCCGGGGCCCATCCTGACTTGCTCAGTGCATCGCTGAAGGTGACCATACACCCTTGCAAATTTATGCAGAATCAAACCAAGCCATTAAGAACTGAAAACTGCATTTGGCCAAAGCCTGAGGTGGTGTATACATAATGAAACACAAACACCAGATCCATGCTTTTATCTTTAACTGTATCCTTTGAAGGCAGCAACTTGTGGGCTACATCTTGAGCTCTGTCCTCAGCATTGAGTTTGGTCCAGCTTCAGTACAGAGCTGTTATGAGCAAGTGATCTCTAGTTCAGTTGCAAGCACTAACGAAAAGGTAGTGGAGAGCAAAACTCAGTAGACAGCTGCTCTAAAAATCGAGTACTTTCCCGGAACGGTGCCCTCCCATTCACGCAGCAGGAACAGAGAGAGGTATTCTATACCATCTAATACTGCAACCAGAAAGAAAATTTGTGAAATCACTTTGCAAAGATAAACTATCGCAAAGGAAAGCCGCAACTGCCAGCTCTTCCACTGTGTAATCCTTCTAAAAACAAGCCCTGCAGGAGGCCTTCTGAGTTATGCTGATGCTTTCCAGAAGCCCAGGAATTAGACTCAGTTTTCTTAAATCTTTTGGGGTTGATGTCTTCACAGCAAATCCCTGCTTGGTCCACACAGGACTGGAAGATCTGCATTTATGCTGTTCCCCACAGCTGACAAGCCTAAAGAGGAAGAGCTCTTCCATCAAGAAGAAGAGTTTTAAGAATATATCTATCACAGAAGCAGTGGATGGGGAGAAAGGATAACTCCAGAAGATAAATCAGAAGAGACCTATGTACCCAAAGCCCTGTTGGTGCTAAAATGAATGAGGACAGACTCATCAGACGTTCAAAGGTGTGCTCCTGAGCTCCTGAGCTTCACAGCCTGAGCACCACACGTTGTGACCTGCACAAATGTCGTCCCAGCTCAAGGAGGGTTAGGAATAAAGACTGACCAACACTGAGGAAACACAAAGAGATTCTTCCACAACCACTGAAATTCCAGATAGCAGGGCGGTGCTCAACAGAAAACAGCAGTGGATCTCAACACCCATTAAATGTGTTGAAATACATTCACCAGGAGCCAAGTTCTTTGAAAACAAGGAGAAAAAGGGCCTTGATCTAAATGGCTTGAGAACACTGGAGCACACCCGAGAATCTGAGCACTTCCTGCCAGATGAAGACCCTAGACACAGAACGACACCTCAAAAAGCCTTTGAGTGCTGCTTCTTTGGAGACAAACAGTACCACAGGTTTCACGACATACTCAGCATACCCTTCTGTTGCAGCACTGAAGGCTTCTGATATTGCCTCCTAAATATAAAATGCCAACACAGACAGGTACCTTTCAAAAGAGAGATCTCTTGCTTTGTCAATGAAGACAGTAAGGTTGTTTTGAGAAAAAAACCCTTGTCCTTGTCCAGTCAACTCATCTGTCTCATTTTGCTGGGAATAGCTGGTGTATCTCCAGACCAAACTAAACAAAACTAGTTTTAGAAGTCCAGTGTTCACATTCTCTTCATTTTTATGGCCTTCAATCCAAAAACGAGACAGTCCTAACTTCTGGACGCACTGAAAATACTGCTTTCAGACAAAAACTATCCCAAGATTATCAAATTTGTATGCACAAAAAAAGTGGGGCCAAAATAAGACAACCTAGATGACGTCTAGATTGGAGCAGCGCTTCCTATCAGGTAAGCGCCTCTGCAAGGCTGGAGGCAGCAGCAGGTTTGTGGCAGACTTTCAGCCGGCTGACTGCAGCCCTAGCTGCACATTTACCTCAGTGAATGGCCAAAACGACACACTTTCTCTGCAGTCAGGGTCTGCAAAGGCAATCCGATTTCCATTCTAGCCTTTGCAGCTGAGATATAGAGGTCTTTAGTTTTCCTCTGTTGCCGTTTTACTAACACCACACATATATTGGCTCCATTAGCTAGAGCTACTTCTGCACTGTAGGGCTGCTGACTGGAAATTTCTGCAGAAAATGAGAATTAGGGAATTTACACATATGCCCCATTTCTATGTCCACATTTTTTTTCTGGTAAAAGCCAACCTAGACTCAAAAGGAGAAGCAAGCAAAACTTCAGGTCTGTTACACTTGATATTGTCTCTTCAAGCAAGGCAAAAAAAAGGAACTTCTGTATTTGCCATTTTTATGCAGTTTCTATTTCATTACGATCACTAAGGTACTCCTCAGACACAAGAAAGGGCAGGAGGAGAGAGAAAAGAAAAGATTTAATAAATAACAGAGAGGAAAATCCTGATGACGTTAATCTCGACCACAGTAAAACAATAGCTTGAGAGCGTGCCAGGTCTCCCGCCACAGTTTCAGGCTGACGCGCAGCATCTAGTTCATTAAAGTAAATAAAATATAATGGTGAATGAAAAAGAAAAATAGTAAGAAAGACTGCATGAATAATAGAGAGAATCAGAGCACTAGTCCAACCAAATGATGTCAGCCGTTATTTAATTTTTACTTTGCTCTCTCAGAGGAAACGCCAGAGCGAGCGGGGAGGGGGAAGCAGGAGAGCGTGTGCGCTAAGGAAGAGAAGGCAAGGATGTCCCAGAGGGTTTTTGATAACATAATCACTAAAATAATATACATATTTTTAAAAGCCTTTCATCAACATTATTAGTTCCCTTCCAAAGACAACACAAAGGAGAGTCGGTGGGAAAAAAAGTAACGATCAGAACTGCAAGGACATTTGCGTTGAGATGGCTCTGGGCCCTGCTGTCTCCAACACACCTTCGGTCAGCGATGGCACTTGGCCCAGTCTGGACATTTGCTTATGCAATTATTGAGTCCAATTAAATCTGTTCCTGACTAAATAAACAGAAGACAGACAGCAGGACATTAAGTCAGACTCATCTAAAATTAATAGCATTCAAGCAGGGAGTAAAATTTGAATATAAAAAGATGCTACAGCTACACCTTTCCTTCTGGTTTAGGAGGATGCTAACCAGAATCGTCGTGATAAGTCTTCTAGGCATACATCCGCATCTTTCCAAACACCCTGGGCAGGTTTTAATACCTTGCCTTGTTACCAAGGTCTCAGAAGAATATTCCGGTTTCTGATCAAAGCCACTAGAACTGAGATCTGGTTTGGCGAGGGCTCATAAAGACCCAGGAATTTTGGTCTGTCAGACAGACCGATGCAGTCACCCCCCAAAAGCTCAGAACGACACAGTTTTGCCAGCTACTGGCAGTGAGCATTCATGGCATTTTTCGTATTAATCACAATTTGAGTAAAATACTTCAGATTTGCAGGATCTTGGCTGCTCAGGAAGTTATGTAAATGTAATTATTACACTACCTTAATAATCTGTCATTATTCTTAAACTTAAACCTAAAAGAAAACAAAAGAGCCTGATGATTGCTATTATCTTCAAGGATGCCAGCTTTTCATCTCCAGACATGTAAGGGCCATGACAAAACCAAAATTTCTCAGTGTTACCAAGCATACCTTCAGTTCTGAGTGTTGAGAGAAATCTCAGGCACCTTTGATACCGTCCTGTGAATTAATGACAAATAAGGACTTTTATGCTGATTAAGTACAATTCTTGCAGAGCCGAATGGACAACAGCACGTGGGGGGAACCTGCCCATGAATATTCATTTAAATGCTGGAATGCAAATTTTTTTTGGCTGCCTTTACTGTTATCTTGCGGTTTGATTTGATTGACTTTTTGTATTTATCCATCCTCAGCGAAATACACAAATGGAAACTTGCTTTTAATGCCTACTCACACACGCAAACTTTGTTCTTCATACATGAATAGCACAAGTTTTCAACTGTTCAAAGCATTAAAT
Source organism: Dromaius novaehollandiae (assembly GCF_036370855.1). NCBI lineage: Eukaryota > Metazoa > Chordata > Aves > Casuariiformes > Dromaiidae > Dromaius > Dromaius novaehollandiae. The sequence continues at coordinate 131,173,598 of NC_088100.1, forward strand.
TTTAAGTAAAAAAAATGTTATCACATCTATTTCCACCTGAAGATAGAACTGGAATATTCACAAGTTACATTTTATTGATTGGTGTAATTGATTGTCTGATCAGGGAACGGGCTAACAAAACTAACAATTATAAAACATGAACTTCAGATCACAAATGCCTAAAAACCAAGTATTTATGAACAATCTTCAAACAATGCATTATTAATTGAAGAACTTTGTGGGTAACTTCATATAGCAAATAAATCAGAGATTTCTGCAATCTGTGCAAACAATTTATTGAATAAATTATTCATTGTGAATCAACTCTTCATTCAGATCTGGATCTTTGACTTTAGGTTTCTCTTTTGCTTAATCACTATGAAGATCACACTCTGCCTAATTTTATTGCCACATTGTAAATTAAAATGAATCAGTAACTGTAGTTTTATTAGAACTTGTCATGCACAGGACAGAAAGAGATTGAGGTCATTTAAACCATAATCTAATCTAAATTGTTTTACCATAAAGTGAAATTTGGGGTACTTTCGGAGCAAAGTGTTATGCTGGATGGATTTCAGATAACCACAATTATCTGGCTGCCTCAGAAAATCTGACTATAACTTTGTGCATTTACAATACTTACTCATGGGAAACAAAAGCGCCATAGGGTTGGGAGAAAAATCAGCTTTTTATTCTCTTTCAAAGCAGGGACAGAAAGTTGTTGTTGCTTTGCTTAGCGTGTGCTACGACCTTTTTCTCCACTCTGATCAGCAGGAATTCACTGAGACTATCACTTTCTGAGGCCACTCTGAAGGCTCGAAGCCCGCTATCGGCATCAGAGGTTCCCTCTCACCCCAGATCCTTCAGCCCAAGGCTGCCCTAGGGTTGACCCCTCGCTCCCCGGTAGACCTTTCCTAACCCCAGGCAGACTTTCCACCTCGGATCCTCCCGGCAAGGGAGGAGGGCTCTCTCTCCGTAGACAAAGGTGGACCTGCGGCACAAAGCCGATGACGTGACTCCTTAAATCTCATAGGGAGGTGCTGGCTCAGCTCAGCTGAGAATTAATCTAATCTGTATTGACACCGCAGTGCCCTGTGCAGAGAGGTTCGAGGAAGGGCGAGGATTTGGGGGCTTGCCTTACCCGGGTTTGATTACCGCCTCCCCTCCAAGACCTTCTACGTGCGCTTGTTTGTTCTCATTCTGCCACAGTTTCCCAGATCTGTAACGAAGAAAACTTCTCTGGTTTGGAAAATAAGCATGTTTTTTATCATCTGGCCCATGGACAGCAGACTGATTAGGACTTAAAATGGACAGCAAGCAGCAAGCTTGGTAGCGGGTGTAAGGGACTCAGATTTCTAGGAAAGGGCAGCAGGTTTAGGAAACAGGGTTACGAACACCAGCAAAATGGCTTTTGCCCCCCTCTGATAATCCTACATCTTCTGTTTTAGCAAGCAGCATTTCTGACAGCTACACAGGAAAGTGAGGTTAGAAATACCGCTTTAAACTGCAGCGAAGTCTCAGGGTGCTGGGTAACAACCCAGCAGAGCAATCTGCAGGTAAAGGAAAACAGAGGTTCCAAATAATGGAGCACGCGTGGAGCACGCAGCGGTGAAAGCATCGCACCCGGGATACTGCTGGCTACGGAGTGCGGGGACCCCTGAACCAACCCAAACCCGCGCCGAGGAGCAGCAACCCGCGAAGGAGACTGAGCAGGAGCAGGCAGCCACTGCAGCCACTCAATGAAATGTTAGAAGTGTCTGTTGAGTCACCACACTCCTCAACTCTGCTTAAAATTTATAGACTATATATTTGAAGACAGTGTTTTCTCACTATGCAAATCCAGTGGCTAGACCCCCCCGCCAACGTTACGCTAGGCTGGTACAATTTAACACTTTCTTCTTCCAGTTATAGTGAAGTTCATGCAATAAATATTACTGAGAATACAGCTTTCCAAAGACTAAACGGGCACAGAAATTTGGACGTGTGCTTTTGCCTCCACTGTTCTTTTTCTTCTCCTATTTACTTTTCTGCTCCTCTCATTCTCTCTCCTGTCTTCCTTTGCACTTTTTATTTCTAGCCTCCCCTTTTCTCTTCCTTTGTTTTTGGCATCACCACATCCTCTCCGCCTTTTTTTTTCTTCCCTACTTTCTCCTTAATCTCCAAAGCAGAACGTGAAGTCAGTATCATTTATATGGAAATCATGCTTTCCAATATACAGCATTTGCCCAAAAAGCATTTGTCCGTTCGCTGGTTGTTGCGGGAGAGAGGAAAGCACACCTGCCCTGCTCAGAACAGCCACAGCAAAGGCTGTAGTCCCCAGCTGCCTTTTCCCATAGCTATATATTGCAAAACTTCTAATGAGGACTGGCATTTTCAGCAGTGCTGAAGGCAGTCAGCTACTAATAACGGACATTCCTGACACCAGCAAGACAGAGGAACCAGTGCACAAAGTAATTTCCTTTCTATTTTCATATTATTTTAGCAATCAGAGGAAGGACTTTAATGATGTTGATTATAATTTATTATTTATTGAACAACAACAACAACATGCTCAGCTGTGTACAAAGCAGAGCATGAGCTTACAATGTCAACTAGATGGGTCATGCCGCTTAGACACACAACACCTAATCCTATTAACATTTACTATGTTAACATTTAAATAAATAACATACAAATAAAAAAAATTTAAACTGGGCAAAACCATTCGGTTTAAGAGCAAAACCAGCACGGTGCCCCTCTCCTGAAGTCCTGCATCAGCTGGCAAAGCACATTGTGACTGCAAAGCCCTGGGGAAAGCAGGGGGGAGGAAAGGCAAGCCCGTCCGCGCCAGCCCCCGCCCTCCCCAGCGCTCCCGCAGCACGGGAGGCACCGCGCTGCCCCAGCGGCCCGGCAGCCGCCTCATTCTCCCCTCGCGTCCTGCAGTGCCAGCGCTCAGCCCAAATCTTCCCTGAAAATACCGATCAACAGAAGAGAGAAGCTTAGAACTCCTCAAAATCCTAAAACTTGTTGGTCAGGTGGCAAACCATGAGAAGGCTCCAGTACACTTAATTTCTTAACTTCACTTTAATTAAAAAAAAAAAAAAAAAAAAAAGTGATTATTTTTTAGATTTACGAACACTTGGGGCCAGCAATACAGCTCCCGCACAACCGACCCTCCCGTTCCAGCACACGAGGGACTGTTGCTCTCCAGTGCCTTAGGCTGATCCACTGTCCCTAGTCCAACGAGCACAGAAGTCTACTTCCCACTAAAGCTTTCTGCACCCACTTAGACAAATGATATTTAAAGCCTTATTTATCCAAATTAACTTAAAAATATTACAGGGCAAATTGTAAAGGAAATTATGAATACAGTCTGGTAAGAAAAGCTAGAAAGTAGAGTTAGCTATATTGCTGCTAATTATATTTTGCCCTTAGAACATATTAGTCAGTCACCCATGAGTTTTAAGTCAGGCCTTTAAAAGTAATATTTATATTAGATCATATTCTGGTCTCACTACAGGTTTCCTCAGAACGATGAATTTTCCCGAATCAGGGGAGGTGCTCTGGACTGGTACCAGTGCAACTGTGGTCGGAAGTCAGCTCACTGACTCTTAGGGTTTTGTCTTGGCTTAAATAGCAGAGTGTGAACATTTTCCTTTGTCATCATGTGAGAAAAAGTGTCTTCCAAGAGGGAGTACACGTTATTTCTGAGATCTGAATTGGGGAAATGTAACATTTTTAAACATATACAGAAATACTTCCTGTGTTGATTAAAGGCCTTGCAAATACCCGCGAGTGGCACATCGTATATCTCAACGTCACTCTCTTCACACAGCAGCACAAACAAAAGTCATCTGTTGCTCTGAATCTCTGCTGCTGGCCACGGTCCGTCACCCACGGGTGCTCTCCGCAGCCGGGAAGGCTCCCGGGACCCGGCGGCCTCCATCACGCCCTGCGCACAAGCATGCATTTGCTATCGCCCTCCTTAAATCTCTGTCACCTGTGTCATCAGGAAGGCTAACTCAGAGCACCCAAGTGCTTTTATTCCCCCTGCCCACACTTTACGCACCTCTGTTATTCTACACGTCCTCTCTAACCAGTCCTAATCTCACAGTCCTTCTGCACGCAGAGTACACCACATTTATTCTCCAAGGGTCTGCCATGACCCCTCCACATCTGCCAGAGGTTTTGTCAGACGGGCTGAGCAGAGGCCAGGAGAGGACACCCCAGGCACAGAGCCACCAGCCTCTAAACACTGGAGCACCTCGTTCAGGGTCCTCTTAGCTGACGACTTTCTGCTGTAGCTGCTCGTGGCTTTCATGCTGATGTTGTTCCCCGCACAGCCAGAGGAATACTTGCAACGCTCACACTGAAGGCATTACATTTCACCACCTGACCTTTTTTTTATTTTATTTACCCTTTCCGTTTTCCATGGGAATTCAAAAGCAGTAAAGTAGGCTCAGAATGCTAAATAGCTTTTTTCTACCCAGATTTAGTTTCTGGTTGTTTCACTGGATGGATTAATTTGCCATAAAACTTTAACCACTGCTGATACGAGATTCCAGCACACACCCGTTCCCTGCAGAATTTTACTTCCCTTAATATAATAAAATGCAGTTTAACCATTGCTACTAATTTCAGAATTAACGACTACAAACCTGACTAAATGGCCTTTTTTATCCTGTGCACATTATCTGATCGTTATTAGGCTGAACCTGTCTTCCTTCCACAGCAAAGAGTTCAACAAGGAGTTCAACAGAAGTTTTAGAGCAAATGGGATTCAGGCCTGGCTACGGAGGATACTTTAGCCCTGGCAACCTTAGGGAGGAAGGATGTCTAATGTATTCCTGCAGGAGAAGTGCTGGAAAATCCAGCATAGCTGCAATGCAAAAGAACCCCCACAAATTCTTGTTAAATAGGAACAAGATTATTCTAAACTTCACTTGGTTTATGTAGTTAGCTTTACTAATAAGTAGTTTCCAATTATAAAATACTAACAAGACAGTCAATGTTATAAACTAAACCCCTGTGATAAGCAAAAAACACACAATTTTTGGCACTGATGGCGCTTAAGACAGGTACTCAACCACTAGTCTACAAATAAGTCTTGTGAAAGTCGGGAGAGACACAGCAACAAATCTTTTCCTGCTTTCTCATAATCCTGCACTTATTTTTGGCACCAAAAAAGCAAACAATCAATTATCTTCTTCTTTTTTTATAAGCACATAAAAAAGTAGCACGTTATTAATCGAAATAGAATATTATAACACTACAGTAGGTTCATTCATGCGGGGGAGAAAGGGGGAAGGCAGTGTAATTAATTAAAAATAACCGAGCATTTTTGGCCTTGGCCTGTCCCCTTAATCAAATCTGCCTCAGTCAAACTCAGAATCCACATTTTCTGCTCTTGGTGCGGTGCTGCACTGAATGTCAAGGACACTCACATGGGCACTCACAGTCTGGGCTGGGGGGTGAACGCAGCACCTCCATCCAACCTCACTATGTAAATGGATGGCTTTATCTTGGGCTAGGCATTAAGCAACGAAAGCTCCTAAAGCATAGTAGATATTCTTGAAAAACATCAGTTCAGTGACCTGCCACCACGTCTAATTTTGTTCTGTCTGTACTGTAGCAAACTACATTGCAAAGCTGAAACAGAGACCAAATCACGCAATTCTTCGGTTCAGGGTAGAGGCAGAGCTGCAGACATCCCTCTAAGCAAGACAGAAAGGAACTAAAGCACAAGTGGTTCTCATAGGCGTGCTAAGCTTGGCCCGTTTGCTTACCCCTGCCCACGTGAAAAAGGAAACAGCAAAGGTGGGGACAGTGCTACAGCTCAAAAAACCTGCTCAGCTGTTTTGTTTTCCTGCAACATCAAATCAAAGAGGTGGTTTGGTCCAGATTCCACCTATTCCAGCCCTCTCCAAAACTTCGAAGCTGGGAACGGCACTAAACAACGGGCCAGGTCTCTCCCTAAGCAGTGTGAGCAGCCCAGCCTCAAGCGAACACCCCTCATCACGAGTCCCGGAGTCCTGTTCAGAGAGGGTCACCTGGGGGACGGGAAACGAGGCTGGGCTGGCGGCTAACTGAACGGCCATGCAGTATTTTTGCATTCAACTGACAGGACAAGCAAGAAGCCCCTCCGCAGCCGTGGGTGGTTGGCACCGGCAGCTCGCACTGATGACTCAAGCTGGTGCCGATGGCAAGAAGGTGGCTCCGAGCTATTCTGGGCTCCGACTCATGCTGCTGTCTCCGATCCTGCTTTGCTTGGGCTTCCCACTGCAAAACATTTCAAGCGCCCTTTGACTCACCAAAGTCCTCTTGCACTTTTAATCTGGGAAACACCCTCAAGTTTTCTGAACGACCCGCCACCAGCACTCTTTTGTTTTCTCCTTCCCTCTCTCTGCTCAATAAAGCTGGCTTTTGGCATATTAAAGCTTAATTTGTTTAAGAACAAACAGTTGGGGGCCTGCATCTGCAGATGAGAGTGACAGATCACAGGGGGAGACCAAAGGCTTGGGGGCTGAAGACCTGGCAGGTTGCTGTCCCGGGGAGCCGCAGAGCTCACTGCCAGGTTTCCAGAAGGCATCACCCAGGGCTCCGAGGTGGAGCTGTTTACCAATACCGTGATCTCTCCCCAGATGCAGTTGCTACTGCAGCTAATTAAGAGAACAATTAAGACTAAGGCAATCAGTCAAGTACACAGATCCGAGTCATTTTCTCCACTCTCCGATGCTGCGCTGGCTCCCAGAGGGCTAAACCTTATTCACTCATTCAGAAAATGACAGGAAGAAGCTATTAAATATCTGAAAACCATAAAAATGCAATCACACTGTTCCTGAGCTAAGCCACTCACCAGAGACCAATGCCAGGCAACTTAAGAAACTTGCTGGCCCCCAGAATTCACATACTTACAAATAAGAAAATTAATCAAAAGCAGTTCAGATCAAAATTTAATTAAAAAGAAAAGGATTGCAGAAGACTTCCTGAGATTTCTCTGTTTTATGTTTATGACTGATCAATATTATGTGTTATCAGCTCAGTGTATGACAAATTCCACTGGGCATCTTTAAAGAGGAAGTAACAGATTAAATATTGAGCTAAACAATTTAATCTCTGCTTTAAAAGGTTTTCAGATATTTGTAAAGGTAAATCCTATTAGAGTATAAATGTCTCCATGTGCTGGTGCTGTAGGCTCGTCGCAGAGGAATTTGTAAACACCAGGAGACAGGCCCTCATTAAATATAAATTTCCTTCTTTTGTACAGCTATTGATGAAAAAAGAGAAAGCATTTATGCCTTCAACAGAGGAAAACAAAGGTCTTGGGAGTGAGATTTAAATGTACCTATAGATGCAAATAAATATGTATCATGCTTCGGGCAATACTGACCGGCTCCCTAAATTCACCTAAACAAAAGCCGAACCTGCTGGATCCTTCAGACTTCACAGCCATAGAGAAAAAGGAGGTCTGACTCATCTATTGGAAATAAAAGCATGGTAAACAGTGCTCATTCCATCCAAGCGCAAAGGACAACACAGAGCCTATACATGATAAAGAAACAAATTAAGGAACAGGTTAATTGGAAAGATAATATATGAACACATATTTCTATATGTAAGCTATATGAGTACATACACGTGTATGCATGCAGTGTATTAACACAGTATGCCACACAAGTGGGTCATACTGGCGCTATACATGTTAAAACCAAGCAACACCACCAATAAACCAAGCAAGCGCAACAAACATACGCTCTCAGCTGCAACGCAGAGGTGTGCACAGCGCACGAGACCTTCAGAAGTACCGTGGCACCCCATCCTCCCTTCTTCAGAGGAACGGCCTGCCCACAGCAACACGGGCTCTCTCTGCTGCACTGACCAACATCTTCTGCTTGACCTCTGCAAGGGCACATCGTCACCGTCATCATCACCAGGACCTGGAGCACACAGGCACACAGCAGCCAGAAGCACTACGTGGTGCAGCTTCCCAGGTAAACTTCAGCCCAGGACTCGGCAAAGAACCCACGTCTGTCTATCCGTATTCCCCCAAACTGAGTATCAAACCCGTCTCTAGTAAGCAAAGGCTGAGCTGCAGCAACGCTCCACTCCACCCAAAGAACCTCCTCCTGTGCTTGACCCCCTGGGACCACCTCACCCCAACACTCGTGGAGCCCTGGGACGAGCCAGCCCGCTGCCCACCCTCCCAGACCCTCACCAGCACCTTCTCTAGCTCCGAGCAGGCTGCTTTCTTTGCTTCGCACTTGGGAATTGGCTTCATTTTTGCCAATTTGATGTGAAAAGAGATTAAAATAATTGGAAGCTTCACATGTTCCCTTCTCCTATCCGCCCCATCCATTGACCAGATCTATTCAATTTCTACCCAAGCCAGATAAAGAGGGGCAGGAAGAGGAGGAGAAATATTTTGAATTTGACATGTGTTATGGAAAGCTGGGTAACCTAAGAGGCAAAAACACAAAACTGATACAAACAAATTATTTATGGTGTCACTATGACAAATGAGAACATTACAAAAATAGGATAATCTTTCTATCAGATGAGAACAAAATTACAAGAGTTAAGCACCTACAGTTGCTCAATCAAAACTAAATAAACTTCAAGGGCTAACAGTCAAAATAAGATGTGTTAATTTACGAGAGACTTCTTCAGTACAAACACACAAGTTAGTAATGCACAGGTATTCCTGATTTCTTTAAATTGAATCACCAGTCTTTCAAAATAATGGCTTTGTTTGAGAACAAGCCTACTTACAAATGGAAAATGTTCAACCTCTGTCTTTCAACTCCTATCTTACTGACATGTAAAGCCTTGGAAAGACAAATGAAATTTCATCACGAAGAAGGTCAACAGGAAGGCAAGATCCACGCAACTCCCTGCATGCGCCGAGCTCTGGCTACGTGCAGCAGGTAAAACCTTGCAGCCAGTCCCTCCATCCAAGTTTTCACAGAGCTTTGCCTTGACAGGTACGCATATGGGAGTTGCCGGGAACAGACTGGGACCAAGCATCTTTGTCAAGATTAAAGCCAAGGTTGAATTAGGACCATTATCTTAAAACCCTCTAAGTGTCCATATAGACTGCCTGTCCTTATAAATCTGTCTTTGTAAGAAACCTAAGCAAATATTTAACGTTTAGGCAATAGTATAGACACGTACAGCAAGTGACAGTGACAAGACTTTTATGCCACTGGACGCTGTGAAAAAAGCAGAAAAATGCAGAACAGGAAGAAGCCAAAGTCCCAGATAGGAATGTCACCTTCCTCACCTCACTTCTCCCTCGCAAGCCACTGAGCAGCACGCCTTTGCGGTTTGCAAAGCAAACTTATAAAAATACGTCACTCGATTGCTGCATTTAAAAAGGCAGGTATTCTGCGCAGTTACTTTTTTGTTGTTTTTTCTTTTTTGTTTTTGCAAAGAGAACAGAAAGTGTCACCAACGTGTTCAGCACAGGGTTCTAGGACACACCAGCGCTAATCTGCCTCGATTCCCAGCAAGAAGGGGGAGCTTGCCCTTTAAAGGAAAACCATCTAGTCTCCTTTGTTGCTGCAAATGTGTTTGTTAAAAAGCCAGTTCCCTGCGATACTGCCATATTGTGCTATTGATTATGAGGCAGGAACCCTCCCGCCCTCTTGCAGCTGAAATTCTGCAGGAGTTCTGCTTTACCATCAACAGCATGGTCTGCACGCAGGGACGCGGCAGAGCAGCAGCTCTCCTCCAACGCCCCCGAGGACAGTTGCAAAAAATGAGCGAGCTGCCTCCCGGAGCTATCCAAGGACCAGATCCAAAGCTCACTGAATGCTACGGAAAAATTCCCACTGACTTCAATGAGCTTTGGATCGACCCCCTGCAGACGAACACTTTTTAAAACAAACATTAGAAAAAAATCATTAGAACTAGAAAGCCTTTCATATTATCTACTGGATACATTTTAAAGCAAGAGGGTGGGAATGTGCTCTCTTCTCCATATGAATGCGTAACTCCCATTAATGTCAGTGAGAAGTCATGCAATTATGAGGCTGCAAAGGTTGAAAGAGAAAGAAAGAAATATGGCCCAATACTTACAAAACCAACCCCCGTCTAGATCTGTATTTCATCAGGAAGTTTTAAAAGATAGGAGTTAGCCATACAAAATTTAAAAAATATCTTTAAAGGAAGAAATAATAAAAAAACTAGGTTTGTAAAGCACTTTGCCAGTAAGTATGATCATGTAAGTGTCTAAAATAAAAAGGATAAAAGGAAAAAGAATTATAATAAAAGAAATGAGATTCTACATGAGCAGTAGCTGTAAATGTAACATTATGCAGGGTTAGCAGATGATTAGCAGAAACATTCAGGTTACCTCTTCTCATCTGAGCATGCATGGGGACAGTATAATTCCTCTTTCCATGCCTCTCCAGATATGCTTCCACCTGGGAATGGGTCAGGCTGAGCTCGCAGGCAGGTACATATACTACACCCTTTTAAAAGGGCAACCAGAATTGTTCCAAAACGCATATTCCCGCATTGCTCCCAGAGGGATGATACCTGGGGTTGCACTTATGTGGACGTTTGGCCCAAGCCACTACGCCTTCAACTCTCACCGTGACGTAACCCTACAGATTTAACTAGAGCTACACAAACGTGAAAGTGAGTTTTTAAAATGTATAGGTTGAGGATGACCAAAAAATCAGATTTCCTTTTATCAGCAAAAATGGATAAATAAGATGATCTTTTTTGGGTAGATCAAACATGTTGTGGGGTTTTTTCCAAAGTATTTTTGAAAAAAATACACAATTTATGAACGAAAAAATGTTAAAATCAAAGAGAGAGGTTTCACTGAGATAACTATTAAAGCATTTCCTTTAAACTTCTCTGAAATTTTGTCCTTCTTTTCAGCCCACAGTACTGTCTGAATTTCATCAAGGCTTGCATATAGTTTCAATAACCACAAAAACTGGATTACTGTTTCTCTTTTTGGATAGTTTAGAATAATCTTGTCTCAAAAATAAAGTAATTCTAACTGCAACAGCAAGAAAAAAGTTGTCGAGATGCTCTGGACTGAAGTCACTCCATGGGACGTTGGAGTTGCCTTTGTGAGTACACGTTTGTGCACACATCTATGTTCCGGTTCATGGAATTCAAACAAAAACCTTTCAACTTTCTAGCTTTTGACAATTTGTGACAAACAGCAATATTTAAGGATAGGAATATTTATTTTAATATTAGTACTTAATGACAGTAGTCAAAGGATCAAAGAAGTTTCAAAAACTGGAAATTCATTCCAATAGAGACATGAAAATAATTCGGCTAAGGAGTTGTGTTTTAGTGCTTTCTCCTCAGTTATACCCCAGAGATCTGCTCACGGCCCACAGTTTCAAAACCATAGTTCTGGTGAATAGTACTATATAACCATAAAATTGCACTTGAAATAAGATTTAATTATCATTTTCACCTTTCTAACACCTTTCAAGAAGTAATCCTTAAAAGCCTTGCAAGAAAGAATATTACAATTAAAACGCTAACATGCAACAATGATATTAAAAGAAAGACAAACTGCTATGCAGGTTTTACAGGAGCTTAAGTTCAACAGCTTTATTCAAAAATATTACAAGTGATACTGTCTGATGGATTTTAGATATTCACTTCAGGCCAGAGGATGTTAGAGCAAAATAAAAGAAACTGACATTACACCCTAAGAGATCTTTTCATTTCCTTGAGACATGAGCATGGAGAAAGCTACTTTCACTGCAGCTGGTGGACTGTCGCAGCCTAAGAATTAAGTTCTCACGCAGTTTTGTTGTGGTAGTAGAGCACAACGAGGGGGGCTGCAGCCTTAACAAGGAGAAGGTAAGGGCAGGAGGAAAACTGATGGATCTTACCTCCGCTTTCTGGCTGGCCATTCTTGGGATGAACGGAATCACTTGGAAATAATTATTTGCCATTGAAAGGGAGTATTTGGAAACCGCATCCAAATCACTAATTAGCTGCCTCCAGCTCTGTGCTGGATGATCTGGGCTCTTCGAACGACTTCATCAAACTCCTTCAGTCCAGTGGGCCTTCTGGTGTGCCCCGCAGGCCCGTGCGGAGGAGGAAGCACCCCGGGGCACGCTCGCGGGAGCCCCTGGGAGGAGGCGAGCACCCCGCTCCAGAGGGGATGCGCAGGAGGCAGCCGGAGAAGGAAAGACCAGCCTAAATTCAAACGCGCTCACTACCTAGGAACACGAACGGGCAACAGGAGCAGGCTCACTGGCTACGTTACGGCTGGGAAACGTTCTCTCCTGCTCCAGAGGGGGAAGAGACAGGAATTACGACTTGGCAAGGTCTCCAAATTATACTGCCTGTAAACTGCCACACTTACCAAGGAGATGCAAGCAGTACGAGCACCACCAGTGCAGGACAGAGTAAACTCTCCACCTGATAACCATGACAGAAAGGCAACAGCTCCCAGATTAGAGATGGAGCTGTGGAAAGAAGCCTGAAGGAGATGAGCAGGTCTTGAAACTGTTCACTTCTCCTGTTTTCACTTGCAGACAGGACCTCTCAGGTAACAAGGATGCATGGGAAAAGTCCAGAAGAAAAAAGCCATGAGAACATTGAAAAATATTCTAGATTTTGCTTTTTGAAGTCATTTCACACTTGCCTTACAAAATGCCAGATATTTAGGAAATCAAATTGTCAAAGGCAACAAAATCAATTCCAGAATGTTACCGCTGGTAACACACGATATTGCAGCAGTTTCTTCCTGTTTTGTGTAGTCAGATTACCACTAACCACACATTAAAGAGGAACCTGATGTGTGAAGATAACATTCCAACGTTCAGCCTTTAATGCAGGAATAACAGCAATTGCTTTCACCTGTTTTCAGGTTCAGTCTTGTGGGATCCATAACGAAAACAAACACCGCTGCTGAACAGCACTACTCCATGGTGCTGCTGCCACCTTCCCTCTTTCTTCCTTTTCCCCTCTTCCTCTCTCCTTAGCATTTACAGAAGTCTACCAGCATGAAAATAGGAAACAGGAGGGTGAACTACTTGGGACTGCAGGATCAGAACTCCTCGCAGCCGCCTTGACCTTACGGTCTTAGCTAGGGCGTTAGTTGTCCCACACTCCACATTTGGGAGATTTCTGGCACGATGGCAGGAGGTCTGGGGGGACAGCCAGCCCCGTGAGGCTGCCAGTATCCCGGGACAGCGGAAATCTTATGCCATGGCTGCCACTGTGGTCTCTTACTCTCTCACTTAGTGCATAAATCGTCCTCTTAGTGCCCACAGGCAAGGCGCACCTCAGCAGAGGGGGAGGGAAATGGAGCCTAAGGCACACACCCTGCAGCGCGTTGCTTCCTCTGCGCACGCCGATCAAGGGTCGGACGGTCCTTGCAGGCGCAGGGTAGGTGTGCCCTGCAGACACCCAGCTAGCTGGCAAACGGAAATGATTTTAACTGTGATAGCATGAAGCTCCAACTTATCTTCCTAAAAGAAGCTGGCACTTTTTGAGGTGGGTATCTTCCTTCTGGCAAATGACCACCTCAAGCACGGAGAGACCCCCATTATTATGGGGACATTTCTAAAGAGATTTACAAGCTGCCAGGGAATCCCTTAAAACAAATATATTGGGGTTCCCTGAAGCAAAGGCTAAAAGATGACCTTCATCAAACTAGACCTAGACAAGGACAGAGAGAGAGGGGGAGAGAGAGAGAGAGAGAGAGAGAGAGAGAGAGAGAGAGAGAGAGAGAGAGAGATTAGGGAACATGCAGGTCTGGATTTTTAATCAAAGGAAACGATCTCTTCATAAATATTCCCAGAAAACCTCCTAAAAAGAGAGGGTGATCCCTCATTAAAGCTTATGCATGAGAGAGAAGAGTGGGTTCTCCCTTGTTTCCTAGACCTCAAGTGGAAGGGAAAGAGCGTCTTCCAAGAGGATGAGCAATCAGGGAAAGACTGGCGACTGCACTTCACCGTATACTGCCAATGGATTCATCAAGCCCAGGTGAATCAAGACTTCTTACTCTCTTCCCAGAACAAACTAAAAACAAAACAAAACACTACACTTTTAATATGCTTCTAAATAGAAACTTTCCTTCTATTTTTTCTCAAGCCCAAATCCTGCTAGAACTACTTTTAACTCATGTAAAGAAGGTGAGAATAATTGTTGAATTCAAGTCAAATCTCTGGAAAGAAAATATTTTACATAAAATCCATCCGCTGTATCCTTCTGAAGCAACATGAATGCCTTCAAGGTAAGCTGAAAAAGGTAAATCACTGGAAACCATGAATACCCAGTAAATCACTGGCAAGCACACTTGGGTTTTAGCACCAAACAGAAGTAAAGCAGAAGAGCTCCAGAGTCCAGCAAAGACAGAAAGAAAGCGTTCATTGTATTGGGAATGTTACACGATCCGTGTCAGACCTTTGTGCGCCATGCTGGGAAGAAGAATTTAAATGGACACAAGGAAATGGGAGGTATTAAGAAGGGAAAGGCACCAGAGTTTATACAAGTGTTACCAATGTTAGAATAACGTTTATTAGTTTACAGTATTTGACTTTGCATAGCTCAAGGGAGAAGTGAGAGATAATGACAGTCCAAAACACGTTTCTTCACCTGAGAAGCCTGAAGAAGTTCTACATTCTCCTGTTGAAAAGAGCCCAATTAACTTTACCTGTGTATCTGAGCTCCAGAGCGGGGGAAGAGTTCACTGGGGATTATAACACCACACGTGTAAACGTTCTGACTACTGCATACACTGAAACATAGGAGAAGGAATACTGTATTGTGCAGCGAAGATGCTTAAAGCTAGGCATAAACTCAGCTACGTTTAAGAGTCAGATACTATGCAGTGCCCATACGCTTTAAAAGATTTGGCTGACCTAGCTGACACTGTTTTTCTGAAACCATTGGTGCTATGCGGATTTACATCAACTCGAGAGCTAACTGTCTGTGATCCATTTGTCTACCCCAGCAGAAAGCAGGAACACAGCAGAAAAAATATTCAGCTTCTATACTGGAGAGCTGGGCAACAACAACCCCTGTGAACGCTTAAGGAAAAGCAGGTAAAGATTGCGCTGATTTCGTCTCCTGGTGTGTAAACACAGGCAGATGAATGAAACCTGGGGGATTCAGCTACCTCCTTTGTGACAGCAGTGTTGATACAAGGCTTGGTCATCTGCCACTTCCTCCAGTCAAAAAGCTAGACTTCACGCACACACCCCAACCACCCAAACAACGGAGGTCTATCAGCCAGTGCATGAAGAGTCACCCGCAGAACCCCTCGCTTGCTGGGAATACAAAATATTTACAAGGGTTCACAGTAAAAACTAGAAAAGTACCTGGAAGACAGATCTGCTAGGGGTTAATAACAAGACATACCACACAAAGTTTAGGAAATCCTTTGGTTTGAAAGAACTAGGAGGCGGGGAGCTTACTGGAGAGGAAATATCACGCACACTCAATCTTCTCTAAGCATCCATTTAGAGCTACTGTTGGGAACGGGATACCACATTTGTTGAACCCTTGGTCTGAAGGACTACAGCTGCTTTTATTCGGTTGGCATTTCTGTCCAGATTCTGACTGTTGCTGCTGAGTTTATCTTTAAGCATGAAAATACAGGGGCAGAAAGCTGAAAACGGGAGAAAGATAATAGATGGTGAACAACACCCAATAAAAAGGAGCAGACGACATTAACATTTAATAGGTAGCCATTACAGGTAAGTAATTTAATTGAAAAGATAGTGAGGGTCCCAGAAGTAATCTTAATGTGTGCTAAGCACTGCTGAGGTTAACAGGAATTGCAGATACTCACATAGGACCTTTGGCCCTTAGCCTATTCTCATCACTGAAAGTTTAGCACTGGGTCCACAGCAATCAGAATTTAGGTCTTTGGTCATCAGGGCTGCTACTGAGAAGCCTCCAAGCTACTCAATCTACAAATCTAGGAGAGACATTAACATAAGAATTATCATATTTTCATGCACCCAGTCAGCCACTCTCCTTTAAAAGTACTGTTCCTGAAGAACAAATACTCACTTCTGGACTAACCAGGTTATGGGGGAACAGATGCAACAGCACTATCGTGAAAAAGATGCTCTGGGACAAACATCTCTATGCCAGCTAGGTAATCTGTATGACCCATGCAGCTTCAGAAACAAAGTTTAGAGGTTTTGTCTTTAGGCACACAATCCTTGGGTTATGCGTGTGAAAAGGTAGCCTAGTATATATCTGACTGAGAAATTCATCCCTGCCATAAATCTTTGAATCAAGGATTATTTCCCACCCCACTACAGAAGTAACTTTATGGCCAGCAAACAAATCTGGCAGAGGCTCACTTACCAGCTGATCTTAAAAAGTTCCATTTCTGCGATTAAACACAACTATTTCTGCAGAGTTTAGTAAATGCACGAATGGAACATGTGATGAGCTGTTGGCAGTGTATTTATTTCTACAACACTCTGTAAATCTTCTTGTCTACGTTGCCTCTATCCTCTCATTTTCCCCTCTCCCTGCTGCTGCTCCTCATAGCAGGAGTCCGTCTGCGCCCTTCCCAGGCACACAGACACTGCTGGGCGCTTACAGCCCTTTGCTGCATGTGAGGTGGGCAGTAATTGCCCAGAAGTTCACTGCCTGTTGGGTCTTACGTCTCAAATATTTGTAGGAAAAACTAGGAAATTCCAGGAAGTACCTCTGAAGTCCAGATACCTCATAAAGTACTGGCATCGCATGAGGACAGGAAGGGAGCGGAGGTGAAGTAAACCTCTGAACTAAAAAATATCTGAGGAATTCAGTCAGGGGTGTGGACAGTTTTCTAGGGAGCCGCTTTCCCCTCTCACCTGAATTTCTGGATAGGAAAACACAGCCTTAACAAAAAATGCTACACTGTCACCATGATCTGACATAGAAACAAACCAAACAGTGAATTAAACAACACAGTCTAAATGTGACAAATGCCATTCTTCCCCTGAAATTCCAGATTTACTTCCAATGGGAAGAAGTAAAATCACCAGTAAAGGAGGGAAAGTTTTCATTTAAGGTTATGTGGACAATGGGAGCTATAAAGCAACATACATCAGCTGCTAAGAGAATATATCATTTGACAGCCCAATATTTCAAGGAGGAGGTGGAGCTAGTGGGAAGAAGCCCAAAGAACAACAGAAATTACCGATCTAGAAGACACCACCAGCCCAGAAAGCCTGAAGTAACTAGATTGTTTAGTGTAAGGAAGGACGGACAAACTGCGAAAAACGCAACAGTCAAAGCATGTGCAAGGCTATGGCACAGTGGAAGGAACGCATTTGTTCTTGTGGATACAACGGAGCAGTAACAGGAAAAAACTGCAGCAAGGCTCAAGACTCTTGTGAAAAAAGGAGGACTGTGGCAAACACAGTGAAGCACTGGAGACGACCGCCCCGAGGAGCTGTGTAACCTCCATCACCGGCTGCCCCTCAGACCAGGCTGGACAAATAAATGCCCCAGGAATCAGCTGCGCTTCCTCAATTGCCATTAGCTCCACGCACACAGGAGCAGCACCTTCCAGCTTGGTTTTAATGGATTCTGTGTTCAATGACAGAATAAACCGAATTAAAGGAGACTCCCTTGGGGGTGAGAGGGATTCCCTGCTTTCCCTCAAACATGACTCACACTTTGCCCTCTTTTAGGTCATCTTCTGCTTCACACTCAGGGAACCTTCTGGGTTGGAAAGGATTGCTAAAAGGCATGGACCATTGTTTTTAGAAGTATAGGGTTATCATGCATGTATAAAATACGCACACACATTTTAGACCTGAACACCTCACACAGATCCTGTGGATGCATCCCACTTTACTATCTCTATCGACAATACCATTCTGAGGCCTTTCCTTAAACATCTGAGAAACGGCAGAGTAATTAAGGGCAGGCCCAGCCTTGCACTAACGCGGCTTCTTGGGCACACGCTGGCACCTCCGCACTGTGCCGCACCAGGCTTCATCCCACACCTCCTCCTTGGGCCAGCACGGGCATCCCCGCTCAGTGCTGCACCGGCTGGCTCTCAAACACCTCACTAGTTATCAGCTTTCTTCCTCACAGCTGCGGCAGATAACGCTATTAAAAAGGATCTCTGCTGCCCTCTTTCACTGGTTATTCCACCGAACGTGACAGAGCAGAGAGAAAGACGCTGGCACTTCAGGGAGACAGGAGAGGCAGCAACAGCATCAGAGACACACCGGGCACTCCAACGGGGAGGGCTGAAGGCGGACTCGGGGGTTAGGGGGTTTATCCCCACCAGGGAACCAAGCCTGAACTGAAAACAAGCTTGAACCAGTATCTTCTCTCTTCTTCTGGTCTGAACCTTGGTAAAAGTTCTGCTGAATTCAAATTGGAGGAGGGCCAGTTTCACTCACAGCTGGACCCAAACCAGAAAGGAGAAATAAGAGCAATTACTGTTTCATTTCCCTGATGATTCGGTCAGTGACGTGCAAGAACTCTAGAGCAGATCCTAGAGCTAACGTCTCGGGTAGAAAGTTGAAAAGTCAGGAAAGCCAATTGATGATGAATATCACCCAGCTTAAAAATAAAAAATAAAAAAAAAGAGTAGGAACCATCACTGCCTCGTACGTAGCTGTTACAGTAAAACAGTTCGACTGACATGACTGAGCCTGGGACATAAGACCCTCATCGTAGTAACCTCAGCGACACTTAGCACCATTAGCAGGAGTAACCAATACTCACAAGAAGGACCTTTTGCATTCAACCTACTGCCACCACTGTCAATTTAGCAGGACTAACTAGTAAAATAATTGTCTGCATATGAGAACAAATATATGGACCATCCCTTCCAAAGCCAGTGACAAAGACGGGTTCAGCACTAGGTGACTGAGCAGTAAAATGTGAATAAATACAAGATAACGTAGACAAAAAAAGCTGAAAAATTAAGGCTGACTGGAGGTACACAGCAATGAACCCTAAATTAGCTATTACCTTGTCTTGGAGTTATTGTGGCTAGTTCTTTGCAAGGGTCAGTTCAGCCATCAAAGGTGAACAGAAAAGCAAGCTGAACATTAAGAATTACTGGAAAAATAGAAAGGGTGATTATGACTTAAACCCACAATACATCCATGTCTGGAGTACTGTGTGCAGATCCGATTACCCCACCTGGAAAAGAACACAACACATCTGAGAAGGAACGAAGAAGGGTGATGAGCTTCCATAGGAGGAGACACTCCAGGGACCAGTATTCTTCAGGGCAGAAAGCAGCCATCTAAGAGAGACACAGCAATGAAACCTTCACATTCGCTAAGGGCACACAGGAGGTAAATACAGAATACATTCACGGTTTTTCCACAGTAGAACTCCAGAGCACCCAAAGACACTAGGCAGATTAAAAGACTAACAGAAGGAGTTAAACTTCAACAGCTCTTAATTAAATTGAGGAAGTCCCTGCAAAGGATGTTAGAAAGACAAGGGAGTAGGTGGGGAGAAAAAGATCAGATTCTTCAAGAATAATCTGTTAGTGGTTATTCAATATGACGGTCAAAATGTAAACTATAATGTCAAATTCTGCATTACGCTGAGTTTCTGAGCACTGCAGAGAAAGCTTGGTGGGGGAGGGAATCATGAATATCCAGTTTGTTGGCCCTTCTGCAGGGACTACTCTCACACCTCTGTTGTCCCAGCCAGAACATCTCGTAGTTGGGGATAATCAAAGTCGTGACTGCTCAATACACGTCATCTTCTGTTGGTTGTGCTATGGGCTGAGACCACAGGCAACACTGTGACTCCACCGGGAATCGTCTGATGGGAATCTCCAGCAGCCTCAGTAAGCAGCATGAAGTGGACTGAGCAGAGAGCTCAGATCTGCTAGTTTAACTAACCCACCTTTGGTCTTTTCATCACTAGCTCCAAGCACAAAACACCTGCCACACTCCGTCACTGGTTTTAATTTAAAGCATATACAGAGTTTGCTGAATATCATCAAGTGGGGCTTTGAAAGGGTGACGAGAAAAACACCTTCTATTAGTCACACTTTAAAAGTTATTTATTTTTCTTGGAATAGGGTTGGGACACTGTCAGCTCCAGCACCTCCACAACTTTTGTGGGCTAGAAACAGGTTTCTTGCCAACCTCCAAGAAAGTGCAGTAACTCCTAGAGTTACTGAGTCCTTCTCACTGTGTACATTACTAAGTATGGTCTACCACTATTTAGAGACTACCGCAACGCATGAGGTAGCTTAGCAGACACAGTCTAACAGTGCTTCAGCCAATAACTAAAGGACTTCCAGAAAAATACCAAAGGGTCTTAGGACAGCCCAGCTCAGTCCTCAGGTCTAGCTGAACTACAGTTATTGCGATGTCTGAAAAAAAAGCAGAAAAGTCTGATAAAAACCAGATTTTTATTCCCCTTGGCATGGAACAGCCAGAGACATTCTGATCCGGTATCTGACTGAGGAACTCGGGGTAGCCTTGCATCTGCCGGGCAGCGCGGTGTGCCGCCAGCACCTCCTCTCCGCCCTCCCATCTCCTGCACCGGGGAGCCAAGGGCGGCCGCTGCGGAGCCAGCCTGATGCCACCCGAGCACCTCCCCGAAACGGAGACGCATGCACAGTCACGTCCGAAGCGGTCTTTTATGCCCCGACAGTCTGTGGCCCAAAGTTTGAGCAAGAGCTCACTTGAGCGGTGCCCGGAAGACAGGAAGACACGATCATCTCAGTTAGGAAAGCCTAACATAGCCAGCAAGAAAGAATAATGCTGCAGTCCAGCCTTCGCAACAGACTTTTCAGGGGAGGGAAAGGAAAAAACTGCCATGAATCGGTAGGAGAAACACGATTTAAAGCCCTAACAAAGGAGAACGGACGGGAGCAGAGCGAAGTGCTCACAAACTCAAACTGCAGTACCTGCCTCTTAGTAAAACCTCTTCAAATATGAAAGATTCTTAGACATCTGCAATTAAATCCCACTATTAATCCCCACTATATTTTAAAGACAGTTGAGCCAGACTACTAACCGTGCTACTGACAGACCGAAAACTATACCAGAAGGACAGAGGCGGTGAAACAGAAATGAAAAGAACCAAAATACAAACTTCAAGCCCAATCTGATGGGCCTATTTTTTCCACCTCTGTCTACACATAATTAAGATCCTCCGGCAGGTTTTATCTCTAAGTGCTGGAGGGGGTTAGAACTTCAGTATTTCTGACTCATCCTGATTTCTTACATGCTCACAAGAATGAAGATAGGGAAAATATCACCACTTCTGTATTATGGAAACCTTGCAATTAATAATTGAGATTCTTTTTATCTCTCTCTCTCTTTTTCTTTCAGAACTAGAGTGCTCTCTTCAGCTTGTTAAGCTTAGTTCACTCCCACTGATAATTCACTAGAGATCATAATTTATGGACAATTGAAGCTGCAGAAACATCTCTTAGAAGGAATAGAGCAGATCCATAGCAACAATTCTTCAGGGGAATATTAATCCCCAGCTTTATGTAGTGCTAAGTGTACAATAGTAATCAGAACTTGAGTAGAAGCTGCTAATCATTGAGGGAAAAGGCTGTATAAAGAATTCATAATGGAATTAGCCTGCGGCAAACAAAGAAAGACAAAATTAAATCAGCCATCAAATTGCACCAAGGAATTTTAATTTACAGGTTAATGTAGGATTATGTAACTAATCACAGCTAACATTTTCAATGAACAACCAATAAAATTCTGCTCTTTTTTTATTCTTGCTAATGGTATTCCAATAACACACTTTTATCACCATATAATGTGTTAAGAATGATTTTCAAAAATCCTAAAAATCTTCCAAAAAGCATTATGAGTGAACAATCAATGCAAAATGCTGGCTTTAAGTTAATTAGCATAAATATACATCTAGATGATCTACTGTTAGGTTCAATCCAATACAATAAAGTTCCTTTGAGTCTGCATAGGACAGATTTACATAACCAAATGTGCATAACTGTAGCTTTAAAATATATGCATGACTCCAAAGAGAGAGATACAGTGATACAAAAAGCATCCAAATTAAATAAGTCAAACAACTTCTGAGTACTAAAGTGCATCAGCTAATTCTAAATAAAACCCTTATTATAGATTTTTATATCAATACAGCATATATATCCTATGACATATGCACAAAGGATTGCTCTAACAGAGTTTGTGCTGTTTATAATATGAACATCATAAAAAAGAATAAGGTTTCTGGGATAAAAAGTTGATTTGCTTCCTCTTGAGAAAAAAAGGAGAGATCTTGTATTTGACCCAGAAATATTTTGATATTGGCCAATACAGAGAGAGAAAAATAAGAAAGAAAGAAAAAAGAAAAAGGAAGGAAGGAAGGAAGAGAAATGAAAACCTCTATGTTCTAAAAAAGTATTTACAGACCACTAGTTAATACATGTTAATATACAGAAGAAACTCACATAACTCTTTGCACATTTGGAAAGGGAAACTCCAAAATTATACTGTATGCTTCAAAACACATCAGCTTAATCAAAAAGATCTTTTTTGCAACATATGGCAGCATGAAAATTTTTATAAATGGAGTAAAAAGCATTTTCATAAGCTTTACTTCACTTAAGAGGAATGCTGGGAAGAAAGGCAACAGCATTCTTCCTGCATATGTTTTTCTTGTTCTGAACAATGTGGGAAAACCTCACTTTACTTTAATCTAACAGTTCATTTTATGGAAGCAGCAACATTCTGCCTATTTATTAGCATAGAGGGTTTGGGGTTGTGGGTTGCTTTTTTTTTTCTTCCTTTCCTTTTATAAAGTCTAATTTTAAGATGCACACTTCCAAAAAACATTATGGTGTCAATTGCACTACCCTTCAGCAATCCTGTAATAACTTTATTCAACCATTTCTAATTATAATTATATTTTCAATTCCTTTTAGCTATAGAAACTCTTTATCAATCAGAGCACAAGACAGAAAATTACTTTATTACAGCTACAGCTCGTTAGTCTGAGTGCTCTTAATGAAGCAGCCTCATAATCAGATGAAAATCATGCTGAAGAAAACTTGCATCATTAGTCTGGGCCTTAATTACCAAGAAATATAGTCACTAACAATGATACTCCATTTCATGATACGGTGCATGCACCTTCTACAGTACTTGCAATTAATAATTCCGCAGACTGCTACAGAATCTTTCTATTTATTCATAACAATGGAGGGGAAAAAATTCTAAATTTAATTGAGCGGCTCAGAATGCACTCTCTCACTCTCTCCTGCTCAGATTAAAATGTCAAAAGGCTAATATTCTATCTTACAATAATTCATCATTTTAATTACATATTTTATGTATGTGAAATGTCCTTTTTTTCCCTCTCGATCATTTAGGAAGACATTTTGGGGGGACATGTGTAGGGGAAAAATGCTATCCGTTTATGTAGGTGGCCCATGCCACGCAGAGCAGCAGCGAAGAGCAGAAAGATGCATTTATTTTCATTGTCAGTGAATGAGGTCCATGTTGGATAAGCTTCAGACATCAGCGCAAGACATTCATTTAAATTAATGATGGCCTTCATCCAATACACTTATCGGTAAGGATGGAAAGATTCTTGAAAGAGGAATATTTTGATCCCTAAAATCCTTTATGAGTGTGATCCATCATAGGGTTAGTAACTTCTACACACAAGGCTCTCCTAATCCATTGCACTTTCTGTGTGCTTTCACACCGAATATACTCCTTTCCGATCTAGTAAACACCCAGCACGTGAAAGCACCGGGAAATGCAGCTAGTGACAACCCCCTTTGGGCAGCTAACAAACCCACTAACGGACCGGACCACAGTCCCAAGCACAGGACATCTGGAAGCAGATTTGACTCTAATTTGCAGCATGGCAAGTGATTCCAGAGTCATCCGTGGAAAGGTTCACAGCCCACCCGAGACCTCCGCCTCCCCCAGCGTCCCCCCGTGCGCTCGCCGCCGCTGAACCGAGGCCGGCTCCCAAGGGCAGTAACTAATACAGCTTCCCAGCGTGTTAAGCGAGGCAGCAAACAGGGGTCCTGCTGCTCCTCCGGCTGCAAAGCCACGCGTCACAGACTGTGGATTCCACCCAGCATCGAGACATGTGGACATCTGACATCGCGGTTTTTGCAAACCGCCTGGTCCTCGGCTGCTCAGCTGCTGTCCGACTAAGGCACGTTACAGCCGAAAGCTTCCGCTCCAGAGTTAAGTTACAGACCCCGTGATTAATCTCAAGGGCAGAAGCTAAATAACTTGTTTGTACCATTGAATTTTTTAGCGCTCACACCGTGCTGTGCTTTCATGCAAGCACTTCAGACAATAACTAGCCATTAGAGAGGCCAGATGAACTTACTGCGAGGCTACTCAGCGCATGCTGCTTTCCTAAACCCTGCCCACTACACGGATACCTCAGGCAGGGCCGCTGCTGCCTCTGCAAAAGGTATGAATGATCCAGCGCATCTTCAGGGATCCTGGGCAAATCGTTTTCACCTTTCAAAGCCCTGCATTTCCCCTCCTCAAACGGAGGGTAAGCAGCTTCCTTTTCTGCTGTTGCTGGCTCCTGTCTGTAGCACAGCTGAGAACTACTCAGTAATACAAGGGAAAAGGAAAATCAGCCTTAAGTTCTAAAAAAACAAATGTGTAAGTAGCCGGAGGGGAAAGGAAAAAAAAAAAAAAAAAAAGCCTTTCTGCCCAGTCTCTCCTTTCCAGCCACTCTTATTTTCCTTCCCTCCTGCCACGCCTTAGTATTTCTTTTAGGAGAACTTCTTTTACGTAGTTGCCTCAAGAATTTGCATCTGGCACCAGCAGCCGACAGAGACGGGACACTGACAAGATGGACTGTGGCGGCAATTCCTGTGCTCCTACTGTGTTCCTAAGCTGTGCTTTTTGGCATTGGATATGGCAAAAAAAAGGGAAAAAAAGCGTACTTAGAAACGTGACAACTGGAAAAAATATTCTTAAACCTTACGGTGCCTTCTAAAGTTGCAGAATAAAATGAATTTATAGTATCACTACAGCTGGCCAAAACCCATGGACTTGCAGTAAACCAAATGGGGTAAAAACCTGGCTTTGAGAGGGATTCTGCGGTTTTGGCTCCGTCCAACAAGTACACTTAGAAACTTATTGTATAACTTCCTGGCAAGAGAGCAGCATGAGACTGACCTCCACTTGCATCACAGAAATTACACACTCATTGTCTTTGAGGGGAAAACGTTCTTACGGTACTGTATTCACATCCTTTGTGGGTTGGGTCGTGAATCAGCATTGGCAGCCACCGCCGAAGCCGTCTGCCTGCCAGCCGTCCCAGCTGGGAAACTGGTAACGCGGGAGAGACGTACACATAAGGGAAGCGACGGTTTCCCAGTTCCGAACTGATTTGTGCACGAATCCTCTGAAGTCTGAGGCGCCCAAGTGTGCCAAAAACTTGGTCCAACGCACACGTATAGTCGCGGCCGCTCGCTAAGCGCGCGTGCTAACGACGCGCAGGGCCGCTTCTGCCGCCTACGCCCCGGCACCGCGTGCGAGACCCCGCCGAAGGCCCCGCCGCGTCCGCGGGCGGGAGCCCCGCGCTCACCTCGAGGGAGGCTGCGGCCTGACGGGGACGGCGCGGCGGGCGCTGGGGCGGGGGGCGCTGGGGCCCCGCGCTGCCCCCTGCCCGCAGGAGGCCGGCACTGCGCCGCCGGGCGGCAGCCGGGAGCGAGGCGGGCGGCGCGGCCGCCCCTCCCCGCCGTGCCTGGGGGCTCGGCGCCCTCTGCCGGCCGCCCGCCGCCGCGCGGCCCCTGGAAGCGCCGGTTCGAGCCCCGGCCCCGCCGCCCGGCAGCGCCCTGCCTGTCTGCGCCGGCGCCCTCCGGGAGCGCTCGCAGGGATCGCTTCATCATAAATAATAATAATAGTAATAATAATAGTAATAATAATAGTAATAATAATAGTAATAATAATAGTAATAATAATAGTAATAATAATACCACCATGCTGTCACTCGTGTTACTGCTACAAACCCAACAAGAAAAGCACAGAGAGACCGGGACAAATTAGGCTTCCTATCTTCCAATTCCAAAAGAGCACAAAGCAGTAAAAGCCGCACACCGGGCCGAGCGTGTCCCTGTCCCAGCGCTGTTAGCAGGGGGAGCATCGCCGCCGGGACCCAGCCGCTTTCACCAGAGCCGATACTCCTGCCATCCTAGATGACAGGTTCCCAAATTTCTTAGAGCAGTGCGCACCGCCAACGCATAGCATGAACCATTATGCATCCTTTGCACATACGTCCCCTGAGAAACTATTTCATCCACGAATGTGTTCTGCTGTTGACCAGTCAACGCGGGGACCGGCTGCACGAGGGCTCCTTGCTCAGCAGAGACCACGGGTGCGGGCGGAAGGCTCGGAGGAGGTGGCCGACCACGCCGCAGCGCCGTGCGGTTTGGGGCAGCGGCTGGACACGAGACCCCCCGCGGGTATCAGGGCACAGCCAGCCGGCAACCAAGCTACTCAACAGCGCTCTGCCACGCCAAAACCCGTCCGATTTGGTAATTCAAGGTACCTCTAACGGAGGTGCGAAGTGACGCCAACACGAGACGAGGGCGCTTCCTGAGCAGAGAGGGTTTCCGCGGCCGCTCTGGCTTCGCGAGCCCGTGCAAGCGCCCGGCCGTCCCGCTCCGAGCTGCCTGGGGACGCCGGCAAGACACTTCAGGGTGAAAGGCCCCCGAAAGCGCCGGACGGGCAGGAAAGGTGGCCGCAGCAGCAGGCCAGCGAGCAGCAGCCAGCAGAGCCCTAAAGGCCTGCAGGTATTCCCGCCCCGTCCTGGCCCCGCTGCCCTGCCCGAGCACCCGGCTCTGCAGCGGCCCGGCCTGAAGTGGGGGACAGAGGGCGTTCATCAGCGCTGCCCCGGCCAGCGTCCGCTCAGCTGCGCTCAGCCCGCGTCGCCCCAGGCCCTCCGAGAGCCAGCGCCCGCTACGCGGAGACGCCCGGGAGCGGGACTTTTTGTTGCTCTTGAGTGCTTTTTCTTTTCCTTCTTGTAAGATGACGCAGTTTACATTATTTGCCCAGTGGGATCACTGCCTTTCCACTGAAGAGTGTATTTTAAATATCAACACAGGTTGGCATTTTAAGAGTTATTTAAAATGTCACCAGTCGCAGAAAGTTTAATTATTGCAAACATCTTTCAAAAAATTCCACAGCGGGTTTCTTTCACCAAGTGATTTATTTCGGATATAATTTCTGTTTAATTAATAGGGGATTTAGCTCTGACCTGGAGGGTGTGAGAACCAGCAGAGGAGCTGCAGTTAAGCTAGGTTAACACTAAACCTGCCCGTGCCTGTTGGAGGCTGAGAAAAAACCGGGCTGGCACTTACTCAGCTGCTGCTACCCAGCATATTCTCATGTCGATTGCAATGGAAAAATTGTAAAGGCAAACAGAACTAGGGGAAAAAAATTAATCACCAGAATATGAACATTGTGCTTTGTTATGTATTTTAACTATGTATATAATTTGCTATAGAGTATAATTATACCTAATTTCAGCTGAGATAATATCTGAGCCATGCTTTGTTATTCATATCTTCTCAGAGAACAGTTTCTCAATCATCTGGCCTAAATTCCCTTACACCTTGAAAACAGTTGGAATCAAACACTAAAAGGCTATTTGGAAAAAAAGAGAAAAGAAAAAAGAGCCTACTTTTAACAAAAAAATTACAAACATGGTAAATGCCTAATCTATGCTTCTCAAAACACCAGGTTACATCAGAACCAATTTTAATATCCTGTAAAAATCTCTTAGTATGACGCACATACAGCTGTCTAATATTGCTGCTTAAAATGCCCCCGCGTTAAATAAGATTCTATGCCGTAAAATTTTGCAAGGTGATAAAACAAAAAAATGATATAATAAATATAAGCCATCTGCATTTTTTTAACAAGCCATTTGGAAATGGATTTCATTTATATTTAGAATTGTTTTGAAGTGTTCTCTTTTTTGAAAAAGTCCCAGTTACAGTATATTAGGTTTTCAGTAGAAAGATTAAAAGAGCTGACGCACAAATAAACATGCATGCACACCCAGAGCAATTTCCAGAACTATGAGAGCATTTGATTCTTCAAGGATACTACAGGTGGCTTTTAGTCACATAAAAAGGGTTAGTGTGTGCAATCGGCAGCTCTGGAAAATGGATTCACGCACACAAAAATGCATTAAAATGACATTAAGATTTTGGCAACAACCAACACAAGCCAGGAAACCGAGCTTAAGGCTGAACTTGCATCCTTAACTCCTTCCAAGACCCTCGCTGGAAGCGTGGGTCATGTCCTACGGGAGCAGAAAGCCCATCCAACTGCTCCCAAGCCTCAGAGAAAAGATGCCACGGGGAATCGGGGCACAACCGGGAGAGGCAAAAGAAGGAGGGCAACGTTTTGGTACGACCTAGCTGCCGTAGCACTATCCCCATTAACCGAATCCCACCGCCCTGTGTCAGAGGCCGGTTCAGCCTTGCACCCGACCTAAAAAGCTTACCTAACTTGACTTCTGCTCACCGCTTCTGCTGCTCTGCACTTCTACAGCCGCTGGCCTGGGGCTCTGCAGAACGCTTCCCGAGCGGTCGCTTCCAGCAAGCCTCCTGGTGCCGGCGGCCCAGCGAGCGCAGTCCTACACAGGGCCAAGAGAGTTCAAGGGCTTTCGAAACTGTAAAAAGCTTTGTATCCCCTTGCACCACTGCTCAGGACCTGACGTTAGCCCCCCGGCCTCTCAGGTTCCCACGGGCTGCCCCGTTAATCCTCCCAAGCTCACCTCATTCTGGCGGCGACTGGCATTTATCTTTCTGAATTCAGCATTCCCAGAACCCACGTGGCGTTTTCTACTTCTGAACCCCACACCTGAAAGAACTAACGGTTTTTGCATTTTCATCCCCTGCTTGCTTCCTCTCTGCAAGCCTCTCCTCACAATCAGCAACGGGTTTTTTTCCCCCCAACATAAAAGGTTTCTCTAGAACAAGATCTGGCCATGTACATCTGTCTCTTGGCTTGGCAGGATGGTACGAGAAAGAAAGGACATTTTGTGCTGAACCAAGCAGCCAATGCATACGAGCATAAGGATGGGCCTATGGCCCTGTCAGTTCCTGGCAGTTGTTGATTTACTGGGAAAGGAACGGCAAAGAATGGAGAAAGTTACTTTTTAAAAGAAATGAAAGACCATATCAAAACTACAGGCATTTTCATGCTGCTGCTACATATCTGAGGGGTCATTTGTTTAGTTTTTAATCATTCATTCCATTAATAAGCAAACGCACTATTGACTAGATACCAAATGTAATTCTTCTCCCTGAAAACAGCCACTGAGAAAGTTAAGTTCATCATCATTAACAAAAAAAGGAGCTTTTATTGGACTTTCACTTTCTATTTCATCATTTAATTACATGATGCTATCATCTGATCAATGAGATCAAAGTTTGAACAAGCCAGAGATTTTTCAAAGATGCACCTCTGGACAGAAAACTCTCCATTTACAAGCCCAAAATTTTGCCTTTTTTGGTACTTAATTGCATTTCTACACCAATCGATGTACAGCTAACGTGGACTGATCTCTGCTCTCCTGGTTGTAGGATACATGATTCAAATTCTTTCTGCCCCGGTGCGCTTCTGCACAGCCCCTCTGCCAGCATCCTCGCTGCTCGCCCTCCGCACTACAGCACTCACACCGTCCTGGGGACAAGAAACGTGGCAAAGACAAGACCAAAGAGACACTACAGCAGGAGAACCTTTAGGCCAACCCTCAGGAGGGCAAAACTGAGCAGAGGCCTGTGCCTTTCCCCTCGCAGATAGCGATGCTGAAACTCCACCAGGATGAAGGTACTACAGTGACGTAAAAATGCAACTAATGAATGAGACCTTACCCCCACGGGACAAAGTCTTAGGATACAGGATAGGTTTCTTCATGCCACAAGCCCCTGCCCCTTGCAAGCGCATGAGCTTCTTGCTTGTCTTTTTGTGTTTTCAAGCAGGAGCTGGACAGTGACAGGTTCCCTTAAAACAATAGGGGGGATTTGGAGATGCAGAAGGGAAATAAAAGCAATTCTAAACTTCTGTGCATGTTTCCAACCTTGCAGTTTTTAAGCTAACTGGGGGGAGAGGAAGGAATTCCTAGCTATTTTTGAAATGAGGAGGATCAGCCAAAAAATGACATGGCTGACTTCTCATCACCAATATCCAAGGCAGCAGCTTCCCAGTCATCTCTGAGCAATTCCTTTTCTTCCCTTCCCATGTTACTAGCCATATTCCATCTTCCTCTCTCTCAGGAGATTGGGTTTGTTTGTTCGTTTTTCCTGGAAAAAGAAAAGAATAGAAAGGGACGGGGGAACTTCATGTCTTATTTGTACCAAATTCCTCTCACAGTCTTCTTTCACTCTGCCAAGGAGAAAGGGAGCTATAGAGAACCTGTATTTCAGGGAGAGAAGAATTCAGAGGGAAAAAAACATCCTTTGCTTTCGGGGGGAGAATTACTTTGTTCATGATGAAAACTGTACGCCAAAGAAACGAGCTGCCTGCAGAGTTAGAGCTTTCCGAACAGAAGAGATCTGAGGCAGAGATTTGGCAAGATTTCTCAGCAAGAAGTTAGCCCTCCAAAGAACAACTTGTCATGTGTTCCCTAGCCTCAAATTTCCATCATCAAAGCTCCCCAGAAGCGCTGGTGTTGCAGTACCCATACTGTCCAAATGAGCATTTTAGACAAGCAGTTCCACAGAAAATAGTTAAGGGAAAAAGAAGTCTGACAGAAAAATGTGAAAACTCTATGTTGTGGGGAGGAATGTTTTCCCTCTGGGTTTGCCATTTCCTCCCAACAAGGATTGGAGAAGGAGAAAAGGCCTATATTAGGAAACGTCTTTGTCTTTTTTTCCAGGTAAACAGGCACACACAGCATGCTTGTTCCAAAGAACAAGCACATTTAGAGCACTTAAAAAAAAATGCCACTGGGGCACAAAGCAGGCTTGGAGGTGTGCAATACCAGATGGAAATCACTGAAAGGGTCAATGTAGAACATAGCCTGAGTAAGGGACCAAGATAAGGCACAATGCTTCTTTCAAAGTGGTGTTGGCATTTAAGCATCATTTTATTCCTTTTTTAAACATCAGTCACAAGATTTTACTGATGCCCTCAGGGCTCAGCACAGAACTTTTCAGCGCAAGGCAGTGGAACCTCGGTGCAGAAAAATAAAAACAGAAGTCATTTTCACATCTAGAGTTTCTCTGAAATGCCAAACCTCTTCTTGGCTCGCAAGCACACGCTCTTACACACATGCATCCTCGCACTGGCGACTACAGCAATGCGCTTTCCAGCCCTAACCCCAGCCCTAACAGTGCTTCGGATGCCACCCTGGGAGCCCAGACTCCCGCGCTGCATACGGACTGAGTGAAAATCTGGGTCTCTTCCAAAGTCTGTGGAAGATTCCAGTTGGGCCCAAATCAGACGGCACACTGGTGAATACACATCAACTGCCAACGACCCTCCCGAGCAAACTTGGCTGCTTTGCTCATAGGGGCTAAAGGGCTCATGCGTCCAGCAACACGCATGGCATGCGTCACGCACCTGCAGTTCACGTGCGTGCTTTAGCAGGATGGAGTTAGCAAAGGAGAATCCTACTCAAAGATCCCCAGCTGGATCAACCAAGGCCCAAACCATAGCACAAAATATCTCCAAATGCATTTTATGTTGCGACACAGAAAAAAGACCAAGTCTGCATCCATCAGCAGCAACATCTCAAGAACATGGGAACTGACATTTTTACACCTGTGCTTTCCAAAATCTCAACTCTGTAAGGTGTACTGTGCCAAACGACAGTGTCACCTCAGTCTTGCCTGGGCACTGCCGGCCATGCTGCAGTGCAGTCTTCCACGCCCCGGCTCCAGTGCAAAATCACTGCCCTGAGAACTCCAGCAGGGCTGTTTATATTGCACTCATCATTACACAGTTGCCCAAATTGTCATGGATTCAGTGGCAACTAGGGAAACTGAGGTCTGCTGCAAAACAGAGCAGGGGAAAACCACTTAGTAATTGCCCCTACATCCTTACTTTATAGGAGATCATCTTTGAAGGCTGTGTGGAATATCCTAAAATCTGTTAATGATCTGACACACAGGACAGAGCAGAAAGCACTGAAGGACATTTTCCCTCCTAAACCAAGAGCAGCGGGTGAACAGAGGCTGTGCCTCCGCCTATTCCTCTCTCCAGGCAGCTCCAGCAAGCTGCTTTCCTCTCACTTCTTCCCTGTCTTCTCCCTACATCTTCTGTTGGTGCTTTTCTCCTCCATGCTACAGCAGAGGCAGCGAACGTTTAAGAGGCGACAGGCAGCGTGATTCTAGGGAGAGCTTTTCAGAGAATTTCTCATGACCTCAACATCCAAACAGTTCCTTTCAGCACAGGATACAGATCTAGATACCCAAATATAAGCAGATATTCCAGTGTGACTGTAAAAATCTGAGGGGTAGAAATATTTTAGAGGAGCCCTGATCCCTCTTGCTCTTGCCTTCTCTTTGTCCAGAAGTTACCTGCTACCATTATCTTTGCTCTAAGGCTGCATACGCCTAATGGGTAGCCAAGACTGCAGCAGAAAAAACAAAAGGTAAATTCCAGTAAAAGCATTATTACAAAATCTAGTCAAGCATTGTAAATAGAGCTGCCATATTATTATTGAGAAAAGGTGTAGTGCCCATGCAAACTACATATTTGATTAGGATCTGAACTCTTTGCTGAACCATGAATCTGAAATAATTTAGGTGATACATATAAATTTAATTTCTTTGTTCAACATTCCACATCTGAAACGATGCACTGCAAATGTGCAGCTCTCACAGAAGTCTGCAAAATGAGTCTTCTTATAACTCTCCTATACTGTGTGGAAATAATCTGAAATAATCTTAAAGGAAAAGGAATAAACCTATTTTAAAAACAGCTGAGTCCTTTAGATTGTATACCATAACCAATTTATGGAGATAAATGGAATTCAATATTAAAGAAATACTGTTTTTCCCCCTCCTGTGGAAAATTTAAATGCAGAAAGAAAAGGAAAGAAAAAGAGAAAAAAAAAGAGAGAGAGAGAGAGAAAGCAGCAGCCTGGAAACACATGAGCAACACTTGGCTATTGTCTCTATCGCAGTGCCCGCTAGAAGCGATGCGCCTTGTTTTCCCCAGCCCAAGCTAGAGCAGGCAAGCTGATTGTGGAAATGACTCATTCGGTCTCTATAATGGAGATATACCAGCTATTGGACATCTTTATTTCTCATTCATTAAATGAGTCCAGTGTCTACTGCTATGATAGCCATCAACAAAGACGGACGAGGAAATAAAAAAGGGGGAAAGAGCAAGAAGAGGAATACAAATGAATATTATAGACTACTGTATGGGCCCTATTACTAAAAATGAATACAAAATACTCAAAAAAAATACATTAAGCAGGTATTGGCTTACAATGAGGTCAATATTGTGATTCATTTAACTCAAGGGACAATAAATCTTGATATTGACTGAAAACATAAGTCAATATGAGTACTGTTGTGTGCATTCCATTATAAAAACGAGGAGGGGGTAAGTTTAATGGACACTTTTAGAAGAAAATTAGTTTTGCCAAAAGATTTTTTTTCTGCCTTTTAAACTCACCAGCCAAAGAAACCTTGCAGCCGGCTGCGCAGCACCCTAGCTGAATGCCTGGTCTTCACCTTCAGGTGTGAGCTGGGCCGGGGTTGAGGATCATCTCGTCCCAGACACATTGCAAAGCCTCCATGCAGCTGGCAGCCCGGCGAGACCGGAAAAGGCAAGGGGCTACAGAAGACTGCGACCGCTCCCTCTAAAGGTCAGGCCTATTTCCGCCTTCTCCAGGGATAATTTCCATGAGCAGAAGTCAGGTATGACCTAAGTCTTCATACAAATATGAAAGAAGGGAGCAGGAGAGACGTGGGCTAGACTCCTTCACCTTCAATTTGAGCTGAACTGTAGGATCCCCCCCGAGATAAGGGAGCAGTAGTTACAGGACCTTGGTAGGGCTCAGCTTAGATAATTTGAGCCTACCTCTGCTCATATGGACGCTAGTAGGAGCTTTGTCCCTAATTTCATCTGAAACAAAATCAGGCAAACAACTAATTCAGAAAAACCATCCGCAGTGCCATGCAAAGATGGTGGCATCTTCCCCACAGGGCCAGGAACAGTGGCACTAGCATCAGACTGTGTATCTGCCACCCCAGCTGTCTGGGACAGTTGTTCTCCGGTGAGAGGACACAGTCGCTTCGAGAGCAAGGCAAAGTCGTTCTCTCTCCTGCCTAAGTCATGATTTCCTGCTCCTCTGCAATACGCCAACAGTGTCATTTTACTGCTGCTTCTGGACAAAATACAGCCTCTTTCCTAAACTTCTCAAAATCAGAAAAAGTTCATTTCAAAATAATCAAAAATTACATTTTAAAAATATCAGTGGAAAACAGAGACTGCATGCTCAGTGTCTGAGCTCCCAGGGCAGCTCAGCTCCCACCCTGGGCTCTGCGAGCACAGTCTGCCACTGGAGGTGGCCAGAAACCAAGTGGGGAACCAGGCAGGAAAACTGAGCAGGCCTCGGACCTTGCCATCTGGGAGGTCGTCAAAACAAAGTGGTGTTTTTGCTGAAACATTTTGGCTTCAGCAGACTGGCTGACCCCGACACATCGCTCTGCCGGAAAACTCCTGACCGCTCCTGGACTGGAGGCACCAGGCTCTCTGAGCACGACTCTCGCTCCCATTTGGCACAAGGTCTTCTGACTCATCTCCCAAAGACAGGCTGGACCACGTGCCATGGGAGAACCCCCCCACGGCTCCAGCTGGCCCCATTCGGACTCGACGTTCCGAAGCACAGCATTTACACAGAGGCCAGCTTGCCCTGTGAATACCGAGCCTGCCCAGCAGGGACGTTCTAAAAATCAAAGAAAAACTGCTACATTGCTTTAAAAAGCCCTTTTCTTGTAAAAGCACCCTGTTTAACTGAAAAATGTTGTACTATTATCAGTGAAATGTTTCACCTGTCAAATTAAGTTTTCCAGGAGCTAGCAGGAGAGCGTGAGACATCCCTGGCAATTGCACAGCCCAAGTTACCGACCTCTGAAGTCAATCAAGGTGAACAGCAAAATCCACCGGCTCTGCACGTGACTGGCTTCAGCCAGCTACCAGGAGAGATTTACACCTTTTGGCTTTCTTTCCAGAGGTGATGAACACCCACCATCACCACCGACTTCTACTG
Organism: Dromaius novaehollandiae; assembly: GCF_036370855.1. NCBI lineage: Eukaryota > Metazoa > Chordata > Aves > Casuariiformes > Dromaiidae > Dromaius > Dromaius novaehollandiae. Next base: position 131,208,722 of record NC_088100.1, read on the forward strand.
CAAAAGAGGCAGTCAGGGCACACAGATAAGAGGAAAAAAAGACCCTGCCCACCTGTGCAACTGAGGGGGGGATCATAGGACACAACTTTGCATGAGTTCATCTCTTACACAGACCATGAAATACTCTTTTCCCTATATATATATCTGCAAGTGACAGTGCTTTTGCACACAATACACAGAAGCAAGGAAGAGAAGAGACCTGTAGTCATCGTTTGCCTCACGTAAGGAGTGTGGCTGATACTCTGTGTAACATGCCACTTCTAATTTATTCTTATATAGCAATAAGCGGGAAATTCTGCTCGCAAACTCCCCAGGGTTGAGATACCCTTCGGCAAAGCCTCGTTCCCAACGGAACAGGTTCCAGAGGTCCCGACTGGGCTATGCCAGCCCTGTGCAAAGACATGCTAGAAAGAGAGCTTGACCACTTGGATACCACTCGCTTCCACAGAGCCAGGACTTCACCCACGGACCAACACTGCCCTCTTCAACCAGCTTTCATTCACACTAGCACAGGGGCAGGCAGCAGGGATCAATACTGACCCACTGAGCTGTAACAACTGGGAGCACTCATGGGTTAACGCATCCCAGGCAGAAGCTGCGAAGCTCCTTGTCACTTGGATGCACAAAACGCAGAGGTTACAGAAACAGGGATCATGCACAGGTGAGAGGAAAATGCCTCTGCTTGTGTAAGAAATGATTTATCTAGGCAGGTTTAGAGGCAGCGCTCTGAGGCTGGGTACCACAAGCCATCCAGCCTCATCTCTACATCAAGGAAAGCACGGTAGACAGTAAAATTACTGCTGATTTCTCCCAGCACTCTTCTATCTACAGATGGGTTTATTAATACCTGTCTTTCTCCCAGTCCAAGAAATTCCTAAGGGAAAGCAAGATGGCACAGAGGGGATGACGGAGTTAGGTTTCTGGCTTTATGTTCGTGCGTGTGACATCCTCTGCCACACGCGGCACCGACCCGCCTGCCTTTTCGGTGTTTGCGACGAGGGCGGTGCACAGGAACCGGGCCAGCAGCAAAAGCAGAGGGGAGGACATCTCACTGATTGCCACAGAATACGTTAGCACTCTGCTATCCCCACAACCTGGTTTAAAAAGCTTTCTCTAAGCAGGAGGAGACAATTTCTCTGCAAAATCAGTTCTCATGGGGAAGCGCTAGTCAGAGCTTTGACTAAGGTCCATTTCAAACCTTAACTCACGCTATAAACAGCGCTCGACTCCGACGAGGCCAGATTTAGACCTTGGCTGCACTGCCGCATGCTTATCCTTCCCCCACACATCAGCAGCTTACAGAGGAGCTGCCGCGGTCTGAGCCCGCCCTGGAAGCTGCGGAGGTGAACACCAGCGCCCGCCCGCGTTGGCTGCCCGCAGACGAGCCCCGCGCCTTGCGGGCGGGAAAGGCTCCGCGCGGCTTCGGCCTCCTCGGGCAGCGGCGGGCCGCCCTTTCGCAGCGAGCCGCAGCGGACCGGGACCGCGGCTCAGCCGCAGCAGCGTGCCCAGGCGCAGCCGGCGTCCCGGCCGGGAGCTGCGGTGACGGGACCGGGCCCCCCCGAGCGCCTGCTCCCAGCTGACGCGCAGCTCTGCGCAAGGAGCCCGGCCTGGCTGCAGCCCTGCCAGAGGACAAAAATGAGACGGGCGTGACAAAGATAGCCGCTTCCAGCTGAAAATAGGCACAGCGTGAACGCCGCTGCCTTAGCCAGCAGCAGGTCACAGAAAGTTGGGCACTCCCCTTCACTTAAGAAGAACAACAACAAAACAAAGCAAAACAAGAACTGAGCACAGGCACAACAGACCACTGCTTTCCAAATTAAAAACACGAGAATTTGTTCCCATGGGAAAACTTTGAGCCCCCTTATTTTCATTCCAAGAGCAAAACCCTTTTATTTTCAACAGGCACTAACTCTCCGGTCCTAAAAGAAGCTGCGGAGACCCTCCTTGCTACGCTCCCGCGTCTCTCCCACAGCCCCGCGCCTGCAGCAAGCGGCTCAGCCAGCTCCCACCTCGTCCCCGGGTGCCGAGAGCAGGTGGGTGACAGGAGCGGGGCTGCGTTGCCCTCCCGGCCGCTCGGTACCCCCCCTCCCGCATGGACACCCTCCCTGCGGCAGTGGTGTTGCTGTCCCCGTCCCGCCAGCGCGTGCCACGCAAGCCCCAGTAGCTGGGGAGAGGCGGAGGTGACTGCGGGGCCCGCGGTCAGAGCCCCGGCTGCTAAGGAGCTGCTTACGGGGACACAGGCACCCGCCTTCCCTCACACGCGTGTCCCGAGGGGCACTCGGGTCCTCTCCCTGCAGGATCCTTAGCCTTAGCCCCGCGAGGCGAGGGGACCCGCGGGACAGTGCCCTCACGCCCACCCGCGGGAGCCAGGCAGAGGCATCACAGGGCCCCGGCAGGCGCGCGCAGCGGCCTGGGGTCCCCAGGGGCCACGCGCCCACGCCGCCCGCCTCAGCGCCCAAGGCCGCGCTCCCCACCCCCTCCTCACGAGCCACCCCCTCCGCGGAGCATCGCCTGGGCAGGGCCCCGCTCCCACCTCCATCGCTCACAGACTGCTCCTGCCCACGCGCGCGGACCCGGGTGCGGAGGGGGCCCCTCCGCCCCGCAGCGCTCCATCCTGGGCTCCTTCCCTCCCCAGCTTGGGGGAGGTCTGGGCTTGAACATGCACTTCACACCTCAGGCCCAGCTGGACATAAAACACGTTACAATTTGTTTTTCTCTCTCCCCTTTCTTTCTCCTTTCTTTTTTTTCTTTGCCGAAAGATTCCTCCAGAGATAGGCAAGGAGGAAGCATTTTTGCCTCCAAGAAAGAATGAAAATTACAACCCTATCTACATAGCAAAGGATACTTCCCCCCCGGGTGCAGAACAAGAAGGCTGAAAGAAATGTAAGCTAACACAAAAATTATGAGCAACTTTGGATGCGGTTAGGTCTCTGGTGTGAGAACAGGATGCAATCCTTTCTTATTTCTCCCTCCTTTCTATTTTGAAGATGCAGATAGATATTCAGATCATATAGCCGACAAGGCAAATAAATAAATAAAGTCTTCAAGATTTCAGCATACATACAGCAGTGTGGTGGAAAGTCTCATCACACAGGCAAAGATGAAGAATATGTCCTCTAGATCGAGCAAGACCAGGAAGACTAAATTAATTCAATGCTGTAAGTAACCTGCTTTGGTCAGGTTGGTGCCATTTTTTGTGCAAAATGTAGTTACAGGCATATCAGTTCAACAACGATGGGAAATGGAGCTTGTTCTGAAATACTACTCTTAAACAGCCAGACAATTGTGCCAGAAAAGCTCTCTCACATGCAGCCAGCTCTTCTCCAGCCCTAAGTTACCCTATGCCAGTTGTTTAGTCTTCCATAAAGAATACATACATTTTTTCCTGCGTTCAAACATTTTATCAAACTGCCATATAAAAGTCAATGGATATTAAAACAGAGTAGTACTGTATATTCTTGCAACAGCCCCAAATTCAATTATAATCCTTCAAGACCCCAGGGAAAAGTTACAAGTGGAAACACTGTATGCTCAAAAAATGAGAAATGATCACATTCAGCATCTGTAAGTTTATTTCTAATGCCTTTCCTCAGGAAAGCAGGTACAAATAATTTGCAGTCATGATGTTGCTTTTGTCTGCAATGCCTCCTTTGCTTTGCTGTTAACTGCAGTTAATCTTTAGTTTAAGTTGCCTTGCTCTACAAGGATACCAAAAGATTTCCCTCTCCTCCTAAATGATGCCATAACATCAGGCCATCAGGCTCATTGCTAAACAAAGGAATAGATGCAAAAACACAGTGACATTTATTCCCTGTACCAGTTACGAATAATAGCATTAAAAAAACCACACGTGCACGCGCGCGCACTTTTTTCTTTTTCCTTTTTTTCTTTTGCACAGATACCTTTAAAGACTTTTACTCAGAGTGAATATGGGACTCGTCACTTGATGATTAATTTGCATGTTGATAGGCAGTCAGTGTAGCAGCTTTCAGATTAGGGACATTCCGCTGCACACTAAAAGGCACAAAGAACAAAAAGTGAATTTCAATCTTGCCCTTCTTTTCCAGTCAGTGCATTCCCAGCCCATGTCTATTGATGAGCAGTTGGAACAATACCAAAATGCAGTGTAAGATCAATCCTGCTGTTTACTTCGCTGAGCTGAAGGAACAAAGGACAGAAGAAAGGACTTAAACCCAGCTATAGTAAAAGAGTGGGGATGAAGGATGAAAAATGTGCCTGATGGGCAGTAGCACAGAGTAAACTCATTTAGAAAATAGGCAGCTCCAGCTGAGATAAAACCAATGATGATTTGTATTTTGTACTGTATCTTCAGGGGATAAAAGCACTTCTATCAGATACCATTGGAGGCAAACTTGAAACACTGCAGTAAAATGCTATGTTCCCTACTAGGGAGAGAATAAAAATTCCCATAATTGCAAAGGAGTGTTAAATATCTGATTGTGCATGCCTTTTTCCTCCCATGGTGAGATAACTCAACCCGGTCCTCTTTTTAACTTCACAGGACCTGTCTAATAGAATATTCAGCTGGATGCTTTTGTATCAAATGCAGCATGACACTGTGTTTTACTTTGATAAATACTGATAATTGTAATTTGGGGGATTATTAGCCTTTAAGCCTTTTTTTTTTTTTTAAGCTATTTCAAAATGAGGAGGATGCAACTTCATTGCCTGAACAGGCAGGAGGAAATGAGGAGCGAGAGAGCAAAAGTTCTCGTTCAAATGCAAATACCTTAACAAACTGTAGCTAATGGGAAGGAGAAAATAAAACAGTCCCTTCTATTGCTAAACAAAAATGATCCTAAGTCAAAAATCTATTTACTTTTACTGAAAAGCAAGAATATCTCACACAATGAACTACCACCCTCACAGGCAAGGGCAGCACAGCACAGAGTAATAGAGATGGCAAAAGTGAACAGCGGGAGATTTGATGGTATCCTTGCTGAGATTCAGCTACAGTGGAATTTGGTTGTTTACTGATCACCCTTTAAAGGGTTTGTTCACCTGTTTGGTACAAAAATTACTTCCCAGGGGCCATTGCTTGCTGATAGGGATGCGCTTGGTCTTTCCTTACACTGATCAATGTACATTCTTCCTGTAAGGATGAAATTTGAAGTAATTTATTTGATTTTCTGTGATGCTTCAAAAGAATCTCCAACTGTCACTGAGCAGCAGATAAATAGTGTTACTCTTTGCAGGAGGAACCACTTTGAGACAATTATAAATTGACCTCCTAGACACCAGCACACCAAAGAGTGCAAATGCTGTCTTTGCAAATAGGCGCCAGGTTCCTATATACATGGTTGCTTTGGGAAGGTCATTGTTTCAGAGAATAAGACACAATGACAGGAAAAAATAGATGGAAAAATCTGAAGAGACTTGCACAAACCAAGCATTTGAGAAAAGCCTTCTTCGTACATCCAAATGCAACTGTGCCAGCACAGCAGGAACTACAAAAGGGCTAAAGTTAGATACAAACATTTCTACTGCTGACTCAACAGCAGAGAGATTTCTGTGGGTTGAACAAGATCCAAAACATGTTCTCCATTTCACCTCACTTTCCAACCCCCCTGTTTACTTTCAAGCAACCTGACATGCCTCTTTTATCCCGTGACACTATAGCTAAGAAACTGGGGCCCCGATTCTGCAACTCTGTTCTTTCAGTGCTCTTCAGCAGGAGACGTCAAACCACTGCTCATTGCGGGGGAGCACGTTAGGCTTAGAAAGGTGGTACTCGGTCTTATGTTAACAGAGACAGGCTGGCAGAAACGATGTTATTTTTGTGACAGAAATGTAAACCTTCCTTCTTCATTAAAATGTTACACCTGCAGGTGCTTTCCGGCAGTCCAACAACGTGCCAGGAATTGTCCACTAGGGCAGTAACACTTCCACCTTTTCCCAATGAGAGAACAGAGCTGTGTGTTTCCCAGAAGATGAAGGTTCTTTTGTCTATTTATGGTAGCTTTTTCTGGATACAGAAGTATCTTTTTTAGTTCTGCGTGTGCACCTTCTCTTGTTACATAACAAATAGTATAATCAGATAAGCTGTTGTTAATTTTAACTCTCCCTTCAGAGCATTCATACAAGCACACCCATCCGCATTTGGGAAGAGCCCTCTGCTTTTATCCATAAACATAAATATTTGGTACACTGATGCAGCTTAAATTTTTAACTATGTTCCTCCAAGCTTGAGAGTTCATGTTGCTTTGGGGGCGACATGAGCCAGTTTATAACCCTCTAGAAATGGGAAGACTCTGACAAAGGTTCACAGCTGAAATAACCCTTACTACAGTGGTAAAAAAAATACAATGCCATCAGTATAAAATAAGGCAGCATTATTCCAAGCAATTCTATGTCCATAAATAGTGCAAGTTTAAAGTGCCTATAAATTGCAGAGTCTTATTTACTTCTAGATACAATTACATTTACAACAGATAAACGTCCAAAGTCTTTGGAATCTTAAGTCCCTGGTGTCATTTTTTGGATGCAAAACTGTAATGCATGTATCTGTAATATGCATTCCCCTCAAGAATATAATTCACAAAGAGTCTAGTGAGAAAAAAGACTACCTCCTTCTTCAAGCTTTTTCTTCAGTCACTGCCCCCCTGATGAAATCCCTGACAGTTATCCTCAATTTCCGCAGCACTGCAATTAAAAAAGACCAGTCGTATGTCTTCCCTTTTTAATTAAACAGTATCAGCATGTGATGCTCAGGTCTACAGGGTTATATGCGCTCGCTTTCCTGCTCCTTTTCAAAGCGAAAGGATGCTCTGCTCACCTTTCAGGGGCAACATGCTCACATCCATAGTGGGACCAACAAGCAGCTCACTGAAGTCGGCTGGCCCTGAACTCAGAGGTAACAACACAAATGCAAAATAAAATTGTCAGCAGTTGCTAGGTATTTGAGATTCCCTGGCACTTCAGCTCGATTCATTATGGTTGAGGAACTCGTGTCTTTCTAATTTTGAAAGAAATTATCCTTCTGCTGTGCCGGGTGAAAGATGGGAAAGGGATGTACGCATGTGCTACCCTTGCCACTAGAGGAGAAAATAGTATTGACAGGATTGGGTGTTGCAAAGGGAAACACGCGGTGTGAAACGCGCACACAGATCCACCAGCCAGTGCCAAGGGGGAACATTTTTAGCATGGCTAAAACCCCTTCGTCCCCACCCTAAGTCACGTCTAAACAGGTATAAGTAATATTTGACCTACGTGCTGTAGAACAGGAGAGCTACAAACACAAAATACACATAGAAACATTCATTCACCCTCCCAAAAGACTTTTTGAGATCTTGCAATATTATTTAATTCCTTAATTACTAATTACCTATATCCTAATTACTTGAATCCCACAAGCAAGAGCTTTTTATGTAACTGGCATGCATTTTCAGAGATTATCCAAGTCTTACAGACCTTGCCAATTCACAGACATAGTTGGTTTCCTGATAAATGTTTCAAGCCAAAGGGGGGGAAAAAAAAAAGACTGAAATTGCACTAATATCTTTACAGTTTCCTCCTTTTCCTCAGTTCACCCCTTTTTTCATTAATTCATTAAATATGAGCATGTAAACACAGAATGTAGATAAAAGTCTCTTTTTGAGGCTGGGTACGCTGGTATCTTTACTCCACAGAGAGAAAAAGGTCCCAGAGGTTTACGGAGGTGTTAAGGTCCCAGAGAACGACCATGGTAAGAAATCAGGCACCAAATTCTAGTTAGGTAGCTTATCTCAGCACCTGAGCCATCAACTCAAAGTCCAGTAATAAGCAGCTACTGGGGAAAATTCTCCACCAGTCCAATCCTGCACAGGCCCTGCTGATGCCAACAACTGAGCGGGAAAGTCCACATATATCGAGGTCTTGAACTCTCTCCTAGTTTTACTAACAAGCACAAAAGCTAGTGCCCAACAGTCATCGTTTTATTCTTCTATGGAGATACATCATGAAATCTATGTTTCTTAGTTCTGTTCTAGACTTTCTGGACCTTCCTCTACATTTCTACTGGCTTGGGGCAAAGCCTATATATTACCACAGACTTCCATTAAAATTGTCCTACCAGTGTCCTCTAGAAACAACCCGAGAGTCTTAGCACACATACGTTCCTAGAACTATGGAAAGCCTCGATCATGAGCTGGCCCAGAGCATCCCACTTGGGAGCATTCTGCCGTAGGGTCAAAGCAGTGGGCAATGTCTTACAATGTCTTCCCTAGCTTCTTTTCATTAACTCTGGTTCTTCAAGCCAGAGTTGTAGACAGGCTCGAGCAGGATGTCAAGCATTAGGTTGTTTTTTTAAAGGCACACCATAAGAGGAAGGATCAAGGGAGAAGAGGGAGGAAGAATGGAGGAAGTAATTGGGTGCGGGGGGAGAAGGACTAAGAATAGTTGTGAACATAAATTTTACTAATTTGCATCTAAAAAAAGAAAATGGTTTCACTGCTTGAGCCTTAACAGGAAACCAACTCCACAGACTGTGTGAGGTAATTATAGAGGTTCCCGAAAGAGCCTTTGGAGCATGCCAGATAACAGGCAGAACATGAGCTAAGAGGCTAGGAATGGGAACAGCGAGTAACAAAAGGTTAGAGTGTAAGACTCAGACTTCTGCTTTTAAGGGTTTGGAACATAAAAATAAATAAATAAATAAAACAAAACCTGAAAGCTAGCGCTGACTTTTATCAGCAACCAGGGTCAAGGCTGTGAATGACAAGCTCAGGAAGGCTGGACTCCATCAGCACTTGAACTGCTGTCATCCGTGGGACTTACAGTTGATGGCAGGAAGATCCCAGGCTGATGAATTACAGCACCACCATGAACTGCACTGGCTAGCATTTCCAGAGCTTTTCTTAGGACTGATCGCCTTTCCCAAGACCAAAATAAAGCACTTCTGGGCTGCAAGCACAGTCCCCCAGCCCTCCGCAGGCCCCACACCGCAGGCACATCACTCATACGAGCAACAGTGGATTTCAGAGTTAAAACAAATGCAGTGGAGCAGACCCGTAGCAGCTACTGCTCCAGGCTGTTTGCAGACTCAGTCATCCAGGCGGCATCCACTGTTTCCTGTAGCTGCAAAGGCTGGAAGCTTTTCCCCAATCTACTTTAAAAAAAAAAAAAAAAAAAAAAAAAAAACCAGCTATTCTGATTCCTATTTCTTGGTAGCTCTTCCCTCCCTTTCTCAGCTTTCACCCCATGTTTCACAACTTCTATTTCATATGCTCCATCTCAGTCCAGCCTTTCCCAGCAACATGGAGAAGCAAACAAAAAGGAGGTGTTAACAGAGGTTTAAAAAAAAAAAGTGGCAGTGTTCTGGAAGGCTGAATCATGCGAAGGATTATAATGAGACGTGCCTCCTTTAACCCCTGTGCAACAAGTTCCCGTGGTGTGTCTGCTGGGCAGGAATCAAACATTATCACCATCTGACTGATGTGCAGTGATTAAATGAAACATGTTGATAGTCTGTCCAACTCCTCCTGCTTAAGCATCAAAACCTCTTCCCACCTTCCTCAAAAGCTAAACCAAGAAACTCGGCTCTAATTAGCACGCTTCTCACTCTTCCCAGCACTCAGGTCAAAGGCTCATAGATAGGAAGGAAGAATTACTGCTCATACTACAAGAGGCCTAATGGGCCCCATTCTGTGTTTTCCATTCAATCCAAACTTGCACACATGTCAATAAATAAGGTCCTCTCCTGAGGACGGACAGGAGGATCAGCCCAGGTCTCAAAGAGGGCGTAGCGTGGGGAAGTCTGTCCAGATCCTGTCCTTCAGGCAGCAGCAATACGAAGACTGAAATTGTCCCTAGGACAGGCTCCATGTTTCCCCAGACTTTTACACATTTTGCTGTGGTATAAAGGCTGCAACACAGGGAAGAATTTAATTTGCCCAGAGATCTGAGCACCGCCCTCGGTGTGCAAGCAGGAGAAAGCTTTTAGCTTGAGCAAGTTCACACACACGCGTGTATACCAGACCTGGAAAGTTTTGCTTTTGAGAGTTTCACCACCCTCAAAAAATGAAAACCCTGCAAAATTATACATGGGTGGCAGGAACAAATTTTCATCAAACTATTCCTCAACCTTGTAATGAGAACAGCCAGGGCCAAGAGGAGATAATTAGCAAGAAGGATTAAAAAAAAAAAAAAAAAGCAAGCAATGAGCAGGGAAGAATGGATGTCTGAGCTCTTTCCCTTTTGTACTTCGGGTCACCATCTTAATTTTCTCTTACATTTGAGTTGTTTTTAATTTCCAGGAAGTCTTCTCAGACATCTTGAAATTTTGCCAAATTATCATTAAGCCAATATTTTATCTCCTCATAAAAATGCTTCGGTATCTCCCCCATGCTATACATACTGCAGGAATAGCTCTTAAATCAGGGAGGATGGGAATTTGTTTTTAAAATGACTTAACTATTTCATCCTTCTCAGAAAGAAGAAAAAGCTTTAAGGGGAAGAAAAAATCCCTCTAGTGCTGCCCTCCCCAAATACAATAATTATTTTTCTGTGGCTCTGCTCTCAAAACATCAACACTGCATATCAACATTATGATTGCACTTTACCTTGCACAGCTGAACACAAATGAAGTTTCGCAAGAAAAATAGCTATTAAACTTTCATATGGGGGGCACTTATAGACATGGGATCTACATAGAAGCTTCACAAATGTGTCATTAGTCATGATCACCAGAAGGCCTATGTGGAGGAAGCAAGAAAACCAACAGCACAGAGAAGCACAAGCGCTCCTCTGTGGATCATAACAACGTGCGAGAGATAAGGGATGCTCAGACAGTTAACAAGAATGAGTCCAGCCCAAAATGGATGTTTGACAGTCCTTCCCTTTATTAAAACAGTGCATTTTCAGAAAGGACATTTTTTTGCTCCTGTTGTTGCTACTTCAAAAACTAGTAAATAAGCCGAAATTTGGCCCGATGGAATAGCTGCACCATTTAGTACATATGGCCATTTGGTCAGATCCCTTGTCATCACGGAAGAGCCTTGCACAGAACACAATTCCAGGTAAATGATGTACAGGAAACCCAGGGAACTCATCGAGCCCATCATTAACTTCGTTCCGAGACAGCCCCAGAGGCAGTTCTTTAGCCACCAGCCCAGCCAGCTGTCACTTGTGTCAAACCAGTAACGTATTAGTTAGCAGGGGAGCAATCTAAAAAGCCAGCCATAGATCCAAATGCCTAAAAGATATTCTCAAATGTGGTAATTATGTCCTGCAGCTGCCAAGAATGTCCTCAGAGAGTTCACAGATATTGGTTGTACCAGTGAATCAGAGCAGATAGGCACTGCAGCCTTATCAGGAATGTTAACCACAGACAAAACTCCCCCCAACTTGGGGAGGGAGATTTTGAACGGTCAGCAACAACTGGCATGGTAATTGCCATGCTACTTAAAAACTAGTCCGCTCCTATTTTTACAAAGCATGTGGACCTAGGCTCTTCATTGCTTAATGCCTAATTATTTTTAAAAGTACTGCAGGACATGGCATGATAGTAGAGCTGAGTTTCAGAGAGAGGTCCACAGAGATCCCTGAAAATCCAGTTCCCTCTAGAGCCTCAAAAGCTGGGCAACTAAGTATGGATGAAGGAGCACAGAGAAAACAAAATCAACTTTGGAAAACGCTCAGACATTATTGCTGGGCACTGAAGGAACAGCCTGTGGGTAAGACTCCCCTAAAGAGTCCAAAGGGATTTGCTGACCAGCTTGACATTAGCAGGTGTTTCACATCCATCTCGCAACAGCAAAATACTTGCGAATGATACCCGGCAGCTAGCAGAAGACAAAGCAAACTTTTGCTTATTTCAGTGATAAGCAGCTAATTCTAGCTGGAGTGATTAGGCCTGGTAATAATGACAGAAGTAACTACTGCCTACGAGCAATTCCCAAGGGCCGAGACCAGAATAACTGGGGAAGGAGGAGCGACACCGCAGAGCCGAGCCCCCCACCTCCCCTGCCCAAAAAAGAGCACATCTAACCACGAAAAACAACTTTTAAACCCCACTATTGAAAACAAATAATTCAAGATCTCCCAATCAATCTTCTTTCTTTTTAGAATTGCATTCTTTTAAGCTTTCAGTCAGATGTGGAATGAAAATGATCCTTTCTAAGGAAGTGATATTCCTTCTTTTCTGATGAGCTCTAACCCCAGCTTCACTTATCATAAACCGAACACAAATTCAGCAGACAAGCAGCCCAGAGCTCTCACATTCTTGAAGTCAGAACAGCCAGGGTAATCTTATGTAAATCATGCCTGTCGTATCACAAACTGGCCATAACGTTCCTTAAAAGAACCAAAAAGATATAACCGGAGAGAGGAACAGAACGCAGGCAGACATCAGATATATCACAAAGAGCATCCTGAAACATTAGGAAATCAGGGAACGTGAACACCAGCATAACTTCTCGGGAATCTCGAGTGAAGATAAAGTCTGTTCTGAGCATTTCAGAGAGAGCGTTGGCTGGAACGATGTCAAAATTAGTTAGTCCTAACAGCAGGACGTCATGCCGAAAGGCAGCTGCAGCGGTCCTCACAACTACCAGCTGTGAGAGGGAGTTAGGATACCTAGAACATTTGGACACTTCACATTCTCCCTCAGTAACTGCCAAAAACTACGTGCTATCCAAAGAAAAATTATCAGTACATGCACTAAGTACATAAGGTGACACAAAATAGAATGCAAAAGTAAAAAACCAAATTCACTCTCCAATTCTCTGATCAGAATCCCCAGGGCAGATTCACTTCCTAAGAAATACATGGTTTTGTGTGATTGTTTGGGTCCTAACGTATTTGTTAAACAAATTTTGCCGATAGAAATATTTAAATATTTTAAGCTCTCAGCATGACTATTTCAGAACCCTCAGGTTCATGCGATCTCATTGCAGAGGAACAAGAAGGGTCGCAAAACAAGGGTTTTTCTGTGTTTGAAGTCCACATGAACCCCAGGGTAGTCTACAGCTACAATAAGGGTAACTTGCCTTTTCAGAGGTTCGAGCTGAGCTATAGCAAGCCCTGGAGCACTGTGGTTAAGAGCTGCTGCTGAGGAACAGATAGCAGTATGACAAAAGGACACACCAACCCCTGCAGCTCTCTCAGAAACGTCTTCCCCCAAATTTATTAGTTTACTTATTATGTTAAAAAGTCAGAGTTCCCAAGTCTTGATCTTTCTCGATAACACACAGCAAGTCCACGTGACCTAGGGCTCCCTTCAGACTACGAAGCGATTTAGCTCTCTGCTAACACGGCAACCAACTTTTGTCAGAATACGTTTATCAGGATGCCGGAGAACTGAGCTGGTTACACGGACACGTTGTTCACATGAAGATCTGTGCTATAAAACTTGCATCACTGCATTTTTCCCACCATGCTGCAACCAGGCATCTCTCCTTGACTGGCCGACACTTCACCCAGACGCTAACACAAGGCACGAGCTTCCCTTCTGCCACTGTTGCCGCTCCTCCCACCCCTCTGCATCCCCTTTGCTGGACTCCTTGGTCATGAATAAAAGAAACAGACTACTGGTTGCTCCTAACCTTCCGTGGATCTATTCATCCCGTGAATCTGCCAGAAAGTAGTCAGCCAAAACCCATCTCCTCCCCCGCCATGGCTTAGCCATGACACATCTACCCTATACAGCGGGGAGACGACCCGTCTGGGCTCCGCAAGCGATCGGCCTGTTTGCGGGAGGAGCCAACTCTCAGCTCCAGAACCTACTGAGTTCTGTTTCTTTCTAGCTCGCCTCTGCTTTCTTTCTGGCTGCACCTGCCAGGCTGACTTACGCTTCTGGGAACCAGTAAAAACAGCTCCTGAATATCACAGTAATTTAATAACACTGCTGACACACACAAGTATCTTTTCAAGTCCAAAGTCTTTCACAGTTCGTTCTCATGCACCAGCAAAGTACTCTGTAGCCACCACCATCACCACCAGTAGAAGAGGCAGCAACAACTGTCCTCTCCGCGGCCTAACGTGCTTTACAGACCATGTCACGTCGGCCTCCTTGCTCCCCTGCCGCGTCACCGTAGAGCCAACAGCGGCACAGAGCAATCGTAACCAAGAACGCCCAATCTGGCTGCAAAAGTGAAGAGCAAATGAAAAAATATTTATAAAGGGAAATTTTGACAAATTCTCTCCTGGGGAACCTGAAACAACGCATCCACATTCTGTGGTATTTTAAAGCATTTCAGAAGTGTGGGGGGAGATAAGGAAAAACATACCAGAGACGTTCAGCCTGCCCCTCCTCTTCACCACCCAACGGCATCTCGTGAACTTACCGCACGTGCCCTTTCAGGTCCTGCTTGCACCCGGCTGGCGGAAGGCCCCAGCCACCTGCCTGCACGCCCTGCCCACAGGGCAGGCTCGCAGAGCCCGAGCACCCCGTACCCAGGCGAGCACCAGCTGCCCGCCTTCGCGCCGCGTGCCGCTTCGGGGAGCCCCTGCCCCGCCGGGCCCTCTCCCCACCAGGCAGCCAAACGAGAAGCAGCCTTCCACCAAACAGCATGGGCTGAATGGGCACCTAAAAGATATTTCACGTACAGGTGAAAGAGGTCAGTGCGAAGCTGTAACGCTGCTGGAAATAACTTTCCTCTGCAGGTCTGGCTCTCTCAGCCAAACGTTTAAGATGATAAAATAACTGGCCCAACATACAGAGTAAATGTGGCAAGCAGCTGTGCTGAACTTTTCTCTCTTCGTTTGTAGTTCCCCCTCTCAAATGCTACTAGACCTCAACTGGATCCATCTCTCTATGTATTTCTTCAGTGGATTCGTAACATTTTCCCAACTGCTATGTGCAGGAATTTGTTTTGTAACAGAAGTTAAATTCTCATCCATCAAATCTGTTTTCTTACCTGGCTATTTTTTCAGCAAGGGTGGTCCCCGTGAAAGCAACTGGCACTTATTCAGGAGTTTTTCATTTAAATCTTTCACCTGGCACAAGTACCAAATCCCTCTTTCTAGCCCACCTCTGATGAAAGGGAGCTTTGCATTGAGCTGTCACTGCATCTTCTGTCAAGCTCGTCGTTTCCCACCTTCCCTTCCTAACAAGACGGAGTAATTTCCGTAAATGCAGTTCTCATTCCGGTGGTGCAGGCTGGCTTTCACCTTGAGCTGGAGCCGATGACACCATGTAGGCGAAAGGAAACACGACAGAGGCCACTGCTACTCGGCTCTTCACAAAGGCGGAAGAGGCCTCGGGGTACACAACAGAATGAGGAACCTTTTTTCCCCCCCCTTGCCACTGATGTTTATTGATTTGTCCAGTTCATAGGGAGCATCCCTTAATGTTCTGCTTTCATGTTTCTGCTTTGTTGCATGGGTGCAGAAAAGAATATTGCAAATTGATCTTTCTTCCCTGCCTTTGTTGGGAATGAACTCCTATTACATTAGCTCCTCTGGCCTGTCATCTTGGGCTCGCCTTGCCAGTGTATAATCAGCACGGCTAAACACTGATGAGCCGAGCTGAGCTGATTAATTTGCAGCGCTGGCCGTGGAGCCCATCGATGTGTTCACTGTTTGATGGCGTGTGCAGCAGAGCCACTTCTGATTGCTTGACCTCTGCCCTGGGACCTCCAGCTGCCTGCTCTAGCACCTGTTTAAGTTCACAGCGCGCACACTGTGTTTATTTTGGCTTTAAAAGGAAACCATAACAATAGATTAGCATTCTTACAACCCAAAGAGCCTGATTTTCAGGTCATTGCTGCATTCTCACAGCTCCCACTGATGTCAGATGATTTCTGGGTGCTTGGTGCCTCCAAGGACAGGCCCAGAATACAAGTTCAAACAAGATGCATCTCACTCGATATCTGGATACAAATTTATGAGTGATATCCGCTAAGTAAAATCAAGCTGGGGAGGAGGGGACGCACCAATTGTCAATTATCTCTCATCTTCATAGCTTAACTACTCACTCGATTTGGATTCAGGTAAGCAACAACAGTAACATTTCCACAGGCTAGCCTGTGGTTTAAAATAAAATGTGCAGTGTTAGCTTTTTCCAGTGGTGCCAAAAATGTTGCTGCTGCTTGTGCTTCAGATAAATAAACAAATTTAGTTCATCATACATTCCAGGAAGGAGCAAAGCGTAATAACCATCCAGGCTGTAAGAACTTGGCTAGTCCTCCTTGCAGGCAGTAGAAGAGTTTTACTTAAAAGCCCAACTATTTATTTTAAAATATTACTGTGGATTCCAGAAGATGTTTAGAAATAGCAGAGAGGAAACAAATGGGGAAACAGGTAGAGGGCAGTTGCTTAATTTGATTGTTTTACATATCTATCTCTATATAATTATTTTATCTATAATATATAAAATTATTACATATTTTTCAGATAATTTGCAGAGATATATAAATATGTAAATATTATATATCTTATATAATAAATATATAATTTTATTTATTTTAACTCTGTAGCATGTTATCCTGGCAGCCACATCTTCACAGCAGCCTGAAATGATATGCCTGGTGCAGCAGGGGTGCACCTGTGCATCAAGAAGAAAAAAAAAATCTGTATTCATGAGTGCAAATTGGGTAAAATTGACTGACTAGCAGTAGTCAGCTACAAACCTGTAATTTGAAGCACTCCCTTTACTTCCAGTAAATTCTGTCTCGCCTGCTCACCCTGCAAATACTTGGGGCTATCACAGCAGCGTCCTGACTTCTGGGAGGATTTCAGGGTGCTGCCTCTAGTGCTCATTGCACTGCAGAGGTTCGACCGTGCCTACCCTTGGGCTAGGTGGCAAATCTGGGGGGAAAACCCCTTCCTTGTAGTCATGAAAGATTTGGTTCCAGTTGCTGTTGCAGCTGTACGTGTGAGTTAATCCCTCTGCACATGCTTCTGCAGAGGAGAGTGGACTCCAGGTGGACTCTCCCCCAGCCTTGTCCCTAGCAGTGGGCACAGAGCACTGTGCTGACCTTCTCACAGCAGCCTCGGTAAGCCCGGGAGTTTCCGAAGACATTTCACTTATCAGAGCCCCAAGGAAAGCCAATGTGTAGTGAAGACTTCATGCAGGATTATGGAGGCAAAAGCTTATTCCTGGGCTATTTATAGCTAATTATTCTTAATACCGTATTATCCTTTATGATAAACAGTTCTTCTCCCTATGCTGCATCTTTTCCTTATTCAAAAAATGTTGATTCACTTTTGTTTTTCCTGGACTAAATAAGCAGAGTGTTTTTAACCTCCTCCTGTAAAGGGAGGCTTCTGCTTTTCCTCCTTCATCTCTCTGTACACATTCCTGTTGGAATTCTTCTTTCCTGAACAAGGATGACCAGAATGGTGCACACTATTCACACATGTTCTCGTCCCAATGCTTCAGACAGTGTTCCCGTTGCAAAAGTTTCATATGATACATCCTAGGCTTGCATTTACCCCCGTCGTTAATCGTGGTCATATTACATTATATTTATGTCAGGACAACACAGACACATGTAGGTCATTCTCCATCATTATTTCCAAATTGGGCATTCCTCGTTCACAACTTTGAATTTCATGCCATAATATTGTCCCATTTCTCTCCCTCTTCAATGTCAAGGTTGTCCAGTTCTTTCTGATGAGATGCAAATCTCCTCTCTTTGCATCATCTGCAAATTTCACTAGTAAGTTTCAACAGCTTTTGCCCCATTATTTCTGAAGAGAACATTAAATAAGATTAATCCCCAAAATCCATCCCTGAGGACTACCTCTCATAGCCTCCCTCCAACCAAACAGCTCCCTTTCAACCTGGCCTTTTCAGCCTGTTCTTCAGCCATGTTACAGTTGTTCTACTAATCCCCTTTGAATAAATAACTCCCTTGCAGCTATAATACCAGGAGCTTTGATGGAACTTGATAACACACCTACTGCATTTCCTTCTTATAAAAGAAAAGCTACCAACAAAAGATAGGATGTTTGTCTTGTGCAAATCTAACCATTAGTATATTTTATCCCATCCTCTGCTTGCTTTCCCATTGTGAATTATTCTTTCCCTCATAATTCAATTTTTTTGCTTTGTGTACTGCTGAGGTTACCTTAACTGGATGACAGTTGCC
This sequence comes from Dromaius novaehollandiae, assembly GCF_036370855.1. Lineage (NCBI taxonomy): Eukaryota > Metazoa > Chordata > Aves > Casuariiformes > Dromaiidae > Dromaius > Dromaius novaehollandiae. Next base: position 131,226,754 of record NC_088100.1, read on the forward strand.
AGGTACTTCTCAGCTCCTCTCTCTAAATGCAGGTGCATTTGCTGCCTTTAACCATGCAGTAGAGACATTACCTCAATACCGGTCTAATAAACCCTTGCTCTTAGAGCTTTTTTCATGTAGGCTCACAGTCCCGGTGGAGGATGATCAGAGGTCTCTCAAGCAATGCCTGTGACTGAAGGGCTCGGCCAACAATCAGACAAAAAGGTTAGGAGGGAAGGAATCATCTATTCTCCACACCTGCTGGGTTTAGGATAGAGAAATAGTAAGCTTAAATTACAACAAAGACAATTTAAATTAGACATTGGAAAACCTTCTTATGGTATTGGGAATTAGAGAGTGGAACAGATTGCCTGGGAACCTCATTTTCATTTCATTTACACAGTTGAAGACCATGGCTTTGACAGATTCTGAAAGGCCAGAATGGATTTGATCTCTTGCAAAATTTTTCTTTGCTCCTAAGTTTTCTCTCGCCATAATGCCGATGCCTGTGCTGAACAATGCGTCCCCCCAACGGACACATGCATTCTGTTCTTAGTCTTACTAATGTTTGGGGCATGTCCAGGAACCAACTTTCTATGAGCTTTCTTCCTTTTTGAGAGGTGGTATCAGTTCCAGATGTTTTTTGAACCTTCTAGAGTCTTCTTGAGGCCTCTTCCATGTTCTAGCCCTTGAGCTTCTCAGTCCATCTGACTTCTTACAAAAGCCAAAATACAGACTTCTATGAGGGACTGGCCAAAGTCACAATGTTGGTATCAGAACTCTAGCCAACATTTCCAGTGCTCACGCACAGCCTAACACCTACGAAACATCTCAAAGATGCTTAAAGCTAAGACCAAGCACATCATTACTTTGATGGGTAAGAGATGCAGACCCAAACATGAGCCAAATCCAGAGGTGACTGGTCCAGGATTCTCATTTCCCACAACTCTGATTTGAATAATCAGAAAGATTTTTCTTTTCCCTTCCCCCCTTCATTATTAACACTGTGGACTAACTGTTTTACTTAAGAATTGCAATAGTCATTTCAAATCATCATACAATTGACTTTAATCCTATTTACTGGTGTTTTTAATTAGAATATAATAAATACGAAATTGTATCACTGTCAAACCTAAAACTACTTTTTTTTTTAAATCAGTGGATACTTAAAATACAGTAATTGTCTTAATGCAGCTTAATTGCATCTTTACAAGGAGACAATTTGAAGAGTGACCTATTTTCTCCTGCAGATTTACATAATATAGCAAGCAATCAATGGAGTCCTGGATACCTGAAGCAAATATTTTAAAGATTAAAATGACTGATGAAATGTGTACTTTTCACAGGGGCTGCTTTAATACCTTGATGGATTTTAACCTGCAAACTATTCAGCCAGATTAGTTCCCTATAATGATGATGTGTCTGAGGAAAAGTGAATTCAAAACTGCAGAGGAAAAGTAAACAAGGAATAATGAAAGAAAAAAAAAAAAAACCAGAACTTGACTGACTTATCAAGTAATGCAAAATAATGCGGAAAGGTTTCAGTGAAACACCTGCAAGAGGTCTGGGGAACGCTGCAGCGGCTAGAGCCCCATTTGCGGCATAAAGTCAGGCTTTGGACACGCTGGGGGGAGCGACCTGTGCGAGACACCCTGTCTCCCCATTCCAGCCACGTGTATTAGCGAGTGTTAATTTTGTGGCAAAGTGGTGTGAAAAAGCTATTTCAGGTGTACACACACCCCAAAGGTTTCTCAAACCCACCCACAAAAGGGGGTACAGGATTGTTCTGACACAAAAGCAGCCCTGAGTTAAGGATACGTTCCCCTCCATGAACCAAATTCCTTGGCAGTGCTCATATGCATGATAGTAAACATGTCTTTAAATGCCTCTCTGGGTGGGGGCCTTATTCCCAAATAACACAGTGTCCCAAGGCCAAAGCCAACAGGAGCTGAACGCTCATCTCCTGAGTATTTGATCCGTGCATCCCAGTTCAGCACAAAGGACGCACACGTTGGCTCAAATTCCTTTGCCTTAGGTGGCACTTAACAGCAAGCTTAAGTGCGCTGCTGAACAAGGATGGCCTCGCTTACACACTAACTGCTGTGATAAGTCTTGGCATTAGTTAATATGTTCCTGCAAAACTAAGCCCTAAAGGTCACCTGCTTCCATTACAGAGAAACGCTTCAGCTAAACAAAGCTCTCAAAGTGACACTGGTTTCTGAACAGTTCAGCTGTTCAGTATTTTCTCAGGGTTGCTTATATATTTGTATCAGAACTGAGCAAAAATACAGGTTCACCTACACTGGCAGGAAACCAAAGTCATGGCCAGTTCAACTGGCTTTAAACACAGCCTACAGCCCTTCATTTAAAGTGAATCCAGAACAAGATGAAACTACATTAAGCATCACAAACTCTCACAAGCAAAAACTGCGGAAGTCAACAGGCCGCTCAGCAAGACAGGGCACTATGACCGTAGCTATCAGTGTATCACGTGGAATAGCTCCTACTTTTCCTACAAGACGGGGGGTCAGACAGGCCCAGGGTACATTTAGGATGCAGACAGGAAGTGCGATGCACATTGCTCGGAGAATCTGCATCCCCCATCAAATAAGTAGGTTTGGGCAGGTTTACTGCAGTCTCAGACACATCAGAGGAGCAACCTCATTCAGCCAAAATCTGGACTCTACACGGCTTCTGGAAGAAGAGGAAAAAAAAAACTTGAAGGAAATACTGGACATCCTTTGTGCACTGAGAAGCAGCGGTCATATTTCTTCCTACCCTTTTCTAGGAAGAAAATATATTAAAACAACCACAACAAAAAAAACAGAGGCTGCTACACAATCTATAAAACTGATCACTGGACCGAGGTCTATATTCCTTCTCGATGAAGGAAATGGCTTTCTAGACTGACAACTGATTAGTATACAAGCATGATTATATGCAAATCTCCAATTTCTATTGACTTAATTGTGATCTGATGTAACATGTATAATTAACACATGCATTTAAAATAAATGTATATTTAATTAACATGCATATTTATAAAATGAATATTTATATTTAGCATATAATTTTGGGTGAATTTAGGTGGCACAAAATTGAGGGGTTATCATTACTGATGAGAGCTAGTCACAGCAAAACAGCTTTCACACCTCAGGCTCTCCCAGCGGATTTCAGCCCCAGTTTATCTCACCTCTAGCAGGCCAGCCTTGGGCCTTCCGTCAGCTAAGCCAACACGGCAAGTCATACCGCACAAACATGCGTCAGATAAATATCTTCATTAAGATCTGGGAGGTTTTTTGTGCAAATTGTTATTTGAACTAAAGACCACAACTGTATGACAAGCTGAGTACAAATGAATTTGCAGACAAAGGTCAGGAAGTTAAGCATGAGACTGCCGAGGACTGTTCTGCATTTCTGCTATGGATACAGACTGCTATGTGATTCCAGTAAGTGTGATAAGTTTATTCCCCTGAATTCCTCATCTGCAAAATGGAAAACATAAACATTCCTTGTATATTCAGGTGGGTCAGAGGTAGGAAGAATTAGGCCAAACATTAATATACCGACATTTCATAGCAACGCAAAGAAGAGATACCTTCAGTGCTGAGGAAGGACCAACCAGCGCAAGAGACCACAGCAGCAAGTTAGAAGCGCTGCTCAGGAGACCCCAGCCAAGCAGCCTCTCTTCCCCTTGCGGTGCTCGTGGACCATCAGGTTCCAGGTCTCGGCCTTCATCTCCAAGGCACTCGCTGCCACAAGGCAGGGCACCAAAGTCATAGGACAGGGGAAAATATCAAGGATGATTTATTTAATATCTTTGGCACAAGCAGGACTTCCTACAATAAATAAAAAGCTGTCATCCCCTGGTGGGAACCATGACCATGGAACAAGCACTCACAAAAGGTGACAGCAAATTTCACTGCCTTCCTCTCCAGGGACAAGGTGCACCTTTTTTTTTTTTTTAGACAAAATGAATAGCACGCACTCCTGTGAATACTTTTCATATCATCTATTCTGTCCCTGAGGGACAAATGCTGAACATGTCACTTAATACACTGCTGGAAGGTGCTCAGCTTTACCGGAGATGCGTATCAAATGAGAACTCGTGTGAAATCCAACCCAGAAATTCTGTCGTGGGCTTAAGCAGCATCCTGAAGCAGGGCTAGTATGTAGTGACCATTTGTTTCCCACCTAGTAATATCAGTGCTTGTATAAAGAAATTACTAAATACCTGGTTTTCTTGGGGGGGGGGGGCGGGGGGGAAGAGCAAGGTAATAGCACTTCTCAAGCTGAAAGTCCACCTTTTTCTCCTCAAAGACAATGGAAACGCATTCTCTTCTTCCCTTCCCAGAGATTACCAACAGACACCCCAGGAAAGGCAGAAACCCCGGATGCTGTTGAAAAGTTAGAAAATACCCTAGAGATGGCTCCTTTTCTCCAGTGATGGCACATATGCTCACTATAAAGCCTTACCAACCATTTCTTCCTGCTATTCCTGCAGTATTTTGATCAAACTTCATCTGATTCTAAACAAAACCTCCTTTTGATACATTTAAGAAAATAAGTTCGGCACAATTGATGTAATCATATTAGCCATTCAGAAATACACTGACATTACTACTAGATTTTACTACAATATTACTAGAATATTACTACTAGAAAGACACTGCCTTCCATCAGCATACAATGACAAGGATTTCACATCTTAAATGACCTAGTCCTGTGAAGACCAGGTTTGGCAGTGATGTATTTAGACAAAAATCAAAACTTACAAGGGGGAAAAAAAAAGGATTACTCAAACCATGCATTGCTTCATTAGCAGGACATGATTTTTCTTCTATCGTACCACATCTATCAAATCACAGATTTTGCAGTTAATCATTTGGATTGCACATCTCCAGGAAGCCAAGGAATCAATTTGCAAGAGCCTTTGTCCATTTATTCTTCTGCCCCACTCCCCACGCTTTCCCGACACGCTTTCCTTGCCCATCCCCTCGCACAAAGCTCTTCCCTGCTGCTGAGTCTCCCGTTCTGCAGGCTCCATCCTTCGCCACAGCTCTCACTTCTCTCCCCGGATGCTGAACTTTCCCATCTATTTGTTTCATCTTTGCCCACACCTCTTAAGGCAGTAAACATATCTGAGACTTAACAACTGTCAGGGCATCTTTGATAGGAGGCCACATGCACAAAATGAGCCTGCCTTGTACTGAGCAAGGAAGATCCACAAAATAGTGTTTATATTTCGATTGGTATCAACAGGTTAATTTAAAGCTTTGTAACATACAGGGCAATACCCTTCCATCTAAATTCTGGAGCCTTCTGCCATGGTTAGTAAATAAAACTGAACTCAGATGCATTTTTGCTGGCCTGGTTACAATTTCAGACCATGGCCAAGTCTGGTTTCATGATCTAATATTTCCTCAATGTTCCAATTCATGTGTTCATTTATAATATACATTCTTCTCTTTAAAGAGACCAAAGTAGCTTTTAAAATGGCCTTCTATCTTCCATCATAGTGGCAAAGAGTGAATGTAAGACAAAAAATAGTATTTTTGAATAAGAAAAAAATATTGTCACCATGAGAACAATTAAACCTTGAAACAGACTGCCCATAGAAGTGGTGGAATCTGCCTCGCTGGATAGAGTCAAAAATCAATTTCACAGGGCCCCGGATAACCTAATCTAAGGCCTTGCTTTCAACAGGGGGTTGGACCAGATGATCTCCAGAGGTCCCTTCCAACCTAGATTTTTCTATGATTCCGAGTGCATTTTGCATATAGTATCCCATTTCTGCTCTGGAGTTGCAGCACACTTTCTTGAGTGCACAGAAAAAAAGGCATTGAAAGTACTGGACCTGAATATCATAGAAGAGGCAAAGTTTAAACTGACGAGGAGAAAGACCTTCTACTGATAGCAGTATCCAACTCTGAACCATCATTCATACCTCCTGCACAGACCAGCTGCCTTCTACTTCGTAACACACTGCATTGGTCTTTGACTGTGCATTTCCATAATAGAATGATCTTTGAAGAGTCTTCTGGGAGAGGAAAAAACTCACAACAAATATTCACAGGTTGCACATCCCTCCAGCAAGAATATTTTCTCTATCCCATGCAACACTTAGAACAATGTTGGATTTACACGATACCACTGTTTACTAGTTTATATGCATCCCAGAAGGATGCCAGAGATAACCTGCAAAGGCTTCAAAGGATCACAGTGAGACATATCAGGTGGTGCTCTGTGCCAGAGAGGCACTTTTAAAGTGGCTGGAGATGATGAGTTTTACCTTGTGTATATCAGACCCCTCAGAACATCTGTTGATCCAGCAGAACACTTATGTTGGTATTTCAGATTGTTTAATTATCCAGAAAAGTATAACATGGGTTATACAGGTGTTACAATGGCTATTCTTGGAAAGCAGCATTACGTGTTCACACAAAATTACAGATTATTAATCCCCATGCTTCATTTTCTAATTAATGAAAATTTCCCCTTCTTTTCCCTTTCCCCTCATTCTCAAAAAAAAATCTGATTTGCTATACTACATAACTTAAGTTCATCAGCACTATCTAATGTTTTAGTTATGAAATTTCATTTTACTTTGAGTCACTTGGTACCCTCTCCCAATATACAGTATTGCATGCAAAAACACCTGTTTTTAAACTGCAGCCCCAGGACAATTGCTTCTATTCAGGCAAGAGTGTTCAAAGGATACACTACCTCTAACACCGTATATCTGATCTTGGATGGCTTTATATATATATTGGGGGGGGGGGGGGGTTGGTACATAGATTGCTTGATTTCACTGCAATATAACTAAGAATTGGCTGGTGCTGGAAAGACTGA